>NC_054847.1:31449862-31752892 GCF_018345385.1 Vulpes lagopus | reverse complement strand
GGGGCTGTGCCCGGTGAATTAGTTGTGCCCTGGCCATTTTGTGATGCCCTTCAAATGTCTTCTCGGTCACTATACATTGGCAACTTGACCCAGAGACGCCCGCAATTTCATTGTCATGGCATGTAAGCTGCCTCAGAAGTTTGATCAGGAGTTGTGCACATTGATCTTCAAAAGTGAGCCTGAGGACAGCATGTGGCCAGGTGAATTCACTCCTGGGACTCGCCTCCAAGGCCTCAGACACTTAAGTAGTAGATAAGACAGAATCTTCAATCTCTCTCTTATGGAGCGATCATGTAATTTTGAGAATACCTGTCTACTCTTATCCCTAAAGTTCTGTGACCAGTATACAATGGCTCTTCTTTAAGCAAAATAGTTTGATTCTTCTATTTTCTAGGTATCTCAATAAGATCAGGGGTTGAAGCTAATGCTCTATTTCGGCTCAAAAATAGCCATTTCTACCTCTTAGACTTCCCTCCAAAAATATACCTGCCTGCCCCCAGAAATTGAAAGTACTGACTGTATTTTTATAGCAACACAGAAATGCCCTCAAATTTTCATCAAATCTGTTCATAATTCCTATTAATTTAGGAATTAATAACTTAGAAAGAAACCAAGGAAATGGCCTCCCTGGGAATGTTTGTTGCATTTTTATGGGCATGGATCGCACTTACAGTGCAGGCTGCTTGGGAAAATAGTTCAAGAGTCTTGTACTAAGCCAGACACAGAAGTGCTGCCCAGACTTGATTCACATTCTTGGGATTATTGTTGATTTGAAGCTTTCATGCTCAGTAGCGATGGCATGAGGAAATGGAATCTGGTAATAATTGGGCAGATTCATCCAGGCCCACCTGTTAGCTGCTGGTGGGTACAGATGTTCTCTAGCTGGCCACTAAAAACACTAAAACGTTAATATATTTTCTCTGCCAACACCCTGCCATATTCCTAATTTTATTGCTCTTGGTAGGAACTTCTCATGGGGGACGGGAAAGTTTTTCAATTTCAGGTTCAAGGAAAGGAGGTTGTGTTTATGAAATAACTCGAGGGGTCTGCAGCTCTCAAGCTCCCATAAAACCTCAGTGTTTGAACTGGTTTTGCAAAAGGTTCCATACAGCTTCCCTGTTGGGCATGAATCTTCTTACATATACATTTAATTATGGACATATATGGTGTGCTCTATCTTCGTGCAAGGATGACTGAAGCAAGAAGCTATGTGTCTGCAGAATTAGTTTCTGGGTGAGGCACTTGGTGACTATTCTCGGGCTGGAAACAGTGCCGTCACCCAGAATTCACGATCTTGAGGACAAAGATGGTCAGACCTGAAGCTTCAAAAGCCCTTCAGAACTCTGCTGACGTTAGCCAAGCTCGAGGAGCTCCGAGGGCCCCAAATGCCCACTTACCTGGTCTATGCAGAGCAAAGCACTTTGAATGTATTGGGCGGGGCGGGGTGTGGACCCATGTCCCATGTTGCATATGTGCTGCAGGTACTTCTTTACCATAGAGCTTCCTGGGGTCCACCCTTTATGTTCTGATAGGTGAATTAGGCAGGACCTGGGACAGTGCTGTGTGCACAGAGTTGCCTGTAGGGTGACAAAACTGCGGCGTTAGGGACCTCCCAGGGGCCTGGAGCTGTTGCACCCGCCGGGAAGGGGTTGGACCTGACAAGCAGAGCTCAGTCCCTGGGCAGACTGGGTGAGCCCGGGGGCACCCCTGGGGGCTGGGTCCTGGTCGAGTGTAAGCAGTGCCCGTCCTATGGACTACCCAGTGATGCTGCGCCCTTCCTTGGGCTGTGCTCAGGTCTACACTTAACCTGGAAGCTTTTCATGTGCATATTTTTTAAATCTGTAGAATTTAGATTTTTTTTGTTGTTTGGCTTAGTAGAATGTTGGGAGACTTTTTTGGAGGGACGCAGGAGGTAGAGGCCGGCACGGTCCCGCTCATCTGCCTACCTGGGCTCCATCCTTCATGTCACAGCTGCTGGCCTGTGTTGCCGTCCCTTCACGGGCACCTCCGGGGCAGGTCCCCTCCGTGTCCCTGTGGCTGCTGGGGGGGTCCACGCTCGGGGATCATGCCCCACCCTCACATGGGCTCTATGGCCACAGAGGATTCGGGAAGAATTCAGAGTGCTTAAACGCAGGGTGCCTGCTGTCAAGTCAGGATTTGTTTTTTTAACTGATGGCCCTGCTTCACCCTGCTTTTCCTGGTACGATAGTTCTCTATGATTCCATGTTGTCATTTTTTTCGTGACTACAAAATAATAGAGACATATTTTTCTTTCTGAAAAAGTGTTTACCTTAACCCCAGCAAAAAACCAAAATGAACAAGTGGACTTTTCATCTTTAATGACAAATTACTCTTGTAGTTAGTGGTTAGACAAATTATGCTTATAACTAATAAGTGTGGGCATCGGTTTTTATTAGCACCTTTGGACACTTGTTGATCTAAAAGTGCTGGTCGTTAGCAAAAGTAATAAGGCAGGATCAAAGTGTCATTCCTAATTAGGTCTTGTTAAAGCTCTTTAAAATTACCTCTCTACCTTGGAAGTGAAGTGGTTGACTTCTCATGCTTCTCATGAACCTTTGCATACAGATGTATTTTCTTTTCTTTTTCTTTTTTTTTTTTTTTAAGATTTTATTTATTTATTCATGAGAGACGCAGGCAGAGGGAGAAGCAGGCTCCATGCAGGGAGCCCGGTATGGGACTTGATCCTGGGACCCCAGGACCACGCCCTGGGCCAAAGGCAGGTGCTCAACTGCTGAGCCACCCAGGTGTCCCTGTATTTTTATTCAAAATATGAAAGCAAATAAGAACAAAAGCAGAAGCAAACCTCCATAGAATCTGGTTTCAGTTGCAAACAGTTTCGTTTTCAGGTGCCGCCACTGTCTACATTTTGCGGATATATGAGTACAGGTACTCCGAGGCACAGGGAGCAGCTCACTTGATAGTAGTAAGTGGGAGTCTCCACCTTTGGCTGAGGACTGAAGACAAAGCCAGACCCTCTCTGGGGCCAAAAGTGGGTGAGGAGGGGAAACCCAGTACCCAGAGGGAGGGAGGAGAATGAAACTACTTCCGGGTTTTACTGGTAGTCCCAGTGCTGATTATTGTTTTAGCGCCATGGTAATTCCCCAGATGTCTTGGTTAAACTTTGTATTTGGGAAAGGTGGTCTCCATTGTCAGGGAGCGGGGCGGGGGTGGGGGGGTGAGGGGGCGGAGTCTCAGATCCAAGATGATTGGTGAGCACTGTCAGATCTAAGAGGAGTGGTGAACACTCTTGGATCCAAGGTCAGTAGTGAACAGGCTTAGATCCAAGATGAGTGGTGAACAGTCTAGGGTCCAGGGTGAGTGGTGAGTGGTGAGTGGTGAGTGGTGAGCACTTTCAGATCCAAGGTCAATGGTGAGCACTCTTAGATCCAGGAGTGGTGAGCACTCGGATCCAGGATGAGTCGTGAACAGTCTCGGATCCAGGGTGAGTGGTGAGCACTCAGATCTAGGATGAGTGGTGAGCACTCCCAGATCCAAGGTCAGTGGAGAGTACTCTCAGATATAAGGTCAGTGGTGAGAGCACTCTCAGATCCAGGGTGTGTGGTGAGCACTCAGATCTAGGATGAGTGGTGAGCACTCTCAGATACAAGGTCAGTGGTGAGCACTCTCGGATCCAGGGTGACTGGTGAGCACTCTCGGATCCAGGATGAGGGGTGAGCACTCTCAGATACAAGGTCAGTGTTGAGCACGCTCATCGAGTGGTCGGCTGTGTCCTGAAAGCCCCTGGAGATGCCCCGTCTCCGAAGTTCAGGTCTGACTGAGGCCGGGACGCAGCCAGTGCGATAGCTGTCTTCTCTAAGGGAGTGATTTCCGAGAGAGACCTCCGAGGCCCCACTAGGCTCCTGACCCGGGGAGTTGTTGAGAGCTGCGCGGATGGAGGCGGGGTCACGTCAGCTCTTGCTGGCTTGGATGAGAGAGGAGGTCCTCGTGTACGTGGCTGGTATTCGGATTTCCACTCTATGATCTGGAATTTTCTGACTCCGTGTTTGGCGAGAGACCTGCTACATGTTGACAGAAGAAGCGGTGTTGGAGTTAGACTTTGGACCCAGCCACAAGGGGGGTTGCAGTGGAACGTCACGGAACAAATACGCAAATAACCTCTATGCCCAGAAGCAGCGCTGAGCCATCTCATTTCTGAGACCCCTTAAAAACGTTTGAATTGGTGAGCCGCTGGCGAATATCCTCTCGGCCTCGGCGTTCTTCGAGGGGCTGAGAAAGCAGCCGCAGCGCCCTGCCGTGTCCACACACCACTTCATTCCAGTGTGCCTTAATATTTCGGACGATTTGATGTGTTTTGACCCCAAAACCTTAAATCTTTTGGAAAGCGTCTTTGAGTTGCCAGTGTCCCTCACACCGGAGCCCTGATTCCAGAAGTGTGTCGGGAGCTGCTGCAGCATGTGACAAATCCTGGCTTAGATTTCTTCCTGGCTTCTAGAACATTCCCCTCCTTCCCCTTAGACGCAGCCGCCTTGAAGTTGCTGCGTCCATCCTGGAAGCAGCCAGCGAAGAGCCCACGGTGTTCGTAGGGTCCCTTAGTAAACACTGGGGACCAACCAGGATGGGCTGTGAGTAGGGACGACGCACCGCGCTACAGCCACTTCTCGGTCGAGAGCAACCTGCTGAAAAGTGTTGTTTTGATAGAAGTTTAAAGGATTATTTTAAAAGCTTCTTGAGTCTTTCCTCCTGACTTTGACTACGGAGGTTTTGATTTATGGGGACAACATGTCATGGGTTCCCGTTGGAAATGGAAGGGGATGTCAAACTGAACTTGGGTCTCGAAACAAGCTTCAGTAGCTGAGACCTTCTCTGTCTCCTGGACTCCCGTCCACAGGCCCGTCAGAAGGTTTCCTGTGCCAGCTGATGAAACGTCCGTGTACAGAAAGTGATGTTCTTAGGAACAGACGACGCTGGCAAGCTGTGTTTCGTTTCATAGTCGCACCTTTTTATGATAACTGGTGTTCTTAGAGAAATGAAAGAAATCGTCTGAGCTATGAGATGGTCTTGGTTGAGTGAGTTGGCTGTAAACGTGGACCCCGGGGGTACCACGGAGTCCCCCAGGCCCGTGACTGTGACAGGGTGGCTCTGCATGCACCGCGGTTCTCTGCGGGGCTGGCCCTTTCCTCCCCACCTGTCCCCTCCTGTTGCCAGAGAGATCTTGAGCTCCGGTCTCTTTCGGAAGAGGTAGCTCCACTGCGGTGCTTGCCACGCTCAGCTTGTCCTGGCAGCCCGGCCGCAGGGCCGTGGTTGCGACCTACCCATCCCTTCCTCAGTTCCCGTCTCTACCGGGTTCGTCCACTCCCGGGTCGGTGCTGTTGTCATCCTCGTTTTAGAATAGTCAGGGATGCAGAGTCGTGATCCTCCTCCCTGCCCTGCCCCTGAACCTCAGTGGTGGAGCTGGATTTGCACCCCAGGCCGCCTGACTCCTGATGCGTCTGCTCTGCGTCCCCCAGGGGCCTTCGGGGACTCAGCCAGGCAGATTGCACCTTAAGGCCCGGACTCCTCCCCTGGATCGTAAGACAGACGTCAGGGGGCTTCATTGTCCTCCACTGGAAATGAGACCCCACCGCTGGGCCTTTGCTCGTGTGCGTCCTTCTCCAGGAATCAGGGGAGGTGGACACAGGGCCCGTGATAGTCCAGTGATCTGACCCCAGAGGTGGAGGTGACGTTTGACAGAGTAGAATGTTTATCTGAAAACGTGTGTATCTCTGTTCCCTCAGGTTCTCCCTACTACGACAACGTCCGGCCCCTCTCCTACCCCGATTCGGATGCTGTGCTGATTTGCTTTGACGTCAGTCGGCCGGAGACCCTGGACAGCGTCCTGAAAAAGGCAGGTGCTGGGGCCAGTGGCTCGGTTCAGGCCTGGCCCACGCGCAGAATATACGCGCGGGGCTGGGGAGCGCCCACGCTCTGCTCGCCACCTCGCCGTGTGTTCTGGGAACCAAAACATTGGAAAAACCCACTCGCACACCGCGACGGGTTTCCATGCGGCCGTCACGAGGTTCGACGCTGAACCTGTGCAAGATTTTCTTTCCTGTTAAGAAATGACGTAGCCGTTGAAGAGCCTCCGTGGTTACCCTGCGGGCCGAGGCCTAACGCGAGGGCCCTGCCGGCTCCCAGGCAGGCGGCTCTCCCATCCACCGTCCCCATCGGGCTCGGGCTCGGGCTCGCGCCGCGGTGGACACCTTTACGTTTGACCCCACTGCGGTACTGAGATGATGCCATCTGTTGTGCTGTGATGCCATCTATTAGAGGTGGAGCGGCTCCGGGGAGGGCACGGGTGTTTCCAGACCTGAGACTAAGGGAGTTGCGGTGACGAGTCGGAGGAGATCCCAGAGCGAAGGAGCCTGGCTGTACACGGGCCGCTAGAGGCTGCGTCTAGGGCCTGGGGGTGGCGGAGGGCCGGGCCGAGGCCAGGAGGAGGGCACCTGGTGGCGGGGGCAGGTGTTCCCGGTCCTGGCCCTAGCGCTGTCAGGTTTCAGATGATAGTTGGCGGCTCGTCTTACGTGTCCGGCTTTGGAGGTGGTTTATTCCCCCCTCGCCCCGTGTCTTTACCAAACATGACAAACGCCATTCGCTCGGTTACATACGAATTTCGCAGGAGATCAAAGGCTCTCTAAGTCCATCTGGCTGCGAGTCGTGTGGCACCCACGCACGGAAGGCTCCTGTTTGTCACCTGGGCAGGAGCACCCCTTCCCCGGCCTCCGCGCCTGTGAACAACTGCTCGGCGTGCAGCGGGCGGCCCGAGTCCTTGCCCAGCCGCCGAGCACTGCCCGGGCTGCACTGCCTGTGAGCAGGTGAAAGGCACCGCTTATTTACCAGGGGTTCTCCTCCTGTCCATCAGGTCACGCATAATTCGGGATGAAACTCCTTGCTCTTGCTTTATTTTGCTTTTGTCTTCTGAGACCTAATGTAGTGACTTTGGCCTTAGAGATATTAATGGACATGTCTTGCGTTTGTGTCAAGTTTAAGGCTCAGCATCACCGGTGCTGGGACTTGTCTCGATGAATTGACTCCGCAAGTCCTTGACTCTCCACGCGTTCCAAGTGACATAAAGCAGAATAGTTTTGTTTTGTTTTTTTTTCCCCCAGTTCATCCTCCAGTCGCTATGTCAGCGCCCTCTAGCAAATGGTAGATGCTTGTAAATAACTCTGGAGAGAAGGAAAGAAGGAGGTGGTTGGCGGATACCTGAGGCTTTCATGGGAAGTGTGTCCCTTCCCTGGGTCTGCCCCAGGTGCACCTCTAGATCTGCACATGCCGCCTCCAGCGGTCTGCTAAACAGCTCCTGCAGGACGGCCCCGTTACCTTGTATTATACACGTGGCTTGGTCACCCTCGCCCCTCGGTGAATTCCGCACCTCTGTCTTCACCTTTGTGACGACCACGGTACCTAGTAGAGCACTCGATGTGTATGTATTTGAGCACGTGGCCTGGGTGAGCCAGCCTGGTTCCCGATTGCAGCCCTCTGATGCCCCCTCCCCAGGAGCCAGAGCTCTCCTGGGAACATTCTGAACCTTTCACTCCCATCCTTTTTTTTTTTTTTAATGGTCAACTGGTCTTTTTTTAATTTTATTTATTTTTTTATTATTATATTTTTTTTATTATTATTATTTTTTGGAGTTCGATTTGCCAACATATAGTGTAACACCCAGTGCTCATCTCATCAGGTGCCCTCCCTTCACTCCTATCCTTGTTTTTTTTAATGGTCAACTGGTCTTTCTTAAATTTTTTATTTATTATTATTATTAAATTTTTATTATTATTTGTATACATTTTTTTGGAGTTCAGTTTGCCCAACAAATAGTGTAACACCCAGTGCTCATCCTGTCAGGTGCCCACCCTTCACTCCCATCCTGATGGTCGCCTTGAGCTTGAGGAAATGGAACCACAAGAAGGCAGTTGTCTGCTCTTTAAGAGGAAGTTGGAATTCCCTGCTTAGGCATCTCTGGAGGTTCTAATAATTCTCGTCAAGTCTTGCAACAAGTAGCCAATTGGACTGAATTGAAATTGAAATAGTAAACAACTTGGGTAATTTAAAGCTGACTTCAGGGCCTCTGTACTTAGGGCCAGATGCTTTTCCAGGAGCCCAGGAGATGGGCCTTTTTGACCAGGCCGCGGTCCGTGTTGATCCAGTCACCTGAGTGGAGGTTCCTTAAGGGCAGGACAGTCTAGTCTGTTCATGAACATTGTCTCCAGCCCCGGAAACCTCATCAGCAATTCCAGCTCAGGGGAGCTGTGCAGTCGTCCTCGATGGGCCTTGGAGGTGCATACTCGTTCGTGCTTGTGCTTCCTCTGCCTTCCCCCCAGCCTTCCGTGCTGGGAAGTACCAGCTCTGTGAATCTGAGGGCATAGTCACTTGTTAGAACATTCCTCAGGCACTTCCATCTTGCAGAGATACCCCAATAATCAAGAAATTATTGAAGCTGCCTTCTGACAGCAGCACCCTACAACTCTCCTGCAGTAGGGACCGGTCACGAGCCGCACAGAGAGGGAGGATAGATGAGAATACACACGAGTGTTCTCCAGTGGATCCACTTTAAAAAGTAGTCAAGTTTGGGGGCACCCGATTGGCTCAGCCAGTTGAGTGTGTGTATGCCTTTGGCTCAGGTCATGGTCTCAGGGCCCTGGCATCTGAGCTCTGCATCGGGCTCACTGCTCAGCCGGAAGCCTGCCTCTCCCTCGGCTCACATGCATGCTCTCTCGACTAAATACATAAGATTTTAAAGAGGAAAAGTTAATGTCTACTTAGACGGTAAATGCAGGTGTTCTTCTTCATCTCAAGGGACACTCCTAAATGTTCCTTTTGTGCCCCATTCCGGGCTTCAGCCTGTGGAGGGCTTGTGACCGACCTACAGATGCCCGCACGTTGTTGACTCTTCATCTCTCTTGTCTCTCCCTGTAGTGGAAAGGTGAGATCCAGGAGTTTTGCCCCAACACCAAAATGCTCTTGGTTGGCTGCAAATCTGACCTCCGGACAGATGTCAGCACATTGGTAGAGCTCTCCAATCACAGACAGACCCCGGTATCCTATGACCAGGTATGTACGCTGTCGGGGTGCAGGTACGGTTTTCAGAAGTAGGACATTGGGGCCCCCAGGGAGCTCAGCGGTTTAGCACCTGCTGTTGGCCCAGAGTGTGATCCTGGAGTCCCGGGATCGAGTCCCACGTCAGGCTCCCTGCATGGAGCCTGCTTCTCCCTCTGCCTCTCTTTCTCTCTCTCTGTGTATTCTAATGAATAAATAAATAAAATCTAAAAAAAAAAAAAGAAGTAGGATCACTCATGATAAAAAGGAGCGGCTTTTCTAAGGGCTCAACCAATGGTCGGCCTCAGGTTGACGACCCTTGAGTTATGCTGTAGAATGAGCTTGGATTATGTGAGGATCTGTGTGGGAGCATAAACAGGACAAGTTTGGAAAGCATCTTTTGAAACGAGAACAGTTCTGTTGTTCAGTAGGGTAATCACATGACACTTGATGCCTGAGTGTAGACAGAGGCTCATAGTCTACCCCTTGTATGTCTCTGCAATGCTCACTGGGATTAAAGTTAAAAAATCTAGGGGTGCCTGGGGGCCTCAGGGGTTGACCACCTGCCTGGAGCTCAGGGCGTGACCCTTGGGTCCCAGGATTGAGTCCCACATCGGGCTCCTGCAGGAAGCCTGCTTCTCCCTCTGCCTGTGTCTCTGCCTCTCTCTGTGTCTCTCATGAATAAATAAGTCTTTAAAAAAAATGAAAAAGTAAAAAATCCAAAAGAGAATGTGATCAAATTGGTAATACTCTTGAGTTGATCTTACTTTACGCTCAGCAGCACAATAAAATACTTGAGGAGGACGTTGCCAGTAAAGTAGAAGTCTCCATGAAACGGTCTTTTAGAGACTCGTCATTTCCGTGGGCGTTTCCCCCAAGTATCTAGAAGGGAAGCGAATTGGCATCAGATGTTCATTCTCCTAGAACTTAAAACCAGGTTCTAAAGAGACTTCAAGTCGAAGTAGCTATGACTGTCCGTCGTGGTCACCTTCTTGAATACTGCAGTGTTATGTATCTCATTAATAAAAACCTAGTTAGTTAAATAAGTCCTTTTGATGCACACGTGCTCATTACTGTGCACCGTGGTTGCCTGGTCCATGCTGGACCTTCCGTATTGTGTGTTTCCCGAAGTCCCAGGTATCGTAAGAGTGTTGTTCCTCTCCTCAGTGCATTTTGGCCACGCCTTTCAAGATTGATTCTGAATTCCGTCCCTTGCCACCCCGGTTTTTATACAGCTTATTGATGAGTCTTTATCGACCAATCTTGAGCCCCATTTACACTCATGAAAAATCAGACTTTCGTACCTCCGGGAAGTCCAGCACTGTATTGAGTGATGAGTATCGAACACCTTAGGACGGAGTCTTGGCTGCAGATATTAATGAAATAATTCATTGTTATTATAACTCCTTAAGAAATCATTAAATTGTTTAAAAGAGGGGGTTTGGGGGCAGTTTTTTCGCAGCAACACTTGGAAAGTACGGTTCACGTGCTAGAAACGATTCACGATTCATTGTTATTTTGTGGTATTGGGAAGACACTGTTGCATCTTCCCCAAAGACCTGTTGCTGATCGCGACCCATTCTTCTGCTTCTCAGGGGGCAAATATGGCCAAACAGATTGGAGCGGCCACGTACATCGAGTGCTCGGCTCTACAGTCAGAGAACAGCGTCAGAGACATTTTTCACGTTGCCACCTTGGCGTGTGTCAACAAGACAAATAAAAACGTTAAGCGGAACAAATCTCAGCGGGCCACAAAGCGGATCTCACACATGCCCAGCAGACCCGAACTGTCTGCGGTCGCCACGGACTTACGGAAGGACAAAGCCAAGAGCTGCACCGTGATGTGAGTGCCCGCCCCGGTAGTGCGGACGCGGAGGGCGGCTAAGAGAACCCAACCCGCGAAGCAAAAAGGTGGAATCTGAATGAAGTGCACAGCCCAAGTCCGCATGCCGGCGGCTTAGGAGGTGTTTGAAAAGATGCTCATCTTTTTGGAATCCCGTCCTTAGGTTCGGCACGTAGAGCAGATGGTGAACACGTTGAAGAGTTTGGAGGTGTGACTTGAAAAATATGCCAAAAAAGAGAGATCCCCCCCCCGGGCTGGAGGTAGAGAAGGAGGAGGACGACGAGGACCTCCACGAAGAAGGATCACGCTCTGAATGGTGCTTGCGTTTTCGTTTTCTTTGTTGCAATCTCTTCATGGATCTCGACTCTTTGATTTGATTTTTAAATGTTTTAATCTCCTTTACAGAAAGTATATATTAATATACCGTCCTCGCCGGGGAACTGGCACTGTGACCTTAGCGTTTAGTTTTCTAGAGGATGTGATCTAATTTCCTCCTAGCTCATCATTAAAATGGAAATTGTATCAGGACCCGTGGGATCTCCAGAGGAAAAGTTCGTGAGGCTCTGAAATCTTGCCTCCCCGAAGATAGCTGAGCAAGATGGTTCTGAGGAAAGGCTTCTGGAGTCTTGCGAGATAATGCGGACCGGCGCTACCAAGACGAAATAGATCGAATAGAGAAAAGGGTGTCCGTTTTTATTCAGTCTGATGGTTCTGTTCATCATTGTGATTGTCATTAAAAAGTGGTAAATTGCTCAGTGTAATATTTTTGTGCGCTGTTTAGAAAAGAAGGTGTGTGATTTCTTTTGCCATCATTGATGAAGGTGCAGAGTCAGGTAAGAGGTGTCTCAGTTTGACGTCAGAAAATGATCCAAGGGAGGGGGGGGAAGTGTAGGTACTATTTTCGCCCGGAGAGATAATGAAGGAATAGCAGCGGGAAGCACACATCTGTGAGTAAAGCTTTGGGATCCCGTTGCCAAAAGTACAAAGCAAAAGGCCCGTTATCTTGGGATGAAGCTCCAAAGCTTGGCAGCATCTGATGATCTCTTGGTTTATTTCACTTTTTTCAAAGAACATCAGTAAGAGAAGGGACCTTCTTACCTAAGCTTCAGAGAATCCTTAGAGGAAAGGTGTGCGAGCTCAGTCCCGACACTACGCTAGGGCGTTTCCAGAGAGCGATTGCTAAACCTCACGTACCCGGATTCAGCCAAGGCCCGCGTTCAATACTTGATTGCTGTTGTTACGTGAAATAATCAGCATTTAAAATAGTTTACAGATATTTTTTTGACCAGTTCCTTTTAGAGCTTCTTTCAGAGAAGAAACCAGATCTGACCTGTTTATTGTTGGCGCTTGTTGAAAACGAGCTTTCTTTCCAATGATAAAGCTTCATTTTTGAAGTGTTGAAGCTGTGCTCCCATTAAATTGTGGCAGGAGAGGAGATTAAGGTAATTACAACACTCAGTTCTTTGTCTTACAAGCACTTTGTTTGGTCTCTGCGAGAAAATACCATTCCCGTCATTTCCCACGAAATACAGACGTTTTACCGACTTACTATGCTTTGATCGAGGCAGCATTATGCTTTGGGCAGTATTACAAAATAGCTGGCAAGTGCTTTCTGTATTTAAATATTGTAAAGAGAAAATAAGTTATAACTGTTATAAAGCAGAACTTGCGTTGCATTTTTTTAAATGTCGAAGTCACTTTGTATGTTTGTTTGGTCAATGTTTCCGCAGTATTTATTAAAACATACTTTTTTTTTCCTTCGAATAAAAAAGTAACCACGTCTTTGTCTAAATGTGATTTGTCCTTTTATCTGCTTTCTGATGTAGCTGTTTGGTTTTATTCTTTACTATAGAGCTGATGAGAGCATCGGGCTCAAGTTTTCTGAACTCGTAGGCTTTGGAATTTCCTGATGGCTTGCCCACAGTGCAAGTTCCTCAGGCAAAGGTAAATCCACAGAAATGAGAGGTTTTCATCATTTTCAAATCTCAAGAAGAAAATGGAGTGTAGTCAAACTGATTCGCTCATAGACCAAAAGAGCTACAATCCTAAGATTCAAAAATAGGGAAAGAATCTTAAAATTGTAAGGAAATAGGAAATTCCTGGAGCTCTTTAGTAGTGAGATAGCGTGATGCAGTCCCAGGTCATGGGTTTCATTCTGTGGAGGAGCCTGGTTTGCTTCCCTTCCCATGGTCCCCCACTCCATCCCCCACCCCCGGCCTCCATCCCTAATCCACCTTGGATTGCGTGTTCTTGTTCACAGAGGCCAGTTGTGTTGATGACTCAGGACCCAGCTATGAACAACAATTACAGGGAAGGAATAACAAAAATAAAGCACAAGAAGAAATGGCCTTGTTTATTGTAGCAGCATCTCTAACTAACACAGGAAGACAGTATAAGCTTTTCCAGTGCCCTGAAGGATGCAAGCATGGGATGGTTAGCAGCATGAGTGGCCTGGGTCCTCATAAACCCAGTAGGTTCACGAACGGTCTTTAGCTAAAACCCTTACACAGATGTTCCACATGAGCATCCAGGGGTACTCCACGGAGGACTTCAAAACAGCTCTTCTCGCTTCACAGCTAAGTCACTTCCTGTAAAAACTGCATCCTTGTGGATTAAAAAAAAAAAAAATGACTTTAGCAATCTTTGAGGGATAGTTACTTGATTGGAAATAATTCTCAGAAGCACAAACCAAGGGGAAAACCAGAGGAGCTGGCACGAATGAACAAAGTGAAAGCGCATTGACATAATAGGATAGCCTTATGAAAAAATTCAGCAAGCACGAGGAATTACCAAAAATGTAACTCATTCTTGTCAGTAAGCAGTAAAGGAAATAAAAGTACTTTCCTAATCCTTGGTGTTGAGTAACTCCTAGGCTTAATACCTAAATCAGACTTGCAAGAAACTCATTTCTCAACAAGCACAAGCACAGAAACACACGGCTGAGGTTCTGCTGACCTTGGCAGTATTTTATAGGTTGTACAGTAATGTTTCCCTCTAGCGAATTGTTCTTTTCCAGCAGCTTTAATTTGTTAAACCAAAAAGAAAAAAAAAAAAAAAGTTTGTCTTCAGCCCTGGGCATGTATGCCTTCCTTTTCTCCTCTGACTTTTTGCTTCTGCAAACATTTATTCTAAGCATTCTGTGCACATTCCTTTCTATTGATTAATGATCATGATTAATGCCTCCTTAAATACTAAAAGGTGATTTTCAAACTTGGAGTAAGACTTTAATTGTGTCTCTCTCACTTCTATTAATCTTTTCCAGGAATAGTTGCCTGGAAGACTCTGGTCTTTTAGAAAATGTGCCTTAAGTGCAAATTTAGAAATAACCCAGGGAATTATTTTTTATTAAAAGGAATAAAAAAAAAATCACCTCATTCCCTTAAGATTGCTGAAACTGTGAAAGCTTCATATCCTCTTTTTGATGGATTATTTTGACATAATAAGAGAGCATTCTCTTTTAAATCACCCCAATTTTTGTTTGTCATTCTTTCATTGGCCACATATTTCTGAGTCCTTACCATGTGCCTCACCACTGTTAGGCCTGGAACATAATCACAACAAAAAATCTGTCCCGAGAGTTTACAGTCTAATGGAGGGAGACAGTCCCGATGCACAATGTCTGGGTGTGGTTTCCATCAACATTAACTGAGCCGGAAATGCTGGGTCGGTGGGAAACGTGACAGGGGGTAGCCAGGTACACCAATGCAATAGCCACCAATGGTCCGTGTCGATGCACCAACGATGGTGCAGAAGGAATATTCAAGTGATCCTAAGAGCTGGAGTCCATTTACAGTGATCGAGGAAGAGCGATGTGAATGCTGGTTGCCAGGCATCATTTTAGTTTCTGTACAATGACTTCGGTTTCTGCGGCTGGTTTTAGGAGTCCAGTAGGGGACAACGTCCTTCCCATCTGAACCTGAAAGGCCTTTAATCTGTTTCTTATAAAACGTGCTGGGATTGTTAAAGAGTTGTACTCTGTTTCCATGAAGTCTTCACTTGTTGAACATACTAGAAAAGTAAAAAGGAAATAAAGTGTGAAATAAATGGAAAGCACCCCAATTATAAAATGAAATGAGCTCTCGAGAAATTATAGGATTAACTCAGGGGGTATTTCTAATGGCACTTTGGGTGAAGACGCAGAACTCATTACCTAATGTCGAAAATAGGTATTTAGTAGGAAGTAAAGTAAAAAATCTTTTTGAAAGTATTCACTAACAGTGAATTCTAAGATTCTTTGTCTCTGACCCCTTTGGGAACACAGGAAACAAATCCTAATGAACCCCAAAACAAGAAATTTCAGGATTGGCAAAACCAATTCACTCTTTGGGACTTTTTTTTCTTTCAGATTTTGTTTTCTTTGAGGGGAATTCATTCATTCATTCATTCCCCATTCATTCATTCATTCATTTCTTTGAGGGGAATCATGCCTTTCTTCCATGAACAGTGAAATGAAATTTTTAAAAGGCATTCCACAATAGAAATGAAAACTAGGTCAGTATATGGTCAGCCCTACCGTCAAAGTAATAGTTAGCACTGATATTGCACAACGTATGTGCCAGGCGCTGTTCTAATTTATATAATAACTCCTTCCCCATTACAAATAGATTTAGTAGGTTAAGTGCAATCAAGTTCCCCCCCCCTCCTTCAGCTAAGGAACCAGGTGTTTTCTTCAGAATCGCATGGAGGACCCGAGATTAGAACTCAGGCAGGGCAGCTGGGCTCTGCAAGCCCACACTCTTCACTACAACGCTATCTTGTCGTAACACAGACTTCACGGGTATGGAACATGTCCCAGGTGCGTGGAAACCGAGCATCATGGCCATGCATCTGAGCCAGAGTACATCCCCCGTGATCTCCCCAGGTCTGCACTGCTACTTGTGCTTCCCATGTTGCCAGCTACTTCTTGACCGTGCTCACACTTCCATTCCCTCTTTCACCTCTGCTGTTACTTCTATGCATGTTTGCCCTGCTTCTTGGGGGGCAAGAGCATTCCTAGGAGACAGTGAAAGGACCTGTCCTGGTCTGCGGAGGCTCCCATAACAGAATAACACGGCCGGGTGGCCCGCACAACAGACATTTCTTTGTCATAGTTCTGGAGAATCAAAGTGCAAGATGGAGGTGCCAGCCCTTGGGTTCCTGATGAGATTCTCTTCTTGGATTATAAGTGGCCATCTGGTCGCTGTGTGCTCACGTGGCCTTTCCTCCGTGTGTATGTGGAGAGGGCGTGGAGGGTGGGAGATATCTTCCTCTTTTTTTTTTTTTTTTTAAGATTTTATTTATTTACTCACGAGAGACACAGAGAGAGAGGAAGAGACACAGGCAGAGGGAGAAGCAGGCTCCATGCAGGGAGCCCGATGTGGGACTTGACCCTGGGACTTCAGGATCACACCCTGGGCCGAAGGCAGGAGGTAAACCGCTGAGCCACCCAGGGATCCCCTCTTCCTCTTCTTAAAAAGCCACCAGTCCTATTGGATTAGGACCCTACATTTATTACCCCCTTTCACTTTAATTACCTCCTAAAGTCCTCAACTCCAATCCTTATCTTTGGGAGTTAGGGCTTCAACACGTGAATTCTGGGGGACACAGTTCAGTCTGTAACAGGACCCACAAATGGCAGACACATAAGCCCTTTCAAAATCCAAGGAAGCCAATTAGAGGAGGAAGCTACTCTTACTCACTTTGGGTCTCCCAAGGGTGCACCCACAGTAAATTGCTGTTTAAGAAAAAGAATAGCTAAAACTTACGTTCCTTCGCGGGGGCTGACATAGTTCTAGATAACAGAGATGGACAGAGAAAACTCAGCTCCATGAAAACAATGCAGTGATTTGCAAGGGATCGATCATTCCCAGGGTGAATTAGCTAACTTTAACAGAGCTGAGAGACATGCCGCAGGTACCTGTCATCAGGATGGTGTGACATTCCCTCTTTTCTAAGTGCCACTGTATGCTTCTGGAAAAGAAGTTTGTCATCCTCCTCTTGTTTGTCTGGTTCCCAACCTTCTGAGGCCCTGCCCTTCATCTGCTCACTGTCCAACTGGGCCAAGTGGTCATTTCTAATCATTTGTTCATCTTTCCTCAATCATTACGTTTGCAAAGAAGGCCAAAGGCAATCAACTAATATGACTTTTATGGTCTTTTTAACTTCATCACCGAGTCTGCAAAGGTCTGGACTTTCTTGGTCACTCTGTGCCCAGATTTTCTCCAATCTGTGCATGTGGACCTCCAGGTCTCCTCGTGAGATAGCAGAACCTCCAAGGTGCCTTGAAATGCCTGACTCTTAGCTCTACAAGGAAGAGACTATGTTTTATACTAATGCATACCCATCATTTGCAACAGTAGATAGCAGGTTAATTAATTAATTAATTCACAACTTGAACTACCAAATAAAAGGGTGCTCTTTGGGTTGCTAAGGCCTGACTTGAATCATTTCTAACAGCCCAGATTAAGCAGAGTTCTTAGGATTGTCTCAGCCCCTGAAAGCTTGCTGGGTCTGGAATTACCCTTAATGGGAGGACAAGACTACGCAGGAAATCTTTGCGTACTTGTGGCCCTCTGGAATGTACTCACCCCATATTTATCCCAACCCTGTATTTGTGCCCCTTCTCCACTGCATGCATCTCCACTGCCAAGAAAATATCAACCTATGAGAATGCCACAGATACTCTCATTTCATTTAACTATAGCACACAGCTATTGTATTATAATAATATTATTGCAATATATAATATTATATTATTGAAAATCTTCCCAATTTTCCAGCCTTCATATATAAGCAGTCTAGAAGTGGGGTATGTGACAAATTGCTGGGGAAGGGGGATTCCTTCATTCTTTCTGTCCTCCAGAGACAATTGACCACTTGTTAAAAACTTCAGGTTTCCTTCAGCTCCAAGCACATGGTTCCTTCTCTCTTCTCTTACTGCTTGTTCATACTTAGCTATATGAATTCCTTTCCCTGCTTTTTCCTTCTCTGCACATAATATCCGTGAACAGGATTCTTCCTGCAAAACTGTGGCATAAGAAGGAAATAGAGGCAAGGAAACACAAGGTAGTATATAGACTGAAGGACGACTCCCCATGCATGTGTGCTTCCTAATCCCTATTAACTGCGAACATTACCCTACATGGCAAAAGGGACTTTGCATTCATGAAGTTAAAGCTCTTGAGATGGAGAGAATGTTCTAGATTATCCAAGTGGGCCCCAAGTAATCATAAACCCTTACACAAGGGACACAGGAAGACTCAAGACAGTGACAATGTGATGACAGAGGCTTTGCTGGGGGCTGGAGAGAAAGAGAAAGTTAAGCCACCGGCTTTGAACATGGAGGCAGGGGACCTACAGCCAAAGGCTGTAGTTGGCCTCTAAAAGTTGGAAAGGTCACAGAAAGGAATTCTCCCCTAGAGCTTCTAGCAGGAATGCATCTTTGAAGAGCTATTTTAGACTTCTGACCCCAGGAACTATACTGTAATAAATTTGTGTTGTTTTCGGTCACTGTGGTGATTTGTTGAAGTAACTACAGGAAGCCCACACAGGTATGTTAAGCAAAATCCTCCTCTTCCTTCACCCATTACAGTTGGTTCCTGTAATGTAACCATAACATGGTTCCATGTTATTGGGTAATGGGCTTTGCTCATAGAGTTGCTACCAAAGACCCAAGTCACTCCTTTCACTTAATGTCTACCTGCCATTCCTGGTAAGTATCAGGAATCTTCCCTCCAAAGTTCCTAGACTGAAGTCTCACCCCACTGGCTGGCCTGTTATGTGGATGGATAGTCTCAACAAACAATCCTTCTACTATCCCTTGAGCTCTTTTTGGGTCTAGAGTATTTATAGCCCTAATCCTGGAAGACACGGAGTATTTGAGGGAAAATAATCAGTGTTCTGGGATCAAACATCTACAAAAATTTTCATTCAATATTTACTGTGGGCCTTTGGAAAAATGAAAGGCTTAATTCTGCACTTAATAAAGTAGATGGAATTTGAGCAGGACATATATAGATATTTAAAGTATCAAGAGGAAAAAAATAAAATAAAGTATCATGAGACTGTGAATGATCTGGGGGGAAATGGACAAGAAGAGAAAACGTATTATGGCTGAAAAAGTTTTAGATGTTTTCTTAGAAGTGTAGACATTTTATAGGAGAAAGGGATATCAGAAGTTATCTCTTCAGGATTTTCTTCACCTTTGTTTTTTGAGTTATTTTTGTTTAAAAAAAATACCTAATGACAAGTTTAACCCCATTTCCTGCCCTACCCCCCACCCCCAAAATGCACATATGCATTTATCCGTGTAACTGTAACATTTTACACACAGGAAGTTCACAGGCTTGCTTTGATACCCATAAATCTCTGCTCTCCAGCTAGAAATTCCTCTGTCCAACTTCTCTATTATGCAAACAGGAGAATGGAAGCCCAGTCACTTGGGGACTTGCCAAAAGTTGTGAGAAGTAAGGTAATGGCAGAGACTAAACCTATGCCTTGGAATTTCTGAGTCATTCTTTTCCCAGACCTAGGCCAATGAGCAGCCTACTGCTTGAAAAGGCCCAGTCCCTGTGCATCTGCCTCTTGATGGGAATAGAATACATGATTTCTTCTAAATCCCAATGTGGCACTATAGGCAAATGCAACAGAACTTTTCTGACACTGAAAAGTAATACAACAGAAATTATTATTCGGGTGATGTCTTCTGCTTTTGGGGACCTTGTTGTTTCCATAGTCAACAAATGTCTATGTGTCAGACACTGTGTTCTGTGCTGGGTACAGAGAGAGATAAATCAGCCCCTGCCCTTATCATTATGGATGCCAGTCTAACGGTGAGAAAGACAAATAAAAATAAAGCCAGAATTCAGAGTGATAAGTAACACAGGGAAAGTATGAACAGTTCTCTCCTGTCTCTGTTACTATTATTGTTGTTGATGCATTCTGCTCCTGTCCTGCATTCCAAAGATGGAGTCTTAGAAGAACCAGAAGACAAAGAATAAAATAAAATCAGATCACCAGTGGCAGATATTTTCCCCCTTTGTAATTTTATTGAGAAGGACTGTCTAATTCTGTCAATAAAAAATAAAAAAAGTGATGCTTTGTCCTCCAAATGCAAGCTCATAGTTTTCCTAGGGTTAAGAGAGAGAAGGCACAGATGTTCTCCTGATCCCGTATACCGAAGCAGGAGGGAATTACTTTTCATAACCAATAGTAAAAGGAGTGACATCTTAGGAAAGACATAAGCACCATAGGGTGAGTGTGTGTTGCTGGAGAAAAGAGGACGCCGATCTATATGGTAAGACCAATTAGCTTCAAGAGCAAAGTAGCAGTAACGGCCGAGCTGTCCTAAAGAATAGAATTCAGCAATTCAGATCCCAAACCTTAATTCCTTAACGAGGGACAATATGAGTGGCATCTTTTCTTCTCATACCAAGACATTTTTTAATTTGTTAGACTTTCGTATTGCTTACCCAGGATCTGTTAAACCCACCTTAGGCGGGAGTCAGTCACCCCCTCTGCAGCGTCAGATAAAAGATGGTGGGAAATCCCCCTTAATGCTGACTTAATTATAAAGAAATGAGTGTCTGGAGAAAAAAGGAACAGATTGCTTCTATTTTTAAAGAGTCATCTAGATTTATGGAAATAACCTTCCAGCTGCGTAAGTCAGAGTGTTGGCAAAGCATGGTCCTTGAAATGAAGCTGTCAGCCAGGGGAAACCAGAACTTGCCGGGCTTCAGATCATGGCTACTTTTGTCACTCTCCAATGTCCTGCTGGGGTGAGAAGAAAATATCTTTCTAGAAAGAATGCTGCCGAATTCTTTGGCATCTCTTGATAACACTCAAGAGAAAAAGTGGGTTGGATTTGCAGTTTGCTAATGACACAGAAAAGGTTGAGACGCGGTGGAGGAATGATAATAGCTTGGGGAGAACACAGGCAGGAGAGTAAATGATAAGCTTTTAGACAGCAGACCCCAGATCTCTGCATTTTTTTTGTACGTTGTGACTCTTTTAAGTGCTGTCCACAATTAAATGGTGAGTTGTTTTTGGTGATCATTTAAACATGGGTTTAGTCAAATCAAACCACCCTAATTTATCAGTGGGGCTGTTTCTCATAAAACTGGGGTAGGAGACAGTATCTTTTTAATTCATTTTTATTGCTGTGACTTATAATTTAACGGAGAGCAAAGGAAGAAGAGAGGATGGAAAAAATACAATACCTGCTACCTTTCCTTGTGAAACAACAGAAACTGGCTGAAAACTGGCTTCCCATAACATGTATGGTCATGGTCTACCATCTTTACATGGTTTCTAAGGTACGGCCCCTCTGTTCCTTGTTTGCCAGTGGAGACTCACCTTGTACCACATTTTCCCTCTTCCTAGTCACTAGTTTCCTCTCCTCCTATGGTCTGCTCCAGCCTTTGGGAGCTTCTTTAAGTCCTTTTAAATCTGTAACTCTCACAGTCCATGGACCACTAATCCCCCCTGCATAGGTCATTATGTGATCCCAAAGATTATAGGCAATTACTTATAAGGGAATTATTTCTGTAATACTACATATAAGATGTAAGCTTTCTCCCCCTCCCAACTAAAAGAATAAAATATTAATTTATGTTCTTCTACATCTTTTAGTCTGCATGAAGATTAGGAAAAAGGCTACTGTTATTAAATTCTCTGTCGCATATGCTATTCCTTCTGCCAGAAATACTCTTCTCTCTTCCCATAGTTGGCCTTGGTTATCTGGCAAAGTCGTTCTGGTCCTTCAAATCTGAACTCAGGTAACACTGATCTACATACATTCCCGCTGATCTTACAAGTTGGGTTAGATGTTCCTGTTTTCTGGATCTAAGAGACTTCCCACATCACAGGATGTATCACAGCACGAGCACACATATCTGCCTTTTTCATCATTAGAACCGAACGTCGACCTGGTTTCTGGCACACACTAGGCTTTCAATAAATATGTGTTTATTGAGCAATCAGCAAAGATAATGTTCTTCTTTCACTTTCTCTGCCAATATTAGTCCACTCCCGCAGAAAGGAAGAAAGCAAACTAGGGCTATGCTCATCTGAAGCCAGGAGGCTGAAACTCATGTGCCAAGAACATGTGCCAAGTGGAGATGGGGAGGGGGGATGGAAAACCATACAAATAGAAGATGAGACCTAATGAACAACATTTGGGAAAACAGGAAAAGGACATTTTTAACATGACTCCAAGGGAATACATGAAAAAAGTAAGCAATTATGTTTAAGAAAATAGATTCAGTCTTGGAGTGAAGGGTAACAATATGGAAGAAAGTCTTTAGGAAACCTGGACCTAACTTTTCATTAAATTTTCAGAGGGACTTAGTCAACGCAAATTGTGACACTAGAATCAGGTCTCCAAAACAAAAGGATTGGAAGGGTCCAGAGTAGACCTCTGATGTCATTATCCAACAATGAGAGAAGGGAGTACGGTCAACATTTTTCATTTTTGCTTAGGAAATAAGAAATAGAAGCTAACAGAAAAAACAATTAGTATACAATTTTCTCTAAAGAAATTCACCAATGAGAAGCACTAAGCATCAGAAGGACACTGAAGGAAGCGCTGAAGTCTTAGAATAGACCTGTGCCTGTCTGGAGGTGAGGTTGATGACACCTTCCCAAAGAAAGATCCCTCTGGCCCTAGCGTCACCATTAATGGCACCATGAGCTCATCATATGTACACATCTCAATGTGGTAGGTAAGCATGAAGACACAGGTTTAAATCCTAACTCTTTCACTTCCCCGTTACTAGATATATCTGAGACTGACATCTTTCTTCTAAGAGATGGAAGGATAATAAGGACAAAATTCCTACAACGTAGATTTTCTATGAACATCTTATTCCCCCCCACTCCTTTCCTTCCTTCCTTCTTTTTTTCTTTCCTTCCTTCCTTCTTTCCTTCTTTCCTTCTTTCCTTTCTTCCTTTATTGTGGAAAGAACACTTAACATCAGATCTACCCTCTTAACAAATGTTTAGTGTAGTCTATAGTACTTTGACTATGGTTGCTATAATGCTGTACGGTAGATCTCTAAAGATCATTCATCTCCTTTTGGATCTCAGCATGCTTAGCATCATCTCAGGAAAGCTCTTCTTACCCCATCTGATGGTGTTACTTTCCTCATCAGACAGTCTCGTAGTACTGTGTGCCCCTCCTTCTTAGCACTATCACAGTTGTAACTTTATATTTATATCTATGATTCTTTGATTAATGCATGTCTCTGGTACCTAGTCTGGCACCTGGAACCAAGTAGGTGCTCAAGAAATTTAGATTGATGAATGAATAATTTAAAAATGATTACTTGCCTAAATAAAGATAAAAAATTAATAAAAAAGATTAAGAGACCTAAAATGGCACATCCTTAGCCTGGTGCCTTGCCCCTTAAGCGATGCCATACCCTTTGCTAGTAAAATTTCCCATTGTTCTCATGGGAACGTCTCATCAGGACTTTTTCAGTTAATTTCCTTGTTTGCTCGCTTCTTCAGAAATGCACATGACTTCTTGTAGCTACCAACAAGCTAGTCCTGGAGATATTGGGGAATGTTCAGGAGCTGGAAGACTTCATGGTGCAATTTCTTCTATGTTTGTTTCCCAACAAGTTTTATCTTTGTTTGTCCTCCAATCCCGGCCTTATAATCCCGCCAACCCTGCAGACAAACATGCCTCAAACAAGTCTCTCCGAAACCACAGGGACCACATCCTTAAGTAACAGATAATTACACAGTAGTAGACTTTTTTTCTGGCTTGCTTATCTATAATTTTTTCATCCTCCCTGCTTTTTTCTCACTGTCTCATGGTTCATGTTCTTTTAACCCAATGTAGCTGCTTTGGTTAACATGGATCACCCACCATAGTTTTACTTCTCCTGGTAATACTCTCGCTCCTTAGTATGCTGCTGAGGCCAAATAAAGATCATGGATCCCTTTTTACAAAGTTAAAGAAGTTTTTTAAAAATTTTAAAGAAAAATGGAACCAGATCTTTGAGAATGTAGTTCTTTAAATCTTTTTAAGTCCTCCCCAGATTTGTCCTGTGTGTTTCTGTGATAAAGATCACTATGAATTGTAAGACCCATGAGTCTAGGAATTCTATACCAGCATCTAACACAGTATCTAGTGTATAATGATTATCCAATAAGTATTTGTTAAATAAACAATAAAAAACAATTATACACTGAAAACAGGGGTACAGCATAGCAATGAAGTACACTGGATAGAATTTAAAATGGACCATTTATGCCGTATTTGAATTAGAATCATCAAATTATATTGTAGTATAGTGTATATAGTATAGTTTTGTTTTTGTTTTTGTTTTTGTTTTAGTATTTTAGAGAGGGAAGGGAATTCTGAATCTCCTCATGTTGACCAAAATAAAGAGTAGCACAGAAAGGCAAAAGAGTACACCTCTTTTAAGAATATAAGCAATGAGCAACTTGCAAGGGTTTTAAATTATTATTAAAATTATTAAAGCCTAGAGAGAGTACTGATTGACATCTCCCGATGAGTGAGGACTGACCCATATTCTTCGTTTCATCCCTCCATGGCATCTTTCATACATGTTCACTAAATATTGGTTTCCTGATTCCTTGAACAAATAATGTACAGGAATTTTCCTGAATTGATTTACCTACTGTTTTCTATCCTACCTTCTTGATCTTTCTACTTTTATGAGTAGCATGATTGGTGAAAAACATTAGTTGACATTTCCCCTTTAAGGGAATGATTCCATATGGGCTTGTTATAGTCCCATATGGTTTTGTTATAGCCAAATCTGCCATAGTGTTGATGTTTGCTTGCACATTAACACGAAATACCAATGGAAAAAGTCCTTTTTCTTCTTTTCAGATGTCCAGATCTCTGTATAAAACTAGACAGTGAAATTAGCTCAGATATAATATTTGCCTGAAACTTGGGTTCTTTTCTCTGTATTAAATTGGTAGAACTGTCTCATTTTTGGTGATTATGAGAATTCTTTTGTTAACAATAAATCACTTATTTAAGTTTTCCCTTTACAAAAGAGTTTGACCAAAATAGCATCTAAAACTAATATTCTTAGATTAGGTTTTTTACTAACTGTCATTCCGTTTTAGGCCTGGTTATGTATCTATATAAGAGACTTTAGTTTAACACAGTTCTGAAACTTGATGATAATCAGTTTAAGATTTAAAGGGCCTAAGGACTTTGGAAAAATAAGTTTTGGGCTCTTACTAGATTGCTGCATATGTAGTGGTTGTGATATAGGTGAACTTTTAAGATGTGGAAATCCCAGCCACAGAGCTTATGCCATGGGCAGCTGCTCTCAAAATAAATTAATTGCATATGGAATCCATGAATGTATTCTTGTTTTAGGAAAATAAGACATAGAAAAAAATCCTCTATAACAGCAGCTTCATAAAACACCCATCCTTCCACTCAACCTTACCTTTGCTTTTTTCCCCGTTTTACTTTGCTCATTCACTGGTCTTAATATCCATATCCTTCACTTTTTATTACTTTTGTTTACCCATTAAATTTTGGCACTTGACAGTGAATCAGGAAGCAGATGACAGAACCATTTACAGTTAATGCAAAGGTCCTGTAGAAAATATCCACACAATTATCCCCTAAGCCTTCTTCATCACCATTACCACCACCATCATCATCATGACTTAACTGCTTCTCTAACTTCATCTTCATGCATTCCCGTTAGGTCCCCTTTCTGTTTTCTTTTCCCATAAAGAGCTTTTTTAAAAATTTTCCCCTGATATAGAGATTAAATTTAAAATATATTTTTTAAAAAACAGAAGAATAATGGAACTAGATTTAATGGAAGTAAACTCTATAAATCCAAATTCTTTTGTGAAGCCTTTTAAAATAATATTTGTTTATTCATTTATATCTTGCCATATTCCAAGAAGGATTAGAGGTGACTTGTAAGACATATACAAAACAAGATAATAAAATAAATACACAAAAAATGAAGAAAGAAAAATAATTTGAATCAAGACCTTCAAATGCTTTAAAATGAACCACAAATTTGGCTTTGATTTTCTTAGGAAATCAAAGAGGGAAACCTTCAAATAGTGATAGACCACAAAGGCCATTTAAAAAAATACAGGTTTAAGTGCAGTCCTACTTTCAGTAGAAAGATTTTGGATAAATACCTCTACAGTTGAGAGAAAAGAGAAGAAAGAAACAGCAACAATTGAAACTTCCATAGATATTTTAAGATATACAAATTCTCCAAAATCCCTTCTCCCCAAAAAAGAACTTCTAAAATAAACAAAATCGCATTGAACATATAGATTATTTTATCATCTAGTCAACCTTCAGAGAAGACACTATGTATCTGGAACTTGTGCCATTTAAGCCATAGTGTCTGTCCACTAGAATATCTCTGTTTAATTAGGAAGACAGGTGTATACACATCGTTCCAGCAGAGTAAGAACATCTAAAGGGATGGATGTGCAGGGTTGCCCAGTGTGGTGGATACATGATGGGTTGTAAAAATTGTAGACAGGGGTTCAAATCTTAGCTCACCCACTTCTCAATTGCTAGATATACCTGAGACTCTATTCTCTCTTCTAAGATGTGGTTATGATAAAATATATGACAGCCCTGCTATGAACATCTTCACTTCTTCTAAATCTTAGCATAATTAACACCATCGCAGGAAAGCTCTTCCCAATCCATCCAATAGTGTCACTTTTGCTTTCTGCATCAGTCACTCTCCGAGCACCATGCACCCCTCCTCCTTAGCACTTATCACAGCTGTAACCTTATATTTATGTCTGTGATTTTTTTTTTTTATTAATGCGTGTCCCCAGTACATAGACTGGTACTGGAACCTACCAGAACCTATTGATACTCAACAAATTTAGGTTGACAAATGGATAATTGAAGGAATGAACAGGCATGAATGAAGGTTAAGAGATATAACCTGGTACATACTTAGCTCAGTGTGTGGCCTCTTGAGTGATGCCATATCCTCGGCCAAGAAAATTCTCCCACTGTTACCATAGGAAAACATTATCAGTAGCTCTCCATCTAAGTATCTAGAAATTTACTCACTAAAAACTTTGAAAAGAGTAATGGCTATAATTTAAACTGATCTTTATTCTATTCCATATCTTATAATACTGAAATGATTAAGAGATTCATCTTGCTTCCCATTGGTAAGGAAAGGAATTTAAACTCTTAGTACTAGGGTTAGATAATCGAATCAGAAAAGTCTTTAGGGGTGTCTGTGGGGCTCAGTTGGTTGGTGTCTGACTCTTGATTTTGGCTCAGGCCATGATCTCAGGGTCCTGGGATCAAGCCCTGTGTCGAGCCTCATGTCAGGCTCTGTGTTCAATGGGGAAGTGTGCTTGAGGATTTCTTCCTCTCTCCCTCTGCCTCTGCCCTCATTTACACTCTCTCTCAAAGAAATAAATCTTTAGAAAAAAAAAAAAAGAAAAGCTTTTAAAAAATTATACCTTAAGTCATATTTAATGTTTACTACTTATTCCAAAATCTCAGTTATGGTAGCAAGGAGAGCATTTTTCTTATAGGTCCTTTAACACAGTAGCATATAAATTAATCTGTTTATTCCCCACGTGTTGAAAAAATGACATGAAGTAGAAAGACCTATCTGGTTAGAACAGTTGTAATTTCGTGATGACAGAGGAAAAATCCAAGCACATAAGACAAAAATCTCCTCGTTCTTTGCACTTGTAGGTAATTATCTTCCTAATATCTGGTCTAACCTGTTACCTTAATGAGTACAGGAATTTTGGTTGTTGTTTATTCCTTTATCCTAATACGGTGCCTGGCACAGTATACAGACTCAGTGATTATCTGTTTAATGAAAGAATGTAAAGGAAGGATTGAGTAAATGAAAAAGGATGTAAGGACTCAAGCAATATTCTCTTACATCTTGGAGAGAAAGCTTGTCTGACCAATAATAGAATCTCAATATTGTCCATTTATTTTTTGAAAATCAGCACCTGCAGGGGCACCTGGGTGGCTCAGTTAGGCAGCTGCCTCTGGCTCACATCATGATCCTAGGGTCCTGAGACTGAACCCTGCGTCGGGCTCCCTGCTCAGCTGGGAGCTTGCTTCTCCCTCTCCCTCTGTCTGCCACTCTCCCTTTTTGTGCTCTCTTTCTCTGTGAAATAAATAAATAAAATCTTTAAAGAAAGAAAAGACAAAAATCAGAAACTTCACTCACTAGTTTGAATTTTGGAAGTTGTTAAATTTTGGTTGTTACCTGGCTTCAATTTCATCCACACAAAAGACCATCAAGAACACACCTATAGCAAATAAGGTTGGATTTATTTCTCATTGTGAAGAGAGAATCATGAGGTATCTCAACATGAAAGAGTTAGGCATGACCTATTGTAGGATCTGATCTTTGGTGATTTGGGGAAGGATTCAAGGAAGGGAACATTCACAGTGGATTAAGTGCTGTCAGCAAATGGCGTTAATTCTATAGTTGAGTAGCTTGATGAATTTTAAGTAGAGAAAAAGGAAGAAGAGAGGGACACTAAAGCTGTCATTGGTAAATGTGCAACAGTGATTCATATTATTTGGACAGAGGGGTGTTTGGTATGTTGTGACAGGGACAACATTCATGTTTTGTTATGTTCAGACGCTATTACAGAGTAGTCTTGTTTTTGCCTTGATCTGTCATGATCCCAGAGTACCCTCATCTGGTGTTGATGTTCTGTGAGATTGTTAAGTTTAACAGGAGAACACCAACCTAACTGTGATTGCCCGCCAGCCCCTGGGTGTCAGGGACTGCTTTTCTCTTTCTCACTGGGAAAGTGACATAAAAACAACAAAACCAAACCAAACCCTGTTACCATCCATTTGATTTAGGCCTAATCATATATATATATATATATATATATATATATATATATATATTAGTTTTCTAGCAAAGACTATTAAACTAAGAAATTAGTCAACAATGGTTGTTTTCACAGGGAAGGAAGAGGGATAAATTTTGAACAAAAAAGGCAGAAAGGAATATTTAGAACAAATTCAGGAAGTTGGGGTGTTTAAAGACACATGAAAAATGAGAAGGAAAATTGATCATAAATTTTACTTATTCTGTGTTTTCAATTGTTGAGTCTGAGGTTTAAAAATAAGATTTTATTTGTTTGTTTTAAAGATCTTATTTATTTATTAATGAGAGACACAGGCAGAGGCAGAGACACAGGCAAAGGGAGAAGCAGGCTTCCTGAGGGGAGCCCGATGTGGGACTCGATCCTGGGACCCTGGGATCACAACCTGAGCCCAAGGCAGACACTCAAACACTGAGCCACCCAGGTGTCCCAAGATTTTGCTAAATTTTTTAAAATTATTTATTTACTTGAGAGAGAGAGAGAGAGAGAGAGAGAGAGGGAGAACAAGCAGTGGGGAGAGGCAGAGGGAGAGAGAGAAGCAGACTCCCACTGAGCAGGGAGCCTGATTCGGGGCTCAATCTCAGGATCCTGGGATCATGACCTGAGCCAAAGATAGAAGCTTAGTCCACTGAACCACCCAGGTACCCCTAGAAATAAGATTTTGTAAAATAATGATAAGAAGAATATCAGAACCTCTGTGCTTTACTAAATTTACAAAGAAATCAGATTTTTTAAAAACTATGGCACATAGAATTTCTGTTTTTACAAAAGTTATGCAACATCATTGCTAAAGTGTGTATGAAAGTAGTGTAAATGATCACATGGGACTCCATCTTCTACATAAAATGCTCCAAACAATTTGAGATTCATACCTACAATTTATCACTTTTATTTTTAAATAACATTTAAAAAATATTACTTTTCTGTGTGGTTCATATTGTTCTCTCTTTAGGTAAAATCAGGGAAGAATACGAAAATAGCAAAATAGCACTGAAAACATAACTTTATTCTTCGATTAAAATACTTATGTTTTTATCTAAGTATATTTCAAATCTTTCTTTATGAAAGATCAAGTAACCCAAAGATTATATTTCTATTATATATATATATATTATCATCCATTATATCCTGTCAGTGATATTAGCCGTTGTTGGCTATTTCCCAGTACCTTTTACAGGCTTTCATCTTCAGAAACTCAATTACTTCCTGTATGGGTAAACTCCGGAACATAAAACCTCTCTCTTCACTGATTTGGAGGCAAAACTTGCAGCAGAGCTTGTGCATGCCTTTTTTGCTAAAGACATGATTATCCTGCAGCTTCTCACACAGGAAAGGTCCTAACTCCTCCAACATCCTCATCAAAGGATATTGCCAGAAAGAGCTCTAAGTACACAATTGGCTTTATTTTAGTCTCTGAAGTTTCTTTCATTCACATGTGTGCCTCACTCCTTTCCACAATTTAATACAGTTTTTAGGGATCCCTGGGTGGCTCAGCGGTTTAGCGCCTGTCTTCCGCCCAGGGCATGGTCCTGGAGACCTGGGATCCAGTCCCACATAAGGCTCCCTGCAGGGAACCTGCTTTTCCCTCTGCCTGTGTCTCTGCCTCTCTCTCTCTCTGTGTCTCTCATGAATGAATAAATAAAATCTTTAAAAAAAAATAATAATAATACAGTCTTTATAATTTTCACTTGCGGGAAACACACACATGTAATACCCACATTCCAGGTACACTACTGAGGCTGATTCTTTGTAAAGACTCAAGAAGCATGCCAATAAAAATGAAACATGGCTCGGAGAGTTCCCCAAGCTTTCATCTACACAGCCACAACCAAACGGAGGTCTGTTAATTTTCTGATCCATCAAAACTTCTCATTGTGGTTCTCCATATTAGATTAGAATCATTAGACAGTGGGCAAATCTTTGCTTCACTACATGTTCCCTAGGTCTGTCAGGTTTGGCACATACACACTGCTGCTTCCTAAATTTCTTCTGTCATTGACTTGTTTTGGTAGAACACTAAGCATGCCCAGTGTAGAGTTCAGATAACTATCACATAACTTGAATAAAAAGCTACTGTAGAAACAATTTATTTCCCTACTATTTTTTGGACCTGTATAATTCACATTCAGTCAGTTCTCTGGCTTATTTAAATCATCCACCCTATTTAAAATACAACCATATTGATAGTACACAATACTAATTTGGTAAAGACTAATTGAAGAGTTCAATAGTTTCTTTGAGAGTAATTTTTAATAATTCCAGGTAACTTAAATCAAAAGTCACTTTACAAATCTGTACCTATGGAAAGGACATGAAATTTAAAAGTTGGACTCAAAAAGTCAAAGGCGGATATGGATACCTTGGCAGACGAATTATTATTTATTGAGCTGCTTCATATTTTAATATTGCCCTCAACAGCTTCACATTTTTTATTATGGAATCAATGTCTTTTTGTTGGAACTTCAAACGAGCCAAAAACAGTGTTAGAAACTCCAAAATAAAAACATGAGTAAAAAACATGGATAATATTAATAGTTGAAGTTAGAGGTCATTTTTCATCTCTTTTCCTTTTCTTTCAACCATTCTGCATAAACTTGTGCATACGGAAGGGGATAGGAAGGGAAAGCACTTCCAAAGCAAGTGTACTCTTTGCTTTTTATGATTTCGACTGGAACATGTGGGGCTCATTTGAGCAGTGTTAAACAGAAGGAGGCAGTCAGGTAAGGGTTTGAAACTTGGCCTCAGACTGTATAGAGATGTGTCCTTTCCTCTAATAATACAGTATATGTTTCCTACCAGATACTTCTTCTTTTTCTTCAGGATAAAACATCTCCAAATTCTAAATTGCAATGTTGACTTTTATAAACTAGGCTTTGAGCCTCAATCTAAAAAGGCTAGCAAATTTCTCCAAAATTCATTTTAATGAGAACAGTTTTACAGAGTGACCAGAAATGATGGCTCAGAATCACAGCTTATTGGTCCTGTTTATTCCAAGAAGGTCTGAAAATCATTCCCCAACTTCTCATTGCCTTTTTCATGAAGTACCTGGGCAGACAGAGAAGAAACCGAAAACTTGCAACATCAGAAACCAACTGACAACTGACTCATGGCTGAGATCTCAGATAATTGACACTAATTATAAAGGAGTCAGATTGAGGGAAAACCTCCTCAGGCTGCAACTTACAGCAATAATGGCAAACAGTTATGTGATATTTACTGGATGTGTGGCGTTGTTCTAAGACTTGACTTGTTCTCATCATCATGTCATCCTCACAACAAACCTATGAGTTCAGTTACTATTATTTTTTTTACTTTTCAGTTGAGAAAAACAGAAGCACTGTGAAGGGATTCACATAAAGCTAGTAGCTGGTGGTGTTGACAGCTGAGCCTAGAACACCTGTATTCTTAGTCATTATAACACATGGCTTCTTAGAATATCACAGTTTCGTTTCATGAAAAAGGCGTCACCTGAAAAACAGTAGATGAATCTTTCACAATTGTCTTAATGTACTTGGTTACTTGAACACTTAGACCTATAAGAGTGAAGAGCTGAGTGACCATCGGGCTCCATCCCCACATGATTTCCCAGGATGCATCATCCCCGCTGTCAGCGTGTATGTAAATAGCATACAACCCAGGAAATAAATGGAAGAAAGCAGAGGGGGGCGGGTCTCAGCTGGGTCAACTGTGACTGCAAAGCTTTCATCTCAGTCCAAGACACTTCAGAGGAAAGACTGGATACTGCAGCAAGACAGGGAAAGCTACTGTGAAAAGAAGAGAATGGTGACAAGAAGATCCAGATAAAGAGTTTGTCTTTGAAAATGGTCTATAGCCTTAGGCAAAAATTTCAGCAAACACTTGGCAACCTAACAAAATAGCAAGGAAAAACATGTCTCCTACAAAGCAAGAATGAAAAGAAGCAATCTAAATGAAGCATCTAAATGAAGCAAAAAAGAAACTGAGTAAGTAAGCAATGCAAGGATACTTTATTTCTACATATAGGTAGTATATCTATACACACACGCACACACACTAAGTCATATATATATAGTAGAATTAATACCTCAACTGAAGACATTAAAGAACCATTACCACATACAAAACTAAGAAACTTTCACAAAACAAAGAAGAGGAGAGAGTATGAAGAAAATTAGAGGGAAAAAGGGTTATATTAATAAACAAGAAAACATTCTTGCTGGAAATAAATAGATAATCAAGTAAAATCATTGAGGGTGAATGAAAGAACTACGTAATGGTGTGGGTAAGGTTAAGGGAAGCCAGTAAAGATTGATAAAGCATCTAGAACTAGCAATAATGTAGACCACTTATCATCCCTGGGTCACAAAGGCTGAGCGTGCAGCGAATAATGTAACCTAGGGAAGGCAGTAGTGAAAGTCTTGCAGAAGCCGTGGCTGAGGCACAGCCCAGCCTTGATCCAGCAGGGATGGAGCTAAGGGAATAAATACCAATCTTCTTGCCCTCCTACGCTCTGAACACATCCCTCCCTGGTCATAGACAACCAGAAGGCAGAAGTTATCCAGTTACAGTTATCCAGTCACAAAGGTCAGTCTCCCAGAGCACAGAACATAGTGGAGAAGGATGGAGAATGGATCTGTGGGACAAATGGAAGATATCCCATCCAGTGACTTATACAGAAGGGGGAGGGCAGAAAACTAGTTGTGTAACTGCGTGGCAAACAAAACAAAACAAAACAAAAACAAGAACAAAAAAAATCCACAAATGGAATAGGAAAAACAATAAAAAATACCACAGAAGAAAACTTTCCTTCGGGGGCTGCACACTGAAGGAGACCACCATGCTGTAAGCAATACTAATGAAAAAGACTTCTGCCTCAGTGCATCTTGGCCAAAGTTTAGAGTAAAACCACACAGGGTTCAAGGAAGACAGTTTACTCTCAAATGAAACAAAAAAGGGGTCTCAACATGCATAACAGAATGCCAAGGCACCAGCAACAACGCCAATAGTAATAGAATCAAATCTACAAGGTTTCAAAAAGAAACAATTTTAAGTTAAGAATTTCGTCCTCAGTCAACTTGGTTTTTTTTAATGTGTAAAGAAATCAGAAATGCATACTCAAGTATAAATAGGTTCAGAACATATAATGCCTACATATCTTCCTTGAAAAATATTTCTTATATACTATAAGAAAGAAAATAAAATGAGCAGCTGGACAGAGACAATGCTATAAAGTGGTGCTGATTGTCAACATTAAAACATTCTAAACTCAGGCACATAAAGCTATAGGGTTAGCCTCAAAAAATGCAAATGTCAAAATATTTTTCAAGTATGTGAAGTTGTAAGATAAAGATTAAAACTATAATAACTCTCATACAGATTACAAATCTAATAACACTATCATAGATTCTGAATCTAAGCATCTAAAAGTAAAGAGGACAGAGGATAGGAACAATGTGCTGAAATTCTTCCCTCTTACGTGGAAATATATTATTCACTCTGACATTAAGAAGTAATAGTAATAATACCATCTCCCTTTAATGAATACTTACTACCTACCAGGAACTGCTCTGAGTAATTTACATGAATTTATTCATTTCACACTTAAAATAACTCCATACGTCAATTCCATTTTTACATTCATTTTACAGATGAGAGCGTTGAAGTTAGATAACCTGCCCAAAGTGAGCCAGGTAGTTTTTGAGTTGGTCTTTGTAATCGCTACTTTATACTTGCTTCATGTGTTCAATAGGAAACTGGTTAAGTAAATCACAAAATATCTAAAAAATAGAATATTCCCCCCATATGTGATAAGAGCACATTTGTTGATATGCAATGATATCGATTTTCAATTACATGTGACAATATTTACTTTGTATTACAGAGAGGACATCTGTGTTTGGCTTCACAGTATACAAGCTTACCTTGGAGATATTGCGGGTTCGGTTCCAGAGCACCGCAATAAAGTCAAATGAATTTTTTTGTTTCCCTGGTGCAAATGAAAATTGTGTTTACACTAGTCTGAAGTCTATAAATGAGCAATTGCATGACGTCTAAAAAATATACATACTTTAGTTTAAAAATGCTTTATTGTTAAGAAATACTAACCACCACCTGAGCTTTTAGAGAGTCATCATCTTTTTGCTGGTGGGAGGTCTTGGTCTTGATGATGATGGCTTCTGACTGGTCAGGGTGGTGGTTGCTGAAGGCTGAGGTGGCTGTGGCAATTTCTCAGCATAAGAAAACGAAGTTTGCTGCATTAACTGACTCCTCCTTTTGTAAACAATTTCTCTGTAACATGTGACCATTTGGCGTTCAAGTATAGCAGAACTTCTTTCAAAATTGGAGTCAAACCTCTCAACTCCTGCCGCTACTTTATCAACTAAGTGTATGTAATATTCTAAATTCATCGCTGCCATTTTAGCAGTCTTCACAATATCTTCATTGGAGTAGATTCCATCTCAAAAACAAAACAAAACAAAAACAAAAACATACACTTTCTTACCCATAAGAAGCAGCCTTACCCATAAGAGGCAACTCCTCATTTTCTTAAGTTTTTATCATGAGATTGCAGCCCTACTTTAGGGGCTACAATCTTTAGGCCCCACTTCTATTTCTGGTGCTTTTGCTGTTTCCATCTCATCTGCAGTTACTTCCCTTGACTAAAGCCATAAGCCCCTCAAAGTCATCCTTGAGGTTGGAATCCACTTCTTCCAAACTATTCATGTTGATGTTTTGACCTCTTCCCATGAATTGTAAATGTTCTTTAGAATGGTGAATTCTTTCCACAAGGTTTTCAATTTACTTTGCCCAGTTTCACCAGAGGAATCACTGTCTATGGTGGCTATGCCTTATAAAATATATTTCTTGAATAATGAGACTTGAAAGTAGAAATTACCCCTTGGCCCACACGCTTCAGAATGTAAGTTGTGCTACCAGTCACGAAAACAACATTAATCTTGTTGCATGTCTCCATTAGAGCTCATGGGTGACTTTGCCCCATGAGTAGTGATGTTTTGAAAGGAATCTTTTTTTTTTTTCTGAGCAGTAGGTCTCAACAGTGGGCATAAAATATTCAGTAAACCATATTATAAACAGATGTGTGTTGTGCCCAAGATTGTGAATCTGAGAAACCACCAAGGAGCTGACACTGATGAAAGTGCACAAGGGTTTATTTGCAAACTCGAGCTTGGGTCCAAGTATACCCGACACAGTGGAGCAGGGACTTGGACCCCAAAGTGGGTTACAGCTGTTTTTTTGGGGGGCTGGTCTAGGGAATTTTCAGAAGGGGTGGAGGAATTTCTCAAGTTCTGCTTACATTCTGATATGGGGCTTTCAAGGGCATTGAGCTCTGTTCTCATTCTAATATGGGACTTTCTACCATGGGCATGGGCTCTGTTGTCTTTCTGATATGAGATTCTCTGCCATTCTTGGCCGAGGGCAATTCTGAGCTCTGTTGTCTTTCTGATATGAGATTCCCTGCTGAGGACATTCTGCAGCTTTTCCTGTAAAGTTCAGCTCTTATTCACAGGGGCCTAAGATGGCTGTACTTGTGCTAATGCTAAACTTGAGGTGGAATGACCTTGATTTTTCTCGGCCTCCACATTTGCTTTCATACTGTTTTATTCCTCCCTTTATAGAGCATAGGCAAGAGTTAGCATAAACCTTAAGGACCCTGGGATTTTCAGAATGGTCAGTGAGCACTGGCTTCAACTTAAACTCATAAGTTGCATTAGCCCCTAACAAGAGTCAGTCTGTCCTTTGAAGCCAGGTATGGACTTCTCTCTAGCTGCAGAGGTCCTAAATGGCATCTTCACCCAACAGAAGGCTTTTCATCTCCCCTGAAAACATGTTGTTATTGTGGTCACCTTCATAGATTATCTGAGCCAGATCTTCTGGATCATTTGCTGTAGCTTTTATATCAACAATTGTGGCTTCACCTTGCACCTTCATGTTATGGAGATGGCTGCTTTCCTTAAACCTCATGAACCAAACTTTCTGCTAGTTTCAAAATTTCTTCTGTAGCTTCCTCACCTCTCTCAGCCTTCATAGAACTGAAGAGAGCTGGGATCTTGCTCTGGCTTAAACTTTGGCTTAAGGGAATGTAGTGATTGGTTTGATCTTCTACCCAGACCACTCAAACTTTCTCCATATCAGCAATAAGGCTATTTCCCTTTCTTATCATTAGTGTGTTCACTGGGGTATCACTTTTAATTTCCTCCAAGAACTTTTCCTTTGCAGTCACAACTTGGCTAACTGGAGTAAAAGGTCTAGCTTTCAGCCTATCTTGGCTTTCAACATGCCTCCCTCACTAAGCTTAATCATCTGTAGCTTTTGATTTAAAGTGAGAGACATGTGGTGCAAGATGGCAAAGGAGTAGGAGACCTTAGTTTGGTTTGGTCCCTGGAATTCAGCTAGATAGCTATTAAATCATTCTGAACACCTGCAAACTCAACCAGAGATAGCTGCAACTCTACAAAGAGAAAAGCGACCACTTTCTGCAAGGTAGAAGGTACAGGGAAATGAATCCAAGGTGCTACATGGGAAGATAGACCTGGGGGAGGGAGCCTCCAGCAGAAGGCTACTGGAAAGTGATATAGCAGTGAAGCACAAAATCAAAACTTCTGGAAGTCTGCTCAGGTGAGGGACATCCTTGCCTGAAAGGAGCTCAGGTGGCAAAGCAGGGATGGAATCATAGGTGGCAGAGTGTGGTCTCAGGATCCCGGGGGTCACAGGAAGACCGGGGGTGCCTAAGAGCCACAGAGTTCCAGGCATCAGAGTGAGGAAGCTGGCTACAATCAGCGAGTCCAGGAGGGGCTCTCAGCTTGGGGTTGCCATCAAGCGTGAACTGGGGCACAGTTGGTGGGATCACTCTCTGAGTAGGGGCCCAGCAAGCAGCAGAACCAACAAGGCTCTCCTTCCTCTCCCAGGAGGAGCAGGACACACATGTGTGCTGCAGAAGTCTGCAGGTTTGGGGACTCAAAGCAGAGTCTTGTGCTTCACAGGCTGCTGAGCACAAAGTGCAGACAGGGACCAGGGAGACAGGAGTGACTGCTTCTCTCTGAGGGCGCACTGAGGGATGGTCAAGTCTGGGGCCAGAGATCGGGAGGCCACCATTTTATTTTCACTCTCATCCTCTAAAGCAAGGGGGAAAGCCTTCAGGGAACAAAACCCACATAGAATAATCTGGAGCAGATTAGTTAGCCTGGCCCCTGGCAAAGGCGGCTCAATTCTGCCTGGGGCAAGACACCTGAGGATCAGCACAATAAGCTCCTCCCTTAGAAGATCAGCAAAAACAATCAGATAAGACCAAGTTTACCAATCATACAGAACTGTAAAACTCCAATGCCAGGGGAAAATAATCTATAGAATTCATGTATTTTTCCCCTCATGATTCTTTAGTCTTTCAGTTTCAATTTTTTTTTCCTTTTTAAACCATTTTCTTATTTTATTAATGCTTTTAAAACAAATCTTTAATTTTTATTTTTACAGTTACATTCTATCCTTCCATTATATGTAATTTTATTTATATATCTATTTTTTTCTTTCTTTACAATTTTGGGAGGCAGTTTCTTCTAACAGACCAGAATACACCCAGAACCTAGTGTGTGGCTCTGTTCTTTTCACCGGTCTAATCATAGTAGCTTTTTTCCCCCTTATTCTCCCTTATTTATTTACTTTTTTTGTTTGTTTCTTCTGTTTTGTTAAAATCTTTCTTAATTTTCATTTTTACAGGTACATTCTATTTTGTCAAAGTATGTAATTTTATTTTTGTATACAAATGTTTTTCTTTCCTTACTTTTGAGTAAAGAGTAAAAATTTTGAGATGTAGTTTCTTCTACCAAACCAACCAAAATACACTCAGGATATAGTGTATTGCTCTGCTCTGTTTACCTGTCCATTTATATTCCTTCCTTCTTTTTTTTTTTTTTGTCCTTTAACTTTCATTTTTACAGTTATATTCTATCCTTTCATTTTATTTAATTTTTTTGAATATATGTATATACAAAATATATGTATATATATACATATATATGTATTTCTTTCATTACAATTTTGAGATATAGTTTTCTAAAAAATGGACCAAAATACAGACAGGATCCAGTGTATTGCTGTATTCTGTTCACCTATCTGATTATATTCTCTTTTCTTGTTTTTTTACTTTTTTTTTTTTTTTTCAGTTTCAGGTCTCTTCTGATTTGTTTAGTGTATATTTCTGTGGGTTTGTTTTGTCATTTTAGAATTTTGTTCTCTCGTTTGTCTTTTCTTCTCTGGACAGAATGATAAGATGGGACAACTCACCTCAAAAAAGAACAAGAGTCAGTACTGGCTGCCAGGAACCTAATCAATATAGACATAAGTAAGATGTCAGAACTAGAGTTCAAAATAATGATTACAAAGATACTAGCTGGGCTTAAAAAAAAGCATTGAAGACACTAGAGAATCCCTTTCTGGAGAAATAAAAGCACTAAAGTCTAATCAAGTTGAAATAAAAAAAGGCTATTAATGAGATACAATAAAAAATGGAGGTTCTAAAAGCTAGGAAAAATGAGGCACAAGAGAGAATTAGTGATATAGAAGGCAAAACAATGTAGAATAAAGAATCTGAGAAAAAGAGAAATAAAGAACTGCTAGATCATGAGAGGGATATTTTGAGAGATAAGTGATTCCATAAAGTGAAACAATATTAAAATAATTGGGATCCCAGAAGAAGAAGAGAGAGATGGGCAGAAAGTATATTGGAGGAAATTGTAGCAGAGAACTTCTATAATCTGGGGAACAAACAGACATCCAAGTCCAGGAGGCACAGAGATCCTCCCTCAAAAGCGATCAAAATAGATTAACACCCCAACATATAATAGTGAAACTTGTGAATCTCAGAGACAAAGAGAAAATCCTGGAAGCAGCTCAGGACAAGAGATCTATAACCTACAAGGGTAGAAACATTAGACTGGCTGCCCACCTATCCACACAGACCAGGCCAGCCAGGCATAATATATCCAGGGTGCTAAATAAGAAAAATATGCAACCAAAATACTTTATCCATCTAAGATATTATTCAGAATAGAAGGAGAAATAAAAAGCTTCCAGGACAAACAGAAACTAAAAGAAAAAAAAAAATTGTGATCACCAAACTAGCCCTGCAAAAAATATTAGAAGAGGTCCTTTTAAGCAAAGAGAGAGCCCAAAAGTAACATGAATCAGAAAGGAACAGAGACAATAAATATACAGAAACAGTGATTTTACAAGTAATACAATGGCACAAAATTCGTATCTTTCAAAAATTACTCTGAATGTAAGTGGGCTAAACCCCCCCAGTCAAAAGACTCATGGTATCAGATTGGATAAAAAAGCAAAACCCATCAATGTGCTGTCTGCAAAAGACTTATTTGTGACCTTGGCCTTGTTTTGAGTAAAATGGGGGTAGAAAACCATTTATCATGCTAATGGACATTTAAAGAAAGCTGGAGTGGTAATCCTTTTATCAGACAAAGTAGCTTTTAAACCAAAGACTGTAAAAAGAGATGAGGAAGGACACTATATCATAACTAAAGGGTCTATACAACAAGAAGACCTAGTAATTGTAAATATTCATGCTCCTAACTTAGGAGCAGTCAAATATGTAAGCCAATTAATAACAAAATTAAAAAGAAAAACATGTTGATAATAGTACAATAATAGTAGGGAACTTTGACACCGCACTCATTACAATAGAGAGATCATCTAAGCAGAAGATCAACAAAGAAACAAGGGCTTTGAATGATACACTGGAGCAGATGGACTTCACAGATATATTCAGAACATTCCATCCTAAAGCAGCAGAATATACATTCTTCTCGAGTGCACATGGAGCATTCTCCAGAATAGATCACATACTGGGTCACAAATCAGGTCTCAACCAGTACCAAAAAATTGGGATCATTCCCTGCATATTTTTGGATCACAATGCTTTGAAACTGGAGCTCAATCACAAGAGGAAATTGGGAAAGAACTCAAATATGTGGAGGTTAAAGAGCATCCTCCTAAAGAATGAATGGGTCAATCAGGAAATTAAAGAAGAATTTTTAAAAATTCAATGAAACAAATGAAAATGAAAGCACAACTGTTCAAAACCTTTGGGCTGCAGCAAAGGTGATCCTAAGAGGGAAGTAGACAGCAGTATAAGCCTTTCTTGGAAACAAGAAAGGTCTAAAATACACAGGCTAACCTTACACTAAAGGAACTGGAGAAAGAACACCAAATAAAGCCTGAACCCAACAGGAGAAGAGAAGAGAATTAAAAAAGATTAGAGCAGAAATCAATGAAACAGAAACTGAAAGAACAGTAGAGCAGATCCATGAAACTAGGAATTGGTTCTCTGAAAGAATTAAAAAGATTGATAAACCCCTGTCCAGATTTATCAAAAAGAAAAGAGAAGGGATCCAAATAAATAAAATAATGAATGAAAGAGGAGAGATTACAACCAATACTGAAGAAGTACAAGCAATTATAAGAACATATTATGAACAACTATATGCCAAAAAATTAGGCAATCTGGAAGAAATGGATGCATCTCTAGAAACGTATAAACTACCAATACTGAAACAGGAAAAAATATAAAACCTGAACAGACCCATAACCAGCAAGGAAATTGAAGCAGTAATAAAAGAATCTCACAGCAAACAAAAGCCCAGGGCTGGATGGCTTCCCAGGGGAAGCCTGGGAAACATTTAAAGAAGAAATAATACCTATTCTTCTGAAGCTATTTCAAAAAATAGAAATGGTAGAAAAACTTCCAAACTCTATGAGGTCAGCATTATCTTGATCCCAAAACCTGACAAAGACCCCACCAAAAAGGAGAATTATAGACCAGTACCCCTGATGAACCTAGATGTAAAAATTCTCATGGAAATACTAGCCAATAGGATCCAACAGTTCATTAAAAACATTATTCACCATGACCAAGTGGGATTTATTCCTGGGCTGCAAGGGTGGTTCAACATCCTCAAATCAGTCAATGTGATACACTACATTAGCAAAAGAAAGGACAAGAACCATATAACCCTCTTAATAAATGCAGAAAAAGTATTTTCAAAGTACAGCATCCTTTCTGGTTTAAAACTGTTCACAGTGCAGGGATAGAGGGAACATACCTCAATATCATAAAAGCCATCTATGAAAAACCCACAGTAAATATCATCCTCAATGGGGAAAAACTGAGAGCTTTTTCTCTAAGGTCAGGGATGTTCACTCTCATCACTGCTGTTCAACATAGTACTAGAAGTCCTAGCCTCAGCAATCAGAAAACAGAAAGGAATAAAAGACATCCAAATCAGCAAAGAAGAAGTCAAACTCATTCTTCACAGGTGACATGATACTCTAAAAGACTGCACCCCCAAATTGCTAGAACTCATACAGGAATTCAGCAGTGTGGCAGGATATGAAATCAATGCACAGAAATCAGTTGCATTTCTGTACACTAACAATGAGACAGAATAAAGAGATATTAAGGAGTTGATCCCATTTACAATTGCACAAAAAAGCTTAAGATATCTAGGAATAAACCTAACCAGTAAGGAAAAGGAAACTGCACTCAAAAAACTATAGAACACTTATGAAAGAAATTGAGGAAGATCTTATCAAACTCAACACCCAAAGAACAAATAATCCAATCACAAAATGGGTAGAAGACATGAACAGACATTTCTCCAAAGAAGACATATAAATGGCCAACAGACACATGAAAAAATGCTAAACATCACTTGGCATCAGGAAAATACAAATCAAAGCCACAAGGAGATACCGTCTCACACTGGTTAGAATGACTAAAATGAACGAATTAGAGAATGACAGATATTGGTAAGGATTCAGAGAAAGGGGAACCCCCTTGCACTGTTGGTGGGAACACAAGCTGGTGCAGCCACTCTGGAAAATAGTATGGATCTTCGTCGAAGATTTGAAAATAGAGCTACCCTAGGACCCAACGATTGCACTTATGAGAGTTTACTCCAAAGATAAAAATGTAATGATCCAAAGGGGCACCTTCACCCTAATGTTTCTAGCAGCAATGTCCACCATAGCCAAATTATGGAAAGAGCCCAGATGAACATCAACAGGTGAGTGGATAGAGAAGATGTGGTACGTAGATATACACAATGGAATATTACTCAGTCATCAAAAAAATGAAATCTCGCTATTTGCAGAGACATAGATGAAACTAGAGGATATTAATGCTAAATGAAATAGTCAATCAGAGAAGGACAATTATCATATAAACTCACTCATACGTGAAATTTAAGAAACAAACCAGAGGATCATAGGGGAAGGGAGGAAAAAATAAAAAAGACAAAAATCACAGACAGAACCAAACTGTAAGAGACTTTTAATCATAGGAAACAAATTGGGGGTTGCAGGAGGGGAGGGGTATTGGGGGATGGACATTAAGGAGAACACATGATGTCATGAGCACTGGGTGTTATACAAGACTGATGAATCGCTGCCCTCTACCTCTGAAACCAATAATAATGTATCATATGTTAATTAATTGAATTTAAGTAATAACAATAAAAATCCATTGATCATTTAAAAAAAAATAAAAAGAGAGACATGCGACTCTTCTTTTCACTTGAACAGTGGAAGGGGCCATTGTGGACCATTATTAATTGGCCTCATTTCAATACTGTTGTGTCTCAGGGTATAGGGAGGCCCAAGGAGAGGGAGAGAGATGGCACCGCCCGTCAGTGGAGCACTCAGAATACACACGTTTATCAATTAAGTTCACTGTCTTTTATGGGCAAGGTTCCAGGGGGGCCCCAAGCAATTACAATGGTACATCGAAGATCATTTGTCACAGATCACCATCCCAAACACAAGAATAATGAAAAATTCTGAACTACTGTGAGAATTACCAAAATGTGACACAAAGTCAGCAAATGCTGTTGGAAAAATGACACCGATAGACTTGCTTGACCCAGGGTTACCACAATGTGTAAAAAAAGCAGTCTCTGCAGGGTGGAATAAAGGAAAGCTCGATAAAACCAGGTATGCCCGCCTACCTCAGAGTTGTCTAACATGTCAGATGATCACACTAGGTTAAGCCATGTCTCCATCTAGGTGGCGTTCAGTAGCAGAGCCAATGAATTTCCTCTTTTAAGTCAGATGGGATTAAGTATCCTGTCATTTGTGACTGAAGGAGTAGTCAAGATTTTTTTTTTTTTTTTTTTTTGGTAAAGATTTTATTTATTTATTCAGGAGAGAGAGAGAGGGAGAAAGAGAGGCAGAGACACAGACAGAGGGAGAAGCAGGCTCCACGCAGGGAGCCCGACTCGATCCCGGGTCTCCAAGATCATGACCTGGGCTAAAGGCGGCTCTAAGCTGCTGGGCCACTAGGGCTGCTCAGGATTCATATTTTTTAAGGAGAATGAGTTTCCAAACTACATGATATCATTTCAAAAACCAATGCATGTTTACATATATACATAGTGACTAAAGTCAATGGTTGCTGTTCATCACTGTTAATAGTCAAATTTGGACAGTAGGATGAATGACTTCAAAATCTTGTATTTCTAGTGTGTCCTTCAACAGACATGTTTGTATTGTGCAATGAAGGAAAAATAAATCTGCGTTCTTGAAACAACAGGAAGATAACTACCCTTAGATACTAGTTCTCTCAAACAAGTTTTTTATACGACTTGTATTTCAGGCAATTCGAGGACGTTTTCTCTCATGAAAGAACAAACATTTTACTGAATGAATGCACATAAGCATTTATGAATAAAATAATGAGAATCTGAAGGCATCTGGTTGGATGATGACCTATTTCCTTACAGAGATGCGTAGAAGGAGAACCTACAATTAAGACCAGGCTTTCTCTTAAGATGCGAGTCATACCAGTTTTAGCACATGAATGAAAGCTAATCTCTTCACATTGTCTAATAGAGAGTCACAGCTTATTTTGTCAGGAAAAATTATTTAAACCCATCCTCGCCAATCAACCACAACTGCCTTAGAAAAAAATGTACTGATGCTTCCATTTCATGTCTAGATGAAACAACCAAAGGTCACTTGGCCAACTACATTTACAAGAACACGAGAAGGACTTTTGCTTTTCTTTGTTCTTAGAAAATATTTACTGTTTCTATATTTCATGGTACTTTCCAATATCAAAAATCAAACATGTTAGAAATAGTAATCATTGTACATATGTGCCAACTGCTTTATATACATTATTTCAACCCTTAAAATTAGATTTCGGAAGGGGAAACTCAAAGAAAGTCTGATGGCGGGGGTGGGGGGGTGGGGTGGGGGGTGCTGGGGGGGTGGGGTGGGGGGTGCGGGGAGGGTGCCTAGAGAGTTCAGGGGTTGAGCATCTGTTTCGGCCCAGGTCGTGACCCCGGGGTCCAGGGATCGAGTCCCCCATCCGGCTCCCTGCAGGGAGCCTGCTTCTCCCTCTGCCTGTGTCTCTGCGTCTCTCTCTGGGCCTCTCATGAACAAATACATAAAATCTTTTAAAAAACAACAAACAAAAACAGAGAAAGTCCGATGGGGAGGCTCCAAGAAGAGAAACGCCTTGTGCAGTTATTTAGTTAGTGTGTCGTGAACTTGGTACTTGAACTCAGGCCTGCTTGGTTGCCAGGCGGTCCCAGGCCTGCACTATCCCGCCTCTTCTCGGGCCATGTGAGTTTTGCTCCGCATTTAAAAAATGCAGAGAAAATGAGAAGTGAACGAAGAAGCTCCCGGACTGATTTTTGCAGTTACTCCCTCGGAAGCAGGTAGAGCTCAGACTCCCCTGCCCCCCGCAGGGCCCACGGGGCCAACTACAGCTCAGGATTCTCGGCCCTGGGGAGGCAAAGGTCTGCTGTTCTGGGGCTGAGACCGGGCTGATTGCCCGAGTCTTGCTTCGTCCTCTCCAGGCCACTGCAAAAAGTCAGAGGAACCAGTGGAGATGCTGACACAGAACTATGCTGAAGTAGCAGGAATGGTCATAATTTTTGTTCTATAAATAGTAAAATGAGAGAATGCTGATTTATAATTAAATCTTAGATTTCCAATTATATGCTAGAAAATAGGGTATTTCCTCTCTCATATCAAGGTAATCTTATTTCCTCTCGTCTTAAATTATGTTTAAATGCTACAAGGGTATAGTTAAACTTACCCAAAGTTAATTTTCTGTAATTGTAGATTGCTTCTGGCATATACAAAATAAATACTAAAATCTCTAAGTAAACCAATAAATGTCGTAGTCACACTACACTCTCCATCGGGGCAAAGTAGTTATTTTAGAATGATGAGGGAGGTGTGGTCATGGACATTTTTTATTTACAAAAGGTGGACCCAGAAGAAATGGGTTCGAGCACCCATTCCCAACTGTGGGATTTTAGGACAATGCCATACCGTAATTGAAGTCAGGAAGGAGAGCCTGGAATCTAAAGTAATTGCCTCTATTTATTTAACAAACAAGCAAACCCAAAGCAGTAAGACTACACCAGAGGCTAAAGGGTTTGATAATATTGGGGATTTTTTTTGTTTTGTTTTTGTTTTTAAAAAAAGCTCTTGCCTCTCCTGTAAAGGGAGAATGTCGTTCGGATGCTGGACCGAGTATGTTTCCTTTCTGAAGAGTCAAGTTTCTCTTTCCAGATGGTTTCTCCTCCCTTAACTCAAAAACCAAAAAGAAAAAAAAAAGCCTTTATGACTATTGGTTTTGATTAATGGAGACTGTCCAGGGAAACCCTTTTCCGTTTCCTGACAAGAGCACAGACCACTGGGATAGGGAAAAAGTTTAGCTGTAAAACCTTCATCTATCATTAACCGAGTGGATGGAAAAGGAAGGGGCCTCTGAGTTTTCCCCTTGGTTTGAGAGGATTGAGCCTTAAGGGTAGCATCTTAGTTTTAAGGACCTTTTAATTCCGCTCCCATTCTGCATCTAGAATACAATGGCTGGTGAAGAGAGAGTTTAGGACTCAAGGCCACGTTTGGATTCAGGAATATAATTAATTAAAAAAAAAACAAAAAAGGAATATAATTCATGATCCCAGGGTCAGGCCGGGTCCTGGGGGATGCCCCGGCTCCCAGAGGCTGAGCAGAGGCCACTGCAGGAGAGCGCATCTCTACAAGCTGCTGGGCCTCCCCGTGCCCCGCTGGCAGCTGCCAGCAAGTGGGACCAGGGGAAACTGAGGGAGACAAGCCAATGGAAGGGCCCTTGGGGCCCCCTCTGCCACCGCTGGCTGGAAAGAAGCTGGTCGCATTGCCGGGAGGGCTATGCAATTCCTTCCCTCCCTTCTTCCAGGTTCTGAAGGGCTGTGTCTTCCCCCAGGATGTTTCCCTGGAACATTCATTTACAGAATCAAAGAAGCTCCCCCGGGGCATTCTGCTATCTTGCCAGGCCTGACCCGAAATAGGGCTGGAAATTGCAGGCAGCTTCGTAGATGACAAATCTGCCCTTCTTCACTAGCCCTTCTTGGAGTGCTTCTCGGGCAAAAAGACTCTAAGAACCAGGAGATTGGGTTCTCTCACTGATGCTTCTTCCCTGGTAGATGTATTACGTCCCCTCTGGTTGTGTGAAAATGGTAGTCATGGTTTCTATACTCTCCTTGGTGGATCTACTTTGTTTTTCTATTTTTTTATTTTTTTGGTGGATCTAGTTTGTAATTCATGGTATTTGTCTCGATCCATTCGTTCGTTTAACCCATATTCGCCTATTCAGGCAATTCACTCATTCATGCAATTCATTCTTTCATGCATTCATTCTTTAACATATTATCTACTTATCAACTTCATGCCAGGCTTTGTGTTAGATGATGGAGCTTTTGGATGGAACAAAACAGACTTGGCCTCTGTCCTCATGATGCTAACAGAGTAGTGGAGCAGACACTAAGTGAAAAAATGGGCCATGTCATGTCCGAAAAACCACAGAGGGTTTTACAACATGACAGCAATCGAGGTAGGAGGGGAATCTGCAGAAGCGACACTGCAGGTGACACGGCTAGGGTTTGCAGCTCTTGATCTGCACATGTCTTCTCTGGGAAGACCAACTGGAGAAAACAATGGGCATGGGCACTGCACTGCAGGCGGGAGACGAAGTTGTTGCTCAGTGCGGGGGAGAAATGATAGCTCACTCAATGGCACAAGAAGGACTTTTGGAAGTAACTGATGATGTTCGCCTTGTCTCATTTCATCAGCATGAAATAACATCAAATATTATATTTTTTATTTGAAGGGATGGCACGTTCTTTTATTTCAAAAGAATGAGAGTTTCTGCTTAATCTTTAAAAACAAAATAGTACAGAGGAGGCAGGAGAGTAAAATATAAATGAAAAAGAGATAATATCCCTTTCACCCACAAACCCTTTCCTTACCAGTCTCCTGTTAGCATCGAGGGTTAGTTATCCTTCCTCACCTATTTCTGTGTGTGTGTATGTGTGTGTGTGTGTGTGCATGAACGTCTGTATGTGTTGATATATTCACATATATTACATTAAAGGAAATAATACTATTCATATTATCAGAAAATAATTTTAATAATTAAAAAATAATTAAAAATTAATATAGATGTCTTTCCTTATTAGCACACATAGATAAACCTTATTTTTAATGCCTGAATAATATTGTGTAAAATAGAAATGAAAGTACAATCATATTTTAATAATTTCACATTATTTCTATTGGTTTTCTTCATAATTTTGGTGTTTTTACTCTTAGTTTTTTTTTAATTCACCCCCAAATTATCTTTGTATATTATTTGAAGTGAAATTTATATACTTACTTATAATTTATTTTCCCTCCACAGCATTCTGTTTTCCCAACCTTATTTATTGAATACTTCATCTTTTTCTTACCATCATTGTATACAAATCCTCTCAGAAACATTAATGTCTTTTTGGAATCTGCTTTCTATTCCACTGATGTATTTATCTATTATTATGGCTGTACCACTCTCTTATTAAAGTTGTATAGTGCTTTGACATTTTATAAAAGCAAGGGAACTCAAAAGTGGTGGTTAAGATTGTAATCACTGGAGCCAGGCCAAATATGACTCCAAACTCTGGAGCGTAGTGATGTATTTCCTCTTAGTGCTGTTTGTGACGGGTGTGTCTTACCCCAGGATGGTACAATCAGCAATATACTGCAGTTCAGATTATGCTTAAAAATTGATTTGGTGTTACTCTCAGTGAGAGATGTGGGGTCAACTATTTTTAAGAAAAAAAATATTGGAATTCTTTAAAACACCATTCCTTTAAAAATTACCTGTTTTCTTACAAATAATTGACTTGGACACAATCATGACTTTAATAAACAAAGATGTCTCAGATAACTTGGTGACTGTCCATGTTCACTGTGGAATAGCTCTACTGCTCAAGTCCTTGGATATGAAATACAAATATCTTAAGTCATGTTTTATAGCTAGCAAGTAGGACAGCTATGGGCAGCTCTAGAAGATAAGAAGGAGGCACAAGAAGAAAGCATAATTTTTGAGTCCTATAAGAATAATAATATCTACTATAGCCCAAAGTTGCCAGACAGGGAATGGATTAGAGAAAGTAGAGTCCACCTAAAAAAATTATTGCTGGCCTTGTGGATACTCTGCATCAATCACTTGGACAAACACCATGAGTAAAACCTCTTGAATAAATTGAGAAAAAGAAACCACTTACAAATATTAATATTGTGTTGCTGGAAATATGTTAGAAGGCAAAATATGGCAAACCTTGAAGCATTGGCCCTGATTCCACAAAAGAGGTCTGATTGAGGGACTGTGCGTGCAGGATGGGAGGTGGTGGCAGAGGGGGTTGGATACCTGGAGGTGTAATTTGAACTGGTAAGGGAAGATTGTTGACATCAAATAAGCAAAGAGCTAAATCTAGTTACTGTTTTGGAACAACATGAGCTGAGAAGCCCAAGACAAGGACTTTTGAGAGTAAAGCACTGAAATCATGAAATGGTCCTAGTAGTTCAGCAATATACTATTTAACAAGCAAAATCTCCAATTATACTTAAAATAGTAGGCACCCACTAACATAACACTACCCAATGTATTGAACACTGAATCCTTTTAAATAATACCTAGAGCCAAGTTAATTTATATAGCTGGATGCAAAAGAAACTTTTATAGGCTCATCCACAGACATCCACTCCCCTCCTCTCTCTCCCTCCCTCTCTCTCTTTCTCCTCTTTTTTTTTAGAATACATATACACCATTGAGAAATTGCTATCAATTGTGACAGTGTTAACTAGGGAAATAAGGAGGCAAGGACCTGGTTAGTCTCCCTTCCTCCTTTGCTTTGGTAACATAGCCAGTCCTATTAAAATCTTCCTCTGTCAAGTTTTCCCCAGCTGTTTTCCCCCCCTTTGCTGGTGTCACCATCTTTGCCTAGGCCTTGATGATGGCAGTACTGGACTAATTACTTTCTTTCTATCAACCTTTCTTCTTCCAATCCATCAACTTCTCCATGAACAGATTTATCTTCTTACATTGTACTCATCATCCTGTCTTCAAAACCTTTAACAGTATCCGATTTTCTGTAGAACAAAGGCCAAACTCTTCATCTTGGCCTTCTGCAATTGGTTTCCAAACCACCACTCCAAGCTGATATCACTGATTACTATCCTACAAACCACCTAGTGAAGCGAGCTGCTCTACTTATTGTTCCCCACCACACCTTATCCACTCTTGCCTTTGTGTTTGCATGTATGTGCTTCCACAAAATTCCCCCCACCCCGTACTCTTCAAAGTCTAAAACCTTTTCTCAAGGTCCCATTCAAATTCCCTATCTTTCTTGCTGCCTTCCATAACTCTCTCAGTGTCAACAACCACTTCATCCTCTGAGTTGTTTCTACAACTATTAGTCAAGTTGGTGGATCATACTAATTCTTGAGGGTTTTTTTTTTTTTTTTTTTTAATGTTGATAAGTGGAAAGGGACAGGGAATGTGGCCTTTCAAACTGCAAGCAGGTAAAGACTCTATAGGTAAAGACTCCAACTCACTTTTGTGGAAGATAGTTTTTGGATGTGGTAATCATTAGTTTTAGTCAAATATTTCCAGATATTTGCCTTCTGGGCAGATGGTGGGACTGTACTGCTCTGCTTTTCTGAAGTTGGGTATGGGCACATGCTTTGCTTTGATGAATTTAAGTGACACATGACACGTGCCTTTAAGCATTGAATCAATGTATGATTTTCTAAATTCTTTCTTTCTACCTTGGCAACAAGCATTATACTTGATAGTGGCTGCAATTTCAATCTGATTCTAGAGGATGATATAGAGAAGAGCCCCTCAAATCACCAAATCACTTCTCCTTAGTGAACCAGAACCCCTTAACTCATGATTAACATAGGGTTAACCTATGATTAAGAGATAGCAAAACACAAAATTAATCTTTGATTTTTAGGCTACTAAGATTTGGAGATTATGTGTTACTCTTACATAACCGCTACCGTATCCTGAGTGATATACTTTAAGAAAATCTTCAAACTGCACCTTTAATTCCACAGATAAAGTGGTTGCCCACCCATTATTTGGGGGTAAGCTATGAAAGCATCACTTACTTAAATGCAGGTGCTAAGTTACTGAGAGTCAAGCCGACCAGTTTCACTGAGAGTAGAGTTTATATCAGAAGATCAAGAGTGGATAATTTGATTGTCAACTTTCAAGAGCCATTTCAGGACTCTGGAATTGTATGGTGTTGCTCTGAAGATCAACTAGACAGTATGGCATGTTCTTGGGAAAGGGGGGTGTCTTTCCTCATTTCCATGGCATTCAAACTGCTGTGGCTCCTGAAGGAGGGACTTTTACTGCATGAGTCAAACTGGCTAGCTCCCAAAGAGAATTGGCAGTAGGCTAATAAAGAGGGCCTCCTGGACACTTTGGAGAAATATAACATTAGCAGGGGGAACTGTAGCCACAGAAGCAAATCATCGCAGTTAGTTACTGGCTGAAGGAAAAGACTAATTCTAGCAGACAAACTCTGTTGTGAGCAAAGAGAAGTAACCCCTGGGGAGTCCCAGAAATAATTGGAAGATATTATGGAATAAGGAGTTTGAGTCAATGTCATTTGGACCCTACAGTATAGTTGACCTCATTTATTAACAGATGAACCATGTTAGTTATGTAACATGATTATTATTTGTAAAGTTTATTTATCATTTTTGTTAATTGGTTTATAATCACAGTTTTTCGCTTAATAAAAAAATTCTCAACTTCACAAATGTATCAGTAGCTTCCTGAAAGCAAGGACAATGCTCATCATACAAAATGGGCACATTATAGGTGATTATTCATGTTGATAATAAAATTGTGGAAGCAGTTAATTTTAAGGGAACATATTATTTTATTGTCATTTGGGGTAGACGTTAATGTATCTCTAGTAAATAAAGAATCTGCATTTTAATAATAGAGAAAAACTTAGAAATAATTTTGTCCAGTGGCTTAAAATGTGCTTGGAAATGCCCTGCTGTAATTTCAACACGATGTCAGATGCTTTATATATTCCCACGCAAGCAATTTCACTTTTGTCTGCTGTTAGTGGGTTCTACAGCTGAATTCATTTGAAGAATGAGCCTGCTGCTAACATAAGATGGACATGCACCTATGACTAGATTTATATAGCTTTACTCCCTTATTTTATGCAAGCTGAAATAGGTCAAGAGATGTTAAATGTTTTATCCAGGGACACATATCTGGTGAGAACAAAAGCCAAGGAATCAGGTCTCCTGCTACCACATTACCTCCCACTGTTGTTCTTGCTGATTTTTAGTCTTCATTTTTAACATGCGTTACTTATTTACTTTGCAGGCCCATTTTACATACTCCTGCTTTAACCAGACACTTTTTTAAAAAGTCTTTCAGAGATGGATGAAGTACAGGAATAAGGAAGAAAGGACCCTGGTGTGGTTGGAAACATCCCCAGTCTTAGAATCTACCTTAGATTTAGAAGCAGCTGATTTGTCCTTCGTACAATGTGTCCTTTCCCTTCACAGGACCTCTACCAAGGGAAAAGCTCGCCTTTGATGGATGACTGGGAAAACCAACGTTCCATCTTGGACAAGTGAGACTGTTCTCTACTTTCACCTCTCACTGCGCTCAATTTAATATCAGCGTAACACTCTAACCATTTCCAGGAGAACAGAAATACATATGCCAGGGACCATTCTTATGTTTAGCTTGACCTTGATGGAGTGTAAGCATTTTTTTTAAAGTAGTTTCTATTATTCACAAATCAAACGTGATGCTGAGTAGAAGCTGCCCTCTTTATTTATTTATTTTTTTTTATTTTTATTTTTTTTGAAGCTGCCCTCTTTAGACAGGAAATGTCTTCAGCTTTCCACGGTCCCATCCATCCCCACCCAAACTTATACATCATGTAATGATAACCTTTCTGGATGCAAAGCATTGAAGATGGGGGCTACGTGCTACTCCGTAAACATACCACACTTTTGTGTTTGCCGTTGAAACTGCATGGATGTAAGCACGTGTTCACACTTTCAAGGTGTTAAATGAGCACAGTTAAGTACCTGAAGAATGGCACCTGCCACGTTCAAATTCCAGTCTTGTGGTTTATTAGGAATGAGAGGGAGAAAACGGATCTTGTGAAATGTGAAAAGAGGAAAAAGGGCGTGAAGAGGGAGGTTCAGGAGCAGTAGGAATAAGAGAGAGCCCCAGAAATGCAGGTGTAGAGGAGGCCACCCACATGGGAAGTGTGCTTGCAGCAGGCAGGCAGTTATCTGCTGCATTCCCCGGGGGGTGGAGCAGATAGCGACTGCCACTGTAAAGGGCAGGACAGTGGCTGTGTGGGCTGCAAGGAGCACGTCCAGCTCTTGAGCCCTATCCAGATAGGGAGCTGGGCTCTGTGGGCGGCAGCAGCGCCTCCAAGGGCAGATGGACCCGCCTCTGTCAGGCGGGCTCTCTCACCTTATGGCAGCTCTCTGGGATGCAGTCTGGAAACACCATATGGGATATAGCCTTTCCCACATAATCCCATGAAAACTGTTTTACAGTAACACATTATGAATATTTCATTTTTCTTCACAGATCCACTTCCAAGGTGTGGAATATTCCTTTTCTTTTTATATTTTTCTCTACTGTCTTGAACCTTGGTTTAAATGAAAATCACTTATCTAAATGAATGCCTCCTTATCAAGTTTAAGATGTTTGCCAAGGGTTTAAAATCACTTACCGTTGTGGTAATTAATAGGAATATGCTGACCTTTCCTACTCTGCGTCTATAACAGCAAAACAACTAAGCAGACACGTACATGTAAAACAATTGGTTTGCTATACTTTCCTTCCTTCCTTTTTTTTTTTCCAAAATTGGTAAATTTTAAAAATTAATATTGGTTAGATTAATTTGGTGTTCTGGTTTCCTAGAAATACGGCCTCTCTCTGACCCAGCTTAAAGGGATAATCTTCAAAGCTTCTTTCCCATTCTGTGACTTAATTTGTAAAATATTAAGCATCAGTCATTTAAGTTTATATATTGTTTTAAAATCCAGCTTTGTGGCTATTGCTTTGTCTCTCAATATTACAGGAATCTTTCCATCCTCCTCGAGTGAGTGATAGCAGCTGGTTGACAGGACAGGGCTTGCTGCAGACTGCTCCCTAAAAGGGAGGGGAAACACCATATCTAATTAAAGCAGCAGGGAACGTTTTTAGCAAGGCAAATTGTAATCCTTTATTTGGAGACTCGCCAGGGCATTAGGGTTAACAACCCTGTTTGTGAAAAATAATAATAAAAACTATATATACCCACCATGGTTTTATGGATCACAGTGTTTGGGATGTCCAGGTTTACATCTCATGTAAAAAGCTTTCTTATACTCAATATCTCTAACACCTGCCCAACAATATGGCAACAATTTGGCAGCTATGGTAAGACAGTGTTTGTTTCAAAACTAGCCATGTACCTTATTTATCCTAGATTTTTTAGTAAGAATTCTAACTATAATCTCAGAGAAAAAAAATCAGTTGGATTATTAAAGCAACATGGCATAAAACAATCAAAAACACATTTTATTTTAAATGGACCTTTTGTTACCAGGTCGGAAGTCGCAGGGATCAGATCCAGCATCACCACTTCTATCTGTGGGGCAGCCAGTGAGCCACTGGGCCCATCTCAGGCTCAGTTTCTCAGTCTGTAAAATGAGGTTAATGATATTCATCTACCAACTTCTTTGAATAATAGTGAGGATCAGATCTAGCGCCATCAAGCTTGTGAATGCACATGACAAACTGAAAGTAACTGACTAATGGAAACTCTTGCTGTTATTAGGTTATTAATTTACCCAGTCACCATTTGTCTGGTAACGTTGGCAAGCATTTGTTAGGAGGGCTTACCCATGAGTGGGCAGGAAAATTTCTCAAGAAGATGCTTAATCAATCAACCCAAACCTTTGATTTTGTGCAGTCCACCTGAAAGTACTCTGAACATAGCCTCTAGGTGATTTATTAGCTACATATTAAATTGACTATGTTTCAAAAGGGGAGTCATATGGGGCAGTTGGGAACTCAATGGGTTGAGGCAACTGCTTATGGGACAGACCACACAGAATCATAGGCAAAAACCTGGGGAGAGGGAGTCAAAAGTCATATACTTAGGAAGAGTGTTTTGAGCTTCAACCAAGGGGTAGAGAAGGCAAGTTCAAACTGGAGCCTCTGAAATCAGGCAAAATTACAAAAATGAAATGTGGACTATTATTTCTGTGTTTAAAAGTGCCTAATGTGCTGTCATTTCAAGCTGTGTCATAGTTGGCGTAGGCTCCATCCCAGAATTACTGTCTCATTTCTAGGGAGCTAAATTCTAGATACAAGACACCTCCCTAAATAAGAAAGATTCTGAGGTTGATGGTAAGAACACTGCTGATATCTATACTTTTGCTATTTCTGACTATATTAAAACAATAAATAAAAGAATACCTACCAAATGTAAAAAAAAAAATACTTGCTGTTCTGAGTCTTTGTATTCTAGAACTCTTCAGATATTGATTTTGAGTGTTAGACAAAGAACTTTAATTCAAATTTCATTTATAAGTTCAAAGATTCTGATCCAAACACCTACTTGTTATTTGAAAACAACCATCTACACAATAGTTCAGATAAAAATAGTGCTGGGTCTATTCTGGTGGTGTTGTTACTGTTGTTAAATTAATGTGTTGGAGAGACATAAAAAACAAAACAAAACAAGGAACTCAAGAGGAGGATGTTGGCCAGTTGAATTTCGGTGGTTAATCAAGAGGAGATGCTTGTCTTTAGTGATTAGGCAGTGACTTGTGGGCCCAGGAATCATTTTCACTCAACAAAAGTCACAGCCCAGATGTGAGAGCATGGCAAGGACGTGGGCCAGGGAGACCTGCCAAATACAGTACAGAGTTTGCACGTCTTTCCCTTCACTCCCATTCCCTGGTCTCCAGCTAAAGTCTACAACATTGCTTTTTTGATTCCGAATTGTCCTCCGCGAGTACACCTGGAGATCTCTGATCTTCTTTAAGGTCGGTGTCATTGTTTGACTGTTTCCAGCAAACTCTAGGGCAGAAGGCTCATCTGGTATCAGTGTCATTCATGTGCAAAGTAGAAACTGAACTGAACACATTATCTTTGAGCTGAAATTGGTCTCTCCAACAGTACCAGCCTCTTTACGGGGTGGCATGCACTTGAAGGTTGGTTATTAGTTCCAAATGCTGCAGAAGCATCTGCTCTCGACTAGCTAGAAATCATGTTTAATAACAAGAAAATCTACTCCAGCCAAATCCCTGTTGGGAGGGCTCTCGCATGAACAAAAGGCCCCCACTTCCCCTGATTTCCATAACAGATGTAGTATCTGATGCATGACAGCTCAGCGCAGCCCCGCGCCATTATTCTCCTACGTATCCATCTGCAAGAAACTGTGCTTTCATTTTATTAATTGCTCTGGTGGGCTACACGTTATTTTTGTTGCCCAGAGAGTATTCTCTGTTTGTGCTTCATGCTACACTGGTCACAATAATAGTTATTTTTCTTAATGTTAAAGGTTATTAGCTTTTTTCCTTTACTTTGCTATGCATCTTCCATACCCAATAAACTATTAATGCCTCCCTAGGGGGTTGACAGTTTCACTTAAGTTGGTGTGGTCTGGTCCTCCCATCCCTGGTGCTGCTTCTTTGTCTTCTTATTGAACATTTTTGGGACAGGCCAGTTATGGGGGAAAGTCATGAGCAGGATCCTAAAAGCAGAATGCAGTTCCTAAAGACTTTAGAAAACCAGGGCATTAATTTTGACGTTTGCAAATCAGCAGCCACTTCAAAATCACCTTCGCACACACAACCGCAGATAGAAGTAGTTGCTACTTTGGAAAGACAAATACTCTTAATTTATAATGAGGCCTCAGCCAATCTTCTTCTTTTGATATAGGGTTAGGTGAATAGTGAGGCTGGCTGCCTGACGCCACCAGCCGACCAGTTTTTACACACGCTGGTCATCATCCCGTGTCACTTCGTCACAGACTGCATCACAGAAGCTGCTGCGTGGGGAAGGAGGGAAAAATTGACCGAGAGCTTGGAGATGAAAACAATAAAGAAAAGATGGAATAGAAAGAAGAGAAGTCCTAAGGATAAAATTGAAATAATATATGATCTCCATATTTTCCTTTTTGGTAGAAAGTTGGTTGATTATCGCGTCTTGGCCTTCTGGCTGAGATCAAGTGAAAGTTGGTTGATTTATGTTTTTAAATGGAGTCTTAATTTTTTAAATGAAGCTTAGGATTAAAAACATCATAACTTGAAAGAAATATTGAACTTGGTACAGAGTCCAAAATAGCATAAGTGAAGCTTCTGCTCACAGGGTTGAAAAAAGTATTTGTACAACGACCGCTGACCAAGGGCAAATTCACCACAACGAATATATATGAAAATGCCAGGGTCAAGCACATTTACACGTAATTTGCATGTTTGTGGGAGCAGGTCGTATAGAACTTAGACGAGGAACAGCAGGATAAATGAACTCTCTCTATTACCAGAATCTCCTAAATGGGCTATGAAAACATCAGAGCAAAACGGAAATGTCACAAATAGTCCTTTATAGCACAAGTGAAAGACATATAGAGAAAAAAATGCATGTTTATATTAATCAATTTCTTTTATGGCGCTAGGTGTTCTTGCCCATTGACTCTAAAAAATAAAAAGGGGAAAAAAATCAATCAAAACAAAGATAGCAGCAAAAGCCGTAACACGTTTACTTGTAAGTACCACGTCACTGGAAATTTTTCAAGATCTTTATTTCTTCCTGGACCTGGTACATGCTGTAGACCCACTTATAAACCAACTGTTGGACCTTTTTTTAAAAGAATGTAAAATAATACTACTAATAATCCTCTATTACAAGTGAATGCTTTTATATTAGACATTTTTGCGTAGGGTTATGTTTTGAAGAACCTGGCTTGAAACGAGTCTGCACAACTGAAGTCAGTGAAATGTGAAAGCGTGCTATAAACTACATACCCTATGTCACTTTTTTGTTGGGTCCCTTTTGGAAGGTGGTTCCCCCAAGCGCTCATACCAAGAAAGAACATATTTATTATACTTTGCCAAATATTATTTCATAAAAACAAACACAATAAATTATTTTTTTAAGATAGGCTTTCTTATGTATTGCATTGGATAACCTCAAGGGGGTGGGGGGAAGAAATGATTTATAGCTGGTAAGGAGAAGACTGTCAGTGCTCCGCGTCCTGTCCCTGACTTCCCTCCAGTACATTTCTCAACTCAGCTTCTTAATGAGGAGGGCAATTTATCCTGCAGCCCCGGTCACTATAGCTGGAGTCGCAGCTGGCAGCCACGAGTACTAATCAAAATAGCCCTTTGTGGGATTTTGTGTCGCGGGGTCCGAGACGGTTGCGTGGGCCTCTATTCCTTTCCTTCTGCTTCCCAGCCCCACATTACCTGCCCCACGCAGTAGGGCTAATCCTCGGTGAGCATTCTAGTTTGGAAAGAGAGACATTAGAGAGACTCTCACTCATTCACTAGATTTCACAGATAAGGAAAAAGAGTGTCAGAGCATTCATTACGTAAACTGCTTAAGGACAATGTAAGTCTACGATTCTGTTTCTGGGTTCGAAAAAAAAAAACTTATGATAATCTAATTGGCAGGATAATAAATATGCTGCCGTGTATGTGTAAGCGTTTTAAATGCATTCAAACACACTCACATGTAGTCTGCTTAATATTCTTATCACTGCAAACTCTCAAAGAGGCTTGGTAGGCATCATTATCTCAATTGGCCGCAATAAAGATAGAGGAGACGTTCTGGGACAATTAGCAGAAATTCAGGCAAAATAGAAGGGTGAGAAAGAGGTGGAGAGAAGTCTATTCAAACGTGCTCTGGAAAGTGCGTACTTGCTCCTCACTAACGTGCCAGACACCAGGGCTCTAAGGATGAAAGACATAGTTCACATTCCTCAGGAGCTGGTGGTCCAACTGGGCAGTGGGGTGTGCTTGACTCACAGCACAGCGACACAGGCTGCTTTGGGCACAGAGGGACGGGAATATGTGTCGGCGGAAAACGCACCAAGTTAGAGCAAGATGATCTCCTGCTGGGCCCTGAAGGGTGAGTTGGAGCTTGGAGCTCTGGTCCAGCAGCTGGCCGGGCTAAGTGCATTCGTCACTAGGAGCATCGCACACAGAAGCAGTCGTCGCGCTCAGGGGGCGCCTCACGAAGGGTTTCGCGGGGTGTTTCCCACAACGCCTTCCACTCGTCTTGGCCTCGCTCTTTAGTGTGAGTTTCCATCCTGAGCGGTGGCTAATTGCTGAGAAATGCTTGGTAATGTGTGCATTAGAGGAAGCGTGGTGGGAACACAGCAGGAAGGAGAGCCGGTAATTTAGAGGAGGTGATATGAGGAGTGGAGTCCCTTGTGCAAAGCCTTGCCAGCAGCGAGGGTGCAGCTGGGCCCTCTGAGGAGGGCTGGCCCCCGATACCGACAATATTTCCTTGGGCTTGGGTCGGTTCGTGCTATACCCCCAGATAGATCTTTTTTCCTTTTCCCCTTCCACTCTCATATGGAGACTGTGTAGACTCGTGGCTAATGATGATCTATATCTTGTTCCGAACGGATTTGAATGGCAAGTGGCCAGGCTCAGGGCCAGGGGTCTGCTCCGGGAGGGGAGGAGGAGTGAAGAGCAAGCAGGCGGCCTGCTGAAAAGGCTGAAGGAAGAGAAGGTGTTTGCAGTGTTTGGATGCAAAGGGCACGCGTCTCCCCCTCACTTCCCAGAGGACTCCCAGCTCCTACTCACCCGCCACGCTCTGGCCGCACCCCTGCAAGACCCGGGCTTGGTGATGCTCTGACCCCTTCAAAGCTCAGGCCAACTCCCCTCTGTTGGGTTACCCGGTGCGCAAAGGCCTTTGGACCGAACCTGAGGAGAGCGTGGCACTCGGTGGGTATAAGGCGACTCACACGGAGTCAGAGCAGGGAAAGTGGACAGGCGCCACATAAACTAATACCATGAGAGGAGGAAGTTTCCCTGTCATGCTGTGAAGCTGCATTCCGGATTTCCATAGGAAATCCAGTGTTGGAGGCTTTTTGAGTTTCAGCAGCAGTTTCTTCTCTGCCCCGTTGTCATTTTACTAGAAAAGGAGGCGAGAAAACCCCGAGGAGGCCATTTGGGGGGTTGCCTAGGAGTGGGGGTGCTTGAAAAGGAAACGGAAAAGGGCTTAAGCCCATTCATCGCACCCTTTCATTTTGCTCTAAATGGGAGCACAGCGTCAATACGGGCGCCCAGGCCGGGGGTGGCCAGGGGCTCCGCATGGCCAGGCCGCTGAGGCCTGTCACGGTGACAGCCTCTCCCAGTGGGCCCGGTGGGAGCTGGCGTGGATACATGACAAAGGATGGGGAGGGGAGGGATGGGACCAACAGGACAAACCGCTGCTGCCCTCCTCCCCATAAGAGCCCTGTGGCTGGTGGACAAAGGGAGCAAATGTACCGGGGTAAGGGGGCCGCCTGGTCGGGGTCGTGGCCGGTGATCACAGGGTCTCGGGGTGAGGCCCGGGCACGCTCCCGCTCTGGGCCAGCCGCCTGGGGGTGTGGGGAAAGGCAAAGCTCCCGCCCCTGGTGCTCGTGGCAGGAAGACAGTCCTCGTAGGGACTTGTTAAGACACTGCGAGGATGAGATTCGTTTCTTAGATCTGAGCAGAGGCCTTTCCTCCACCCGCACAGCGCCTGGCACCCCGTGGGCGCTCCGACAAGCCACGCTGAGGCCAAGTGAGAGAAGAACGGCGGGCGCTGGAATGTGGGGCACGATCCAGTGCCCGAGACCCACCGACCTCATAGCCCCACCTGTAGGGAGCCCCTGAGTGAGTGACCTGGAACTCCTGCTTTCCTGGGACGAGCTGGGGGCATGGGAGTGTTTTGCAAGCAAGAGGGGTGGAAACTCGGGTTTTGTTCATGTGGTTTCTGTGACATGTCTGGAAACATCCGATGATATCTTGCGTGTCAGGCCACTCGGCGGTACCCACCACCAACCTCACCATCGATTTTGGCATCATTTTTGATAGAAGCACATCTTTGGGGGGCACGCACGGGGGCTGGACTCAGTGAGCAGAGCCCGGGAAAGTGGTCAGGAAGCGACCCCGCCGGAGCCAACGGATGTTCTGCTTCTTTGCTTTGCCTCCCAGACAGAGAAAGGAGCGGAGCAGTTCTGCAGGGAATGTTATCACAGCAACGCCACCAAATCAAAGCATCACCCGTACGCGACCGCACAGGTCTCCAGAGCAACGCGAGGGCGCTCAGAGACGGACCCTAACTAACAAGTTGCTTTGTCCATGCGGGAAAGGACACCGTGAAACTGAGTGCTTGAGGTAGGGCGCCCCAGATGGAGGCCTCACGCACGCCAGTGTCCCAAGCAACTCGATAAGTATTCCAGACTGTTCTTTTGTGAAATCCCTCCATGGGAGGAATAAATGATGTATGAAATAAAGATGCCCCGGCTCCGCAGGGAGCACGGAGAGGACGCCTCAAGCTCTAATGTGTGCTTTCTGATGGGTTTTGGCTGTGACCCCTGGGCACGATTTCTATTCAGCTGTGTGGAGCCAAGCAGCCTCCCGCGACGCTGAGCACCAGAATCCGCACACCCTCCTCTTCTCCTGCCAGAGAAACACTCTCTCACCCAAGTTTGCTTGCAAATTTCTTTCATCACAGACACTTCACCACCTCAGCACCCCAGCAGCCGGCTCTCGTGGTGACGCCTCGTAATTAGAGTTCTCCAGCAAGAAGTATTGCAAAATCTGGTGATAAATCACTTGAATTCTGTGAAATTACTGTCACCAGTATAGCCAAAGCTCCTGTGTGGGAGAGAACTGCAGGTGTGCAGGCCCGGTAGGGCATTCAAACACTATTTTTTTTTTTTTTATTGCGACTTCTGTAATCCAGGTGGGATTGCAATTCTTTGATAGGAAATTTGTGTCTATGCAAGCAGCATGGAAGTCAGGATAGGAAGGTTAGCGTGGTGAGCAGCAAAACGTGACCATCACAGTGGTGGATTATTGGGAAAAATTGTGAGTTCTAAGAAGCTCTACGCCATTAGTTACCAAGCATGCTTCTGGAACGTCTCTCGCTAAAGGCACTTGATATATGTTAACACATTAAGAATAAAAATAGTTTAAGTAATAAAATAATAATTTAAACGGTAACGCTTTAAGACGAAACACACAAACACCTAGAAATACGTGGGCAACACAGTTCAAATCCATGTTACCTTTGGAATGTTCGCTTTTGGTGATCTTAAACTGTCATTGTTGCTTCTACCCACCGGTGAAAATAATTAAGCAATTAGTGCCGTGGATCTGCTGAGATAATCTAAGGGCGGACACCTTCTGTGTGCTGGTATCTCCCCTGCTACAGTCTGAATGTTTGTATTCCCCCCAATTCATGTCAAAACCTCATCCCCAGTGCGATGGTACCAAGAAGTGGGGCATTTGGGAAGCGGTCGGGTCTTGAGGGTGGAGCCTCCAGACTGGAATTCGTGCCCTTATGAAAAAGGCCCGAGAAGGTCCCTTCCCCTCTGCCTGGTGAGGTTATGGTGGGAAGATCCCCCTCTGTGAGGAAGCAGGCTCCCACCGGACGTGGAACCTGCCGACACCATGAACTTGGACTTAAGCCGCCAGAACCGTGAGACGTCAGTGTTTGTTGTTTGCGAGCCACCCGTTCTGTAGCACTTTTGTCATAGCAACCTGAACAGGTTAAGAGCCGCCCCACCATCATGTGTTCCCTCGGCCACCACCGTTTCTTCCTTGGGGAGCTCCCCCAGCTAACGTTCCCCACGGTACTCGGTTGAGCCAGGCTGATCCTGTCGTGGTCTCAGTCCTCTCGACCGCTGCGTCCCTCCCTAGCTCCTACTGGGTCGCTTAGAGTCTTGCCCTGGATTCTTTAACTTGGAACTATCGACCATATGAATCCGATTCCACTGATGGCAAACTTTGTGGGATTAAGCTCTGAAGCTCTGAAATTTCCTGCCATGTGGAGGAAGCAGACTGCGAGGAGGGAAAATAGCAGTGACTTGCAGAGAAAGGCAGAGGTACAAGACAGACTACCCTCTCTTTCTTGCCCTGCTCTAGATCAGGGTTGCCAAACTGAGCAAATGAAAATACAGGATACGGCTCGGTGACATTCGAGTATCAGAGAAACAGCTAGTCCTTTTTTAGTATAAGAGCATTTCTTGTTCTATTTATTATTTTCTTTCACCACAAACACTGTCTACCTCACTACCTTGACAGCGGGCTGTGATGGTGGCAGTTCTAATTATACCTCAAGGTTCAAACCCAGCTGGCATCCTGTGTTTCATCTGGCCGCCCAACCACAGATGTACTGCCTCCCTGCTGTCCGTCGACACTATTCCACTCTCCTACTTTAGAGACTGTGCCCGAGATCTTCCCTCTGCCCAGGTTAGTCTTCTCCTTAGATACTGCCTGGCCAACTCTTTAGTCCTCTTCAAGCACTTGCTCAAGTTTCGATGTTTTCTTTGTGGTGAGGGGCATACTGTCCTAAATGTCACAGTGAACAATGCCCCATCGCCCTTACCCTGTTCTAAGTTTTCTTTTCCCAGGATCCCTGAAACATGCTCTCTCCTCAATTATTATTTATCTCCCTCTGCTAGAGTGAAAGCTCCATGGTGGCAGGGGTGTGGTATATCCCAAATTCCAAAAGTGCCTGACACTGAATACGTATTACCTAGATAACTGTTAAATGAATGGCAGAAAATTCACTCTTTTTCCGAGACCTAATTATATTATTTAAATTATTTGAGCCCATGACCTCCATTTTGCCTCAGCTTCCAGATTTTTTCCCACCAAAAGACCACTGGCTTCTGTAGTGTTGAGGAGAGGCAGCGCCTCCCCCCTTAGTCTCCTCACTCATCCTCTCACTCATTCGTCAATTCAGCTAAGCAGGCATCAAGGGTCCCTGCATTCTCAGCACTGTGCTAGGCATTGGGGATGGATAGAAGAATTAGACCCAGACTTGCTCGAAAGCATTGACAATATACAAGAGGACCTTGGGCAAATGGCATATGATCTATGGGCTTCGGTTTTTCCCATCCATAAACCAGAGGTAGGAATGGAACTCATTTCCATTGCTTTGTTATACAGAAATAATGAGATGACAGAGGAGTAGTGACTGACCTATATTCCATAAAAAGCAGCTACTATTATTAATACTGGTGGTACAGGCAGAGCTGTCACACTGACGACTCTTGTATCTATGACTTGAGTGGTGTTTTCTGGAGTTGGAGGGGAAAACACTTGCAGGGCCATATGTGGCAAGCTGAGGTAGAAAAGGGACTTGTCAATCAATAACCTAAGATATACTGTGTTAGATACAATAACAAAAATATGCACAAAACGCAAAGGGAGCGCGAAAGAGGAAGTGATTGACTCCCGGGAACACAAAAGGACAAATGGCTTTCCAATTAGAAGAACAACAGATGTCAAAGGCAGTAGAATGACAAGTAAGCTGTTCGATCCTGCCAGAGCAACAACTGACGGTAGAGAGAGATAACAGCCAAGGCATAGACAGGGAGGCAGCTCATAGGGGATATTTCATGTTACACAAAGCGTCTGGGACTTTGGAAACAGAGAGAGATGCCATCAGATTTGTGCTTTCAGAGAGTGCAGAGGCAGAGGCTTGGGAAACGAGCGGTGAGGAGGCCAACAGGAAGGCACCTCATGAGGGCCTCATCCAGTTTCATGAGCTGAGAGCTCCCTGACGCTACCTGTTTGTTCTCTTCCGATTTACTTCAGTTTCTCAACAAGACTCTCAAAGCCTTTGTGTTGGGCCTCATCCATTTTCTCCTCTGATAAAGATGGATCAAGCTGGCCGCCCTGGGACACCTCCCTAGCTGCACAGTGACAGCACTTGGTAGTTCACCCCCCGCTGAATAAGGCTGTGTGAGTGCATCTAGGGCCACCTCTTGGCACAGACCAATTGAAAGCAGGGAATCTTCTACGGAGAGCAAACCCCCCACCCCTGCCCACTCCCACTCATATGGTTGACCAGCTCACTTTTGGGTTATGATCCCAGGGACTCAATAAAGCCCCGTGCATATAATTCTCTACTTCTCTTTTCTCCTTTTTGGGACCATTTTTGGACATTATGAATGGAAGTTTCCTTCAGGACAAGAGCTGTCCTTACCAGAGATCAGCTACAGTATAACCATGTCAAAGATAAGACTTAAGGGTAAAGTCAAAGAATGTTTAATTTGGCTTGACTTTTCCCAGAACAAAGGCAGGTACAAGACCATGAGTTTGTTTTGCTTTTGAACAAGAATTTTAAACTAATTCCACCCCCCACCCACACGCACAATGCGAGTCCCTCAAAATGGCTAGAAAACAATAGTTTACAAATGTTAACATGGAAAGAGAGGAGGATTACAAGGAATAAAGAAGAGCAAGAAAATATCTACACTGTACTCAAGAGCTAGACAACTATAATTATTTTGTTAATCTTTGCTTTTGTAGATAACTGGGGAATTACTTTTCTAGCTCTCTTATGATTAACAATAAATAAAACAAAAAAAATTAACAGAAGGACAAAACCAAAAAACCCCTTGTCAGATTTGCACTCCTCAGATTTAGGCTAATAACTGCTGTCTTTCTAAGCAACCAGATCTTGCATCAGGTTTATAGCGGTCTTCAGTAACTTGAGACTGAACCTTTTATGTACACATGTAACAGAAGGAAACATTTGAGGCCTTTGCTTACTACTCATCAAGACCATCTTCTATAGAAGAATTTAGAGCCAGAGCACGAATGCAATTGCTTGCAGTTCTGTCAAGAGACTTGGAGAATGATTTTGGTGAGCTGGGAAATCATCTTTAATGATGTACCAGGAAAGGTTGCTTTCCTAATTTTCAGAATATTGGAAGAAAGAAACATTTGAAAGTGGATATAAAAGTTTTCAGATAAGGAAATGAGCAGTCATTCATTTAAGAAACATTTAATGTGCCGGATACTTTTCCAGGCTCTTCAGAAATAAAGATAAATTATAAAGGTGCCTGACCCCAAAGTGCTTAAACTTTAGTGAGCATTTAGCATGAATGCAAATTAGAATTTAAGAGGAAAGAAGAAAGAAAGCTAATACATCTCAGTGACTACATGATTTAAGCAATATATTGCTTCCTTTTAGTTATGTCCTCTCTTCAGTTCTCACAACTGTCCACAGTATAGAGGTGTAAGGGGGCATATTTTTAAAGATGAAGAGGTTTATTCAGGTGACATAGGGCTTATTCACAAAGGAATATTATCAACTTGCATTTAGAAAGTGAAATTGAGGGGGGGGGGGTAATATCATTTTTTAAGAAAACAGACCAAAGGTTGCACCTTCTAGGGAAATGCTTTCCCAACTCTTTCAAATATGACACACATGGAGAATGATAGTATTTGTATAGCATTTAGAATGAAATGAAGAGTCTTCTCTCATCCTGAAGGAATAAACCTCAACAACTTCTCTTTGCCTAACAGGCTGAGGGGATCGAAATCTTAGGAAGCCTATATTCTATGTGGAGGAGGTATATACTAGTTCACTTTGCCTAACGAGCACTAGAACAGTTAGCAGAGTTTAACTATGACTAAATAGATAAAGTAAATTCAAGAAGGGGGATTTGCAACGACCAGAAAGATGATCAGGACTGTGGAAAATAGGAGAATAAAATTATTGTTTCCAAATTCTAACCTATAAAAATGAATGAGAAGAAAGTACTGTGCCTTCCATTCCTTGTCTATGTTCTTTTCTTACATATATTTTAAAACAAAAATAAAAATATATAGATAAAATAGACAAATTTTAATATGCATTTTTTAAGAGCAAAATCTGCATCTAGAGTAGAACAAAGAAATGTTTTGCACTGTGCTGAGTTCTCACCAGCATGGTGTCAGGGTTGTTCTTTATTGTGACTTTTCATGTTCTTCCTCCAGCATCCTCCTTCCTATTGACTGCACAGCATGAATTTAATATGATAAAATTTGCCTCCCGGAGCCATCATATTGCTTCTTCCATTTCAAAATAGGATTTCACCTTACATTTATACAACGTTATATGTCAATTATATCTCAATAAACCTGGAGGGGAAAAAAGGAAGTAAGAAACATAGTTTGTGAGTGTTTTAGTAAAATATTAAAAAATGAGACGCTTAAAATGACATTAAGGAAAATCTCAATATGAGGAATATTACATTTTCTGATGATTTTAATACAAAAATGGTGGTTAAAAAAATGACCATCAATTTTCATTAAAATCCCTCCCCAAAAAGATTTCCATCAAGATGAGCAAAGTTATGTGGACCCATTTATATGCTTGCCAATGTTGCCACGTGGTATGATAGAAAGGCCTGGATTCAGGCTGACTCCTGACCCTGCCTCTTGAGTTACTTAACTACCTTTGGCCTCCGATGTCTTGACTGTAAAGTGGAAAGCTACTTTAGAGAGTATATAATGTAATAGATACGGTAGTACACGGTAGATATTCAATAGATGGATGTTACTGCTCTCCAATTGGCGGTTTCAATTTCCTGGGCTCCTGAGCAAAGGAAACTAGCACACGCCCGCAGGTGCTGACAGAGATGCCCAGGTGCCTCAGGCAAATCCCTGTATCATCCCTTCTATCAGCAATTTGACACATGCTCCATCAACTCATTATTTCAGGCAACCAATTCTATATCACTCTGAGTCCCTAATTTGTCTTGTTAACATTTTGTAGTTTGGGTCCTAGTTGAGGGTTTTCCAACACATGCTTACAGTGCATTTTGTAATTTGGCAGGATCTGTGAAATATATTCTTCCCAATTCTTGATAATTTCCTCTATCAAAGATGTGGTTTGAGGAGGTTAGACCTCCTGACCACCAGATAACTAACAAATGAGACATCTGGGAGAGGAACTTATACAGATTGGAATTTTTACTCAACTCAGTAGTAAAATAGCTCAATAAAAATGGATAAATGAAAACCATTCTGTAGACTTGGTTGACCAAAAAATAACCCAGAGTCACTAAATTCAGAAACATATTGGGAGTCGGATAATACAGAGAGCTAGTTTTGAGGCTTGAGAGAACGTTTTGGTAAAAATCTTACCTAATTAGAGTGAATTCCTGCTTAGAGAGCTATGGACAATCTGCAACTTTGAAATTTGTCTTTGTTTCATTTCTAATTTGAGAGTATGGGTCTCTCTAGGATATTTAACTGTTACTCCTTAGTTTAGTCAGTATTAGCAAAACCATGCTGTGGTAATAAACAGCCCCATCATAGAAACTCAAAAAAAAGTTCATCACTCGTGCTACATGGTTGACACTGGTCCACTGGAGCGCTGCTTCACAGTCACTCAGGGAGCCTGGTGGACGAAGGTCACACTATTTTGTTGCAGGGGCCTCCTCAATTGTGACGGGAAGAAAGATAAAGTAAAGAAATGACCACTGGCTCTTTACTGCCTTAGACTGGAAGTGGTAATACATCGCTTCTGTTTACATTCTATTGGGCAAAACTGGTCAAATAGCTCAGCCTAATTGTAAGAAGACTGAGAAAAGTAGAGAATTTGAATATTAAATATTACTACATTATTTTTCTTGCATTGGCAATTTTTAAATTAGTTCACTAAGATTCAGCATTTGTTTCCAGGGAAGTAACCTGTTTTTTCCCTCAGTCCATCAGCATTTATAATTAAACAATTAAAATTACTCTTTCCTAAAAGATACGAGGCTTTCTCATTGGCTCTGTTCTATAATACAATCCAACATTTTCTGAACTTTCCATTTGATAAGAGCTTCTTTGAATTGTATATGTTTTAAAGATTCATTCATTTATTTGACTGAGAGAGAGAGAGAGAGAGAGAGAAAGAACACAAGCATGGGGAGCAGCAGATGGAGAGGGAGAAGCAGGCTCCCCACTGAGCAGGGAGCCCAGGACCTCAGGATCACGACCTGAGCTGAAGGCAGATGCTGAACCGGCTGAGCCACCCAGGTGGCCCTGAATCATGTATATTGAACACCAACTAACCCACTTGGTAGGATTTGCTTCTCTGAAAAAATCCAGCTTTCATTTACATAGTGACAAGTTCACTGGCAGCCTGATTATACGGTTCACTAGGTCTGTGAAAGGGCTGTCACAAATCCCCAAATCCCAAAGCAAGGGTCTAATAATTTTGTTTCCATCCACTACCCTCAGCAGCAGAGGGAAACGAAGAGAAACACTTTTCCCTCTGCATCCCAAAGGAATTCACAGATAATACATATTTTATATGTGTTTCCAGTTAATGGTTCACCTGAAGGAGTGATTTGGTACTAAGAAAGTTGCCCTTATGTAAATCATCTATGAAATAAGAGTGACCAAGTTCCGGATATATACCTATAGCGTCAACATAACAGATTTTAGTTGTGGGCTTGCAAGGATATGAATGTTAAATGTGTGTGTGTGTGTGTGTGTGTGTGTGTGTGTGTGTTAGAGAGCAATGAGAATTGATCTTCAGGGACCTCTATGCATCCATGTCAGATTATTTGTAGTACTGAAATTCCCAAATCTAGTCAATTGTCAAATTTAACTACTATTCCCTTCTTTGCCTATTCTTTCTAGCCTTCTTTCTTTTTTCTTTTTTAAGATTTGATTTATTTATTCATGAGAGACCCAGAGAGAGAGGCAGAGACACGGACAGAGAGAGAAGCAGGCTCCCCACAGGACTTGACCCCAGGACCCCGAGATCATGATCTGAGCCGAAGGCAGACCCTCAACCACGGAGCCACCCAGACACCCTCTAGCCCTCTTTCTTTTGTCCTTTTCTCTCTCTTCTCTTTTCCTCGGACATTTTATTTGCTACCTGCCAAAGTAAATTCCACTGGCGGGATGGCAGTGAATTTGTGTGACCCGGGGACCGGTATCTCCAGGTTGCATATTAGACATCTAGATAAAACAGGAAAGAGCCAGTGACCTCTTCTGCCGCCCACTTCTAGCTTTGGCTAGAAGCAGCTTTGGCATTATTCTTGGTCAAGCCTGTATGACAGATACTGTAAACTGGCTCTTAGTGTACAAACTCCCTTTCTTCTATGATGATAAAACAGACAAATTTTGACTGGAACATGCCCAACAATCTCCCTCACAGATAGATTAAGGCGTGACTTTTGGCCTACAGAATATAAGAAGTGTCATGTGCGACCTTTGAGAAGTACACTGAAGGAAATATGGATTATCTATGTTTGTTTCTTCCTCCTTTTGCTGGTTGGAATGCAGAGATGAGGGCTGGAGCTTGAGTTTTGGTCTCAGACTGGTAGGTAGATGTCACAGGTGGAAGATGGAATGGTGGGACAGCATGAAAGCGGTTACCTGGCTGGTTTCCTTATGACTCCCTGATGCCATCGTGTCACCTGTGCCCTCCCACCTTCAGGCCGGGTGTGTACACATCATAGAAATGTGTTTCTACCTTACTTCAGCCATTTATATTTTACTTTTCTGTCACAGTGAACTCAGTCCTGTACAGCGCATAGCAGCATTGATGGCTTTAACAAACACGAATCTTCTTTTGTCTTCACCTGTGTCCATGCTTAAACCCTGAGGTTCTTAAGCACATGGGGAAGCAGGTTGACTCTGGTGTTTGATGGCTCCTGCTCTTCTACTCATCGTGTTTCGAGTGACCGACGGCTGTTTCCGGGACTCCGTGTGCTGGGTCCCTCTTTACTCTTAAAACTCTACTCAGCTCGCCTGCCAGCTGCTCATCCTGGGGAAGAGAGCCAACCTCCTCCCTGCTCAGGCAGCTCTGTGCTGACTCACTCCAAATGCAGGTGGGAGAGGTCCCAGGAGAGGGGCTGCTGCCTAGAAAAGGTGGGGGAGGGCAGGTGGCTCTACAGCTCTGACCTCTCACAGGTCTTCTCTGTGCCACTCTCAGCCGGGGCCCTACCACATTACTTCTCCATAAAGCCAGCCTCTGATCCTCTGGCCCGGACTCCTGGTGGCTCGTAGATTAATCCCAGGTGAACGCAGAGTAAGCATGCGATTAGTTTCTTATTGACCGATTGGTTGGGGTTTATCTGACAGCTGCCACCCCAATGTACTGCTCAAGCCTTACTTTGGTCTGTAAACGGCCCTTCCTCTGTTCCTAGACGGGGCTGTGCCTCAACTGCTCACTTCTGGACTATCGAGGGTTTAGAAAGTATGTTCACATACCTCTCCTCACGTATCCACACAGCAAAGGGAATGAATTACTTGGAGACACAAAATTAAAACCCAGCTTTTTCAAGTCCAACAGTGCTACACAGGCTGACGTTTGACAGGAAGTACCCTAATCCTCACAACCCCCACACACTGTTGTTGAACGTGGGCTTCGAGTGCTCGTTCTTTGGCCTGACAACGGCGCTGAGGGAAATCCTCTGGAATCCTGGAAGAGGTTAGGCCTTGGAGCAGATAGATGCTGATTGGATTCCATCAGGATTATCTCTGTGACTTTGGCTCTGTTTTTTAACCTCTCTGAATCTTGGTTTTTGTTTTTTTGTGAAACAGGACTATCGAGACATCTATTCTGAGGCTGAGGCACGTCATGACGATTAGGACTGACATAGGGCGCGTGGAGTGACGAGCACATGTTAGGAATTCAATGTGTATTAGATGTTTACTGTGATTCAGTTGACATCTATTGATTCCCTGCTACGTTCAAGGGCCTGTGCTGGGTGCTGCCCAGCCGCTGAGTTGGCAAACCCCAGGCATGGTGTCCTACCTACCGTCACCAGCCTCTTCGTTCCCACTCGTCCTCCATCACTCCACTTGACTCAACGCATCAGTGGGTGCCTGGCACAGGAGTCTTCAGAGTGGAGCGGGGTCAGGTCAGGGCACTCAAATCTTTTTCACGTGTTTCTGCAGTGGGCATAGTTTCCAGAGTGAATATCTGGACACATTCTACAAAGTGGTCTCCAGGAAAAAAAAAAAAAAAAAAACACCACAAATACTTGCAGCTTTGCTCTGGGTTTTTCATTGAAACAGATGAATCCATGGTGCATGAAAAGGCTGTCAGGCAGGCTGAAGGAGGCTGAATGCTGGTGTAAGGCTGGGCATCTGTTGCTCCGTGCCCCAATGTGAGGTCTGCGCTCCTGGGGGAAGCAAGGCTTGGCCAGACAAGCAGTACCATTGTGAAGTCCTGACAATAGACAAGCAAGAGGACTTGGCTGTGATGAAGAAATCCCGCCCCCTTTGAGTTTTAAAGGCAGGGAAGCTGGGGTCCAAAGCCTGCCTTATTAGAGAGAGACAAATCACCCAAACCAATCTTTGTTATGAATGCCGAGCTATTGAATTTCCTGGGCTCTGTAAAGCCTATTGATTTTGTGACAGTCAAAGATAAGTTATGCGCATGAAAGCTTTTTTTTCTCCTCCCTTTCCTTCACAACATATTTTTTCAGACATATTGGCATTGGGGATTGTAAGTAAAACTGTTATTGGTTTCTTTCGATTCAAGCGTAGGTCAGTGCTCAAGCGAGGCTGAGGACCATTTTTACAGGGGTTTCCAGTGAAAAATAAATGAAGCAGGAGTCTCCAGAGCTGGGGTCACTCTGTCATGTTATTTCGGTCTCCAACAGGAATGCTCCAGGCATCCCAGGCATTTCTGGAATTCTGACATTAGCAATGATCCGCTTATTCACTTTTGTCCTCTCTCTACCACACCACTCTCCTCTTATTGACCCCTATTCCCTTCTCACCAAGCCATACCATAAGGTCAGTGGACCAAGACTTTAAAAGGCAGCACTTGTCGGCAGCGCTCCCTGCACGTTAAACGCTGTGGTATGTGCATGCATGAGTGTGTTCTGCATACATGAAAGGTCTCTTCAACTGTAGGTGTTTCTTTTGAAATGTGCAAATATCATTCCCACATTTTACAAAGAGAGTAGTTCCTCTCTTGGCAATTTAGTCAGAGTTCTATCATATTACCAAAATATTTTGGTGATGTGCATACAAATGTGTAGAGGAGAGGCGTGATGACTCCTACGTCTGGTGGCGTTTAAAGAAAATTGTCACAAACATACTGGATGACAGCAGCATCCATGAGAGTTCGGATACCATTTTAAACCACAAAATCAAGCTTGTAAGATATAAATATCCAATATTTCTGAATGTTCAAATGCTGAATACACACAAATGAAGAGTCCCTTAACATATTTAGTGAACTCTAAGGCCTGACTCACACTCATCAATACATTCACTCACTCCCTCACTCCCTCGACTCATGCATTCATTCAACAAGCAGATGTTGAGCACCAACTATGTGCCAAGCACACAATAAGAATATTGTGGATCACTCTGTCTCTATTCTTAATTACAGTGAATCTTTTTTTGCAATTTGCTGGCTCAAAAACTTATATTCAGGTTAAGCAGAGAAAGATGAAGGCTGACAAGTCATCACACTCTCTTTTCTCCGTTTCTCCTGAAACCCTCTATTTCAGTGGAGTAGAGGGTTAGTGAAGATATTTTAGAAGGACTTAAAATGTAATCCTCTCTGTTTTTGTTCCTCATAGTCAATGTGCACAGATCAGGAAGCTTTTTTTTCCAAATAAGAAGTATTGCATAGGAAAAAGGTCAAGAGGCATCCCAGCTAGCAACTACATATCTATTTCCAAGCAGACATCAGGTCCACTTGACAATAGACTGTGAATGAGAAGGAAGGGGGGCTTTTGCCCCCTTCATACAAATGAAATCACTCTCCATGCATATAGATTAATTGAAGTGTCTGTGCCTGACTGAGGAGTTATCAGAAAGTTCCATGACTGGAATATACTTCCTTTAGCAGTAGGTCCCAAGGTCAGAGGGCCAAATTAGAACTATGAAATCTATCATCTAAGGGTCAGGCATTACTTTCTCAGGGATCATCTTTCATTATATGTACCTTCTGATTGGAACACCAATGGCCTGGAGGTTTGAGGTGGCACAGGAAAGAGGAACATTCTCCAACTTGAACATTTGTTGGGAAGCCTGGCACAAGGGAGAGGCTGCAACAAGTTGCTAGCAGTAGCCAGCTTCTGGATCAGAGTAGGAGCCTCTAATAAGATGAGAAATAAATGAGAGGTGCATGGAGAAGAAGCTTTCTCTGTGGTTTTGTTTAAGGCTGACTCTCATCACTACCTCATTCTACCCATCCTTCCAAATCGTGGCATTATAAGACTTTATAAACCCATTATAAAGAAGGTTTCTAAGACTTTCCAATATTTACTCTCATTATACTAAATTAGGTTTGTATTTTAATTCTATATAGAAATTATTCCCACAGTTTCTGCTTCATGCACACATTTCCCTTTGGTAGTCTTAGGTTCTTTTAAATCTTAGACTTGTAGTCTTACTAGACAAAAGTACAATAAAAAGAACATGGATTTGAGATTCAGATAGATTGAGTTTAAACTCTTGATCCAATACTTGCCAGTCTGGGGCAAATTACTTAACCCCTCAAAGTCTCAGATTCCTTATTTATAAAGTCAGATATACTTTCTGTCTCTTAACCTTATTTTAGCAAGAGAAATTAAAAAAAAAAAAACTTGACACAGGACTGAGGACTTGGGGAAGACTGTACTATTGCCTCCAACAATATTCTACCCCTGATAAGAATAATACTTCCCAACTCAATGCCGTCTGATTGTTCATGCGAAGTATAGCACCCTCACTCCATTGACGTATGGCTTGGCTGGGGCACAGACATGCTCTGGATGGTAGAGTGTATATGGCGGTTTCCAGTAGAAACTTTTTATGATATCGTATGATTCTGCTCACTCCTCTTGAGAGTTTCCCCCCCATACCATAAAACTCATATCCCAGTGAGGCTCCCCAAATAACAAGGCTTATGGAGTTTACCCAAACCTCACTGAGCCCAGCAGAGCCTAACAGTCAGGGTGAACCTGTAGACCTGACAGCAAGAAATAGATGGTTCATTGTTAAAAACAGCTGGAATCTCAGGATCATTTATTACTACAGTAAAAGCTGACTACCACCGTGTTCAAGAAGTGTTTGTACCTCACCTCCTTTCTCTTTATAGAGTTTTTGTCCAAGTTAGATGAGAAAATGTAATAAATCTGCATCCCAGTAGCTGGCACACAGTTGGTTGCCTTTCCTTACTCCTTATCCTTTGCTTTGTCTTCTTGGTTTCATAATTTCTCTGGTATTTATTTGGGATCCAGATATTAACTAGACAGAGCTGTTACTTAGATTTCCAGCCATTGTTATGGTTCCTCTAATTATCTGAGCTCATAATTGGATCACTTTCCCTCCCTCAGCTTCATCCTGCTAAATGCCCTAGTGCTGGGTTAGAAGTTCCAACACTAGATTAGTGGTTAAATGCTACCCAAATTCTGGTCCAGATGCAACAGATAGGAGCCTGGGCTTGCCAGCCCCCAAATATTTAGTTGTGCTCCATAGAAACTAGTAAGAAAGAGACAAAAATAAAGGCCTGGGCCCCAAAGGAGGGGCATTATTCACTGAGTACGTTGGCTGAATGCACTTCATCCTCAGCTGGTCTGTTGCCGCTGTTTTTACCTCCATCAAGCCCAATGGCTGGCTACAAAGAAAATCTGTCATTATATAGATCACAATATCAGGCATCTTGTTGAATCCATGATCGGGAAGCAAGCTTTGTGAGAATATCCCAGAGGAATAGTGAAAGGGATCGACAATATGATTCTGAGACATATCTATAGGAGGTTAAAGATCTAAAGCTTAGAATTGGGGGAATGCCAAGTTGGGAACTGGAAAGATCTAACTGGGTAGAAATCAGAGTAAAGGCTCAGACTTAGGAGGCTCAGATAAATTCTCCAGGGTGACCGGCCTTTGAGCTGTTCTTATTGTTTTTAAGGAACTCCCTGTCTGTTAGGAGACTCTAACTCAAGATACCCTGAAAGGGATATTAAGCCTCCAACATGGGCACCAGGAGTGGTGATCCCATAGGATCAGAGGGTCAGTTTGTCCTTCTAGAATTCAATAGAAAAGTGGGATGTGAGAAAGGCAAGATACAAAGACCTCACTACAAGCCTACCTTTTCATAGGTAAGGATTTCTTGTGCACTTGATGTTAATTAATCAGTACTGCCCATTTAATACAAAATCGAACTGGTTTCAAGAATTACTAGAAATGTGAAAGAATTCAGGAAGTGCATAGTTTGTACTTTTATTCGTTCTCTAACTTTTTTGGGGGAAGAAAAAAATGCTTAGGTTGAGTTGAGAGAAGAATACAGATCAGCCTTTCTCAAATAAAGGTGTCCATAACATGAAAAAACTCCTTTGGGGAATGAAAGTTTAATTAGAGAGACTGGTAAAGTCTCTTGTGGGATAGAAGAAGATTCAGGAGGTGAGAACTTTAAGAGACAGCATGCTTTATGAATAATGCAATAGCCAGACTTCACCATCTCTTTCTGCAGATTTACATTTCTGAAAACAAAAGGTCAAAGTACATGGGAAAAGCATCTGAAGCCCTAGAAACCTCTAAGCAGCAGAACCAGCTTCCACGATTCTTGCAGCCTGCCTTCACAGCTTAATTCCTCTTACCCAAGCTCTGGGCTACAAACTGGGCACGCGAGGTGTCCTGCAAACACCCATGGAGCATTCTCCACCCCGCCCGCTGCACCTCCTCTTGATAGCGTCCCCACGCCGAGGACCACGCAGATGCCTCCTCCAGTGAGCCTCCTCTAGCTACAAGTGGTATCTTCCCTGCTAACATTTTGTTCATCTCTTATGACCCTTGAGATTTTCTTTTTATGCTACTATGTGCTACAGTAAAGCATTTCCACTAGACCACAAAACCCTGAAGGCAAGGATTGTACCCAATATCTCTGAGTGCCCAAAACATAAAGAAGGTGCTCAAGACAATTACTTACTAAATAGAAGTTATGGAGGGCACCTGGGTGGCTCAGTCAGTTAGGCAACGGCTCTTGATTTCAGTTCAGGTCACGATCTCGGTGTTCTAAGACCAAGCCTGGAGCTGGGTTCTGTGCTGGGCATGCAGCCTACTTAGGATTCTCTTTCTCCCTTTCCCTCTGCCCACCCCTTCCCTGCATGCACGCAAATGTGCACACACTGTCTCTCTCTAAAAAAATAAAGAAAGAATGAGAAAAAAATTAAAAGCCAACATGGCATCAGCTTTTTTCTTTTCATATTCACCACCCTCTTTTGTTCAATTTTTATGAATAGTCCCATAAAAAGTGTTGATGCATGTGGTTTAAAGGTTAAACATTTCTAGGGAGCTAGTTACAAAACAAAGGTATCCTGCCCAAATATCCAGAGAAAGCCATTTTCAATCATTTTTGTCCTATCTCAAGACCTGGAAGGTCTGAAAAATGTGTTTGTTCTACCCTCAGGCTTGACTGGTTGTCTGGCTTTGTATAGAATGCTTGCTGATTGTAAATGATTTTCACCCAGAATTTTGAAAGTGTTTTTCCATTATCTTCAAGCTCCTAGTAGTTGTTGTGGGGCAGTTCAAAGCCATTTTAATTTCTGATCTTTTGTGTATGAACATTTCTTTTCTCTCTGGAAATGTGTGTGATCTTTACTTTGTCCCCAGTGGTTAGACATTTCACAGTGATATATCCCGTTGCAGGTCTATTATTATGCATTATGCTGGGTGCTCAGTACAAAGTCTAATAATCAATACTTTAAATAATAGATTTTTCAGAAGTATTGTACATATATCTCAGATTATTTTTTAAGCCACTTAGAATTTATTATTATTACAGGCTTTGAAATCGAAACAGGTAAAATTAGTATTCACGTAATTTTGTTTTTTCAACAGGAAATACCATTGATCCCTCTGTATTTTTAGAAACTGAAAGTAAATGGTAGAGATGTGTGATCGTGAAGTAATTACCTATATGAACATTTGAACCCTGTTGAAATGCCAGGTGTTTAACGTCAGAGCTGGATGCTATGACAGGAGCAGCTGAAGGGCTGTTGCGGGAAGGAGCTAAAACAGTCAAACAAAACCATCAAAGATCTAAAGATCTGAGGTTGTTTGTGTCCATTCTTGTAAGTTCATGGCTGGGCCTTGACAAGGAAGTGGTGGACTGCTCAGAACAAGCAAACATGTAGGATACAATTTGTCTGCAAAAGGAATGCTCTTAAGGTCATCCACTGGGTTGAGGGAAGGTGCTGGAGGGGGCTCTATAAATTTAACATTTATATCAAAACTTAATAAATGATTCCTCCAAAAAACTCAACATCATATGAAGGGTGGGGGAAAATGTCGCACTGCTTTGTAAGGTCAAAAAATACATCCTACAAATCAGAGAATATGGAATTATAATTATAGAATGTTCTGATTAACTCACCCATAAAATAAGATATATGGTAAAAGTCACCAAACCTTAACCAGTGACATAATTCAGATGTCAAAACACCTCCAATTATTCCTCAGGGAAATAAGTTGGCTAGTTACAGAGCCAGTCTCACTAATTTTAGTGGGCCAGAGCAGGACTTGGGAACGGCCATTTGGGGTGTAAGAAGCCCTTATGGTGTGGGTGACCACTGTTGCACCCTTTCATCAGAAAGTCCTCCCCAACTGCTGCTACCAATCACTGATTTCCTTCTTTCTGCAGGTCCTCCCTTCCTGTCCTGGACAAAGTGAAATTCTTGGCTCTGACCTTGAGATATTTCCATCACTTCTGTTTTCCCATCTAGGTTTCCTTCTTCATGGCTGGTTTAAACTAACTTTCCTGGAGGCAAAAAGCTTTTCTCCTGCACCCTTGGAAAAAAAATTCCAAAACCAAGGTTAACATGCTTTGAAATGATGCATAATAAAATGATATAAGAGAAAGATGGGTGAGGTTGAGATAGTGGACGAAGTGACATTGTAGGTCATTGTACATGTTAATTTTTAACTGAAATTATTTTAGTGCCCTGAGGAAAAGATGTCTCCCAGCTCATTCCTTGTACAGCTTCCCTGATCAGAGTGTGCTATCTTCCCCTTCCACACGCATGCCTGATTAAACACATGCGTTCTGTGTCAGGCAAGGATGGTATAAAGGACAACAAATATTACTCATTGTTGCTCACCACGTTTATTTATATCTTTTTCTAAAAAGATTTTATTTGTTTATTCATGAGAGACACAGAGAGAGAGAGAGAGACAGAGAGAGAGAGAGGCAGAGACACAGGCAGAGGGAGAAGCAGGCTCCATGCAGGGAGCCCGATGTGGGACTCGATCCTGGGACCCTGGGATTATGCCCTGAGCCAAAGGCAGACGCCACCCAAGTGCCCTATTTATATCTTCAGAAAATGACATGTTTCATGATTTTAAAAAGCTGGGAAATGGAAAAATATATTAAAAAAGAAGATTAAAAAATCATGCCAAATTTTATCACTAAAGACGTCTTTGAACATTTTAGTAGATTTACTTCTAATCATAAAGGAGACCAGATATATGTGCATGTGTGTATGAGCTTAATGAAACATCGGTGGAACCAGACTGCACATATATGTCTGGATCCTAAATATCAAGTCAGATGTGTTTTTCTAACATTGAATATATAAAAACTGATCTTTACTGAGTTTTACTGAAGTATGTCTCATCCTTTGGATACTTTCTAGAATCTTTAAACAACATACTATTTTTTGGACATTAATGTATTTCTGAGATTCTATTTATAAGTTGCAGTATTTTTGGCCTTCATTACATTACTCTTTATATTTTTCTCTGATTGTTTCCTTTGGATAAATTCCAAGGAATGGAAATGCTGAGGTCACGTTATGATTGCTTCCGGTATTCCTGTTATGTATATTACCAAATGGCACTTTAGAAAGATTGTACCATTTCTCACTGTTGTAGACGAGTGTGAGAATGCTTTTTCACCAAAGATCCTATTCAACAATAATTTATATAATTTGTAATACTACTATTTGGAAATAAGTTGTTAATTTATAGGAAAATTAAACATACACGTATGATTCATTCTTGCTTTAATTTAAATTAAATTTATATTTAATTTAAATTTGATTATGAATGAGTTTGAACTTCTAAAAATGTGTCTCCTAACAATGTGTATATTTCTCTTTTTTGTTTGTGAATTTCCAGTTTATTTCATTTGCTGGTTTTTCTACTTGGTATGTGTCTATATATATATATATATATATATATAATTACATATAATAAAGGTATAATATTATATAACAATATTCCTGGATATTAAATTTAATATTATATATTAAGTTTAAATGTAAATAATATATAACACTATTATATAATAATATATAATAAATAAATAATATATACATAATTTTGTGTGTGGTTTTTAAGAGTTCTTCAGAGATAAGCATATTAACCCTTTTTTAATTTCTTACAGTTATATTGAGAAATGATTGATACACAGTAAACTGCACATATTGAAAGTATGCTTTTGACCTGTAAAAGTATCACCCTAATCAAGATAGTAAACATATCTATCAACCCCAGAAGTTTCCTTGTGCCCCTTGGTCATGATCCCCTCCCTCACACCCCTCTCTGCCCCTGCTATGTCCCAAGGCAGCTACTGATTTCATTTCTGACACTACACGTTACTTTTCATTAAAAAAAAGAGAAACTGTTACATAACATGCATTTTTTTTTTTCTGTCTGGCTACTTTCACTCATAACTATTTGGAGACTCACCTGTAATCTCTCATATATCAATAGTTCATTTCTTTTTAATGCTGTATTTGCATTGCACTGTATTGACATAAAAGCTTGGTAGAACCAAAAATATGGGTTGTTTCCAGTTTCTGAGCTATTACAAAGACAGTTTTTACAAATCTTGCTGTAAACATTTTTATACAAACATATGCCTTCATTTCCCTTGGGTAAATGTCCGGATCACATGATATATACATGTTCAACTTTTCTAGACTCCTTCAACCTGTCTTCCAAAGAGGTTGTACTACTAGATGGTCTCAACATCAGGTTTTAAGAGTTCCAGTTGCTTTACATTCTCACTAACTCTTGGGATAGTCGGCCTCTTTAATTTAATCTTAACCGTTTCAGTAAGTGTGGGTGGCATTTTATCACACGTTTAATTTGCATTTGCCTAATGACTAACAGTGTTGAACACACTTTCCTGCTTATTTACCATGTATATATCGTATTTGGCGAAATGTTTACTCAAATCTTTTGCCCATTTTGAAATTGAATTCAGTACTCAATGTAAAGAACAAAAAATCACAACAAGTAAAGTTCAACCAGGAGCACAGGGTTAGGTTGATATCTGATAGTCAATCAATGTAATTCACCATATGAACGGACTAAAAAAGAAAAATCATATGATCATATCTATAGATGTAGGGAGAGTGGTTGACAAAATTTAACATCCTTTCATAACAAAGATATTGTGATGATACTAGGAATAGAAGAGAACATTCTCAACCTGTCAGAGTACCTACAAAAACCTTACAACTTCCATGATACCTGATAGTACAAGCTTGATTTCTTTCTCCCTAAAGTTAGAAACAAGACAAAGATATGTGGTCTCACTACTTTTATTCAAAATTTTGCTGAACATTCAAGCCATTGTAGTAAGTCAAGAAAAGTATATAAAAGCCATCCAGGTTGGAAAGAAAGAACTAAAACCTCTAATTCACATTTGATATGATTGACGATATACAGCATCAGTTGGAATCTTAAAAGTTACTATAATTAATAAAAGAGTTTACCCAGGATATAAGGTAAATTACATAAGTCAATTATAATTCAAATGCTAGCAATAAGCAGTAGGAAATCGAAATTAAAATAGAATACAATTTAAAAGAGCATAAACATTGTGAAATGCTTTGGGATAAGTCTGAAAAAAAATACAGGATAGGCATCTAAAATCTATGAATAACTGCTAATAGAAATAAAATACATAAAGAAATTTAATGATATACTATTTTCAATGGCCAAATACTCTATTTTTAATATATCTATTCTTCTGTATGTGATTTACAGACTCATCGTAATCGTAATCAAAATCCCAGCAGGCATGTTGTAGAGATTGACAAGCTAATTCTAAAACTCATAGGGGAATGCAAAGGCTCTAGAACAGCCAAAACAACTTTAAAAAGGAAATATAAAGTAGGAGAACTAACACTACCTGACTTATTGCAGCACTAATCTAGACAGTATAGCACTGGTGCAACATGATAGACAAGAGGTCAATGGTCTGAAATAAAAAGTTCAAAAATATTTCCACATATTTACAGACAAATCATTTTTGACAAAGCAAGGTAATTTAGTGAAGGAATATCATTTCAATAAATGATTCTGGAACACTTAGATATGTTTATACCAAAAAAAAAAAATAGCTTCAACATACATATCACACTATATATAAAATCTAACTCAAAATGGATCATAAACCCACATGTAAAATTAAAAGCTATAAAACTTCTGGAAGGAAACGCAGTAGGAAATCTTTATAGATTTTAATTAAGCAAAGATTTCTTAGATAATGCTAGAAACATTATCCATAAAAGAACAAATTGATAAATCAGACTTCGTAAAATTAAAAACTTATGCTCTTTAAACACATTACTGAGAATGAAAAGAGAAGCCAAAGATGGGGAGCAAACATTTACAAATCATATGTCTGATAAAAGATTTATATTTAGGATATATAAAAAAACCTCTAACACATAAAAACTAATTTAAAAGGACACATGCACCTCTATGTTTATTATAGAATTATTTACAAAAGCCAAATTATGGAAGCAGCCCAGGTGTCCACCGACAGATGAATGCATAGAGGAAATGTGATATATATATATATATTCCTCAGCCATAAAAAGAATGAAATCTCGCCATTTGCAACAACATGGATGGAGCTAGAGGGTATATTGCTAAACGAAATAAGTCAGTCAGAGAAAGACAGATACCATATGATCTTGCTCATATGTGGCATTTAAAAAACAAAACAAATGGGCAAAGAAAAAAAAAAAAGAGTGAGAGAGAGAGAGACAAACCAAAAAACAGACTCTTAACTATAGAGAAAAGCTGAAGGTGACCATGGGGGACGGGATGGGTGAAATAGTTGATGGGGATTAAGAGTAAACTTATCTTCGTTAAAAAAATGAAATGATAAAAACCAATAAAATAAAAATAAAAACCTCTCAAGACTCTGTGATAATGAATTAACATCTCCCCCCCCCCCCCGTGTTTGTGAGGGATTCTTCCAAGATTATCATGTACCTCCTATTTTCTTTTTTTTTTTCTCTTATTTTCTTAATGTCTTTCTTGAACACAGAGTATTTTGAGGTCTTTACATCATTGTATTTATTGGTTAAAATTCATTTTCATAATATGTGATAGTGATTTTTGGAACATGCAGGTGTTAATTTTGTTCAATAGTGGAAGAGGGCTAAGTCCCACTGGATACTGACTTTGTGTGTGGAAAGGTATTTTTAGACTGTCAGTCACATGCGGTGTCCACGTGTACAAGATGTTCAGCATTATAAATTGACTGCCAGGAAAAGCTGCCCACACCTTCAACCTTGGCTTTGTAACCCCAGCAAAGCCATGTGGTGACGTAACCGCGTTAGTGACAAGCAAAGAGGGCCAGAGAAATGCCCCAGGGACACTCGCAAGCACAAGCAGGAAATCAAAAGACCTTGCAGCCAGCGGGGCCTTCGAGATGAGCTGTAAGCCATCCTGGGGAGATGGAACACGAAGGTAGCAGAGCGAACCCACACATTGCAAGGAAAAACTAGCTACTACAGGGGAGTAGAAATATGGAAAGAATATGCATCTAAGATGCCAAATTCCCCAGATGGCGAGCAATTCTTTTAAGGCCCAGTGATGCTGAGCACAGCCATGGGCAGCGATGGCGCCCCAACTTGCCTATAAAGAGTAGGACAACTGCCCAAATCACCCCTAAGTACTGGGGACAATCTACTGTCTCACTCCTTTCGTGGAACTGTTGGAAGTTTAGTAACTTTTGGAATGTGGTGCATTTGTCTCTTTCTCCCCTGCTCTCCTTCCCCCCTCTCCCACAGGATAACTTTGAGATGTCAGAGTTGGGGCAGGAAGCCTCACGGCACAGTTCTGCGGGTTCCGAGGAGGCCTTTAGCCCTATCAAAATTTTGAAAGTAATTTGAGCAAGATACAGGAAATTAATAAAATCAATAGCGGATGATCAATTCAGAGAAGAGAAACTAATTTCTGACTGCAAATGTCATCCAAACCAGCTGTCTTCAGATTTTTGTTGAAGTATCTCTTAATAAGAGTTAGGGGAAAAAAAAAAAAAAGACATAAAAACCATCACATATTCTAGGTAGACATGCAACTTTTAATCTAAATTTGAGTAGCGGCAAAAAAATGTAATTTCCCTCATATTGTAAACAAGGCCATTTTAAAAGAAAAAATGTTAATTCCTCTGGATATGCATCCACAGGATCAAATGACCTCAGTGAATTGATACCCGTTCTCATCCGGTTTAAAACTAAGTGAATGCTCCTGGGGCGCCTGGGTGACTCAGTCAGCTAGGTGACTGGCTCTTGGTTTCCTCTCTGATCCTGATCTCAGGGCTCGTGAGAGTAAGCCGCTGCCCCCACCTCGGGCTCAAGCTCAGCAGGGAGTCTGCGTGAAGAGTCTCTCCCTCTGCCCCTCGCCCACCTATGCAGGTGTCCATGTGTGCACCTGCTCGTGCACTCAAACAAATAAATAAATAAATAAATAAATACAACTTCAAGCCCCCACCCCCCACTGCCAAAAGCCCTATGCGGATGCTTCTGCTTTAACACTGTGAAATTATATGTGGTTTCATTTTCCCTTGACTTGATATGTTTACTTGTTCTCAATATCCTATTCTAATACATTCATGTTTGAAGGTTTTTATTCATGATTTTGTGATATTTATATGTTGCAATAACATTTCCATACATGAAATTTTCGGGAACCACAGGTCATAGCTTTTTTCTAGATTGAGTTATTAACTTATTACTGAGCTATTATTATTATTATTAGTCCTCACACACTATTGATCAAACAAAATGAATATATTAAAATATTGAACAGATGATTAACAATCACAAAGAGAAAGTTTTTATTGAAAGATCGCCCTTACTAAAAAGTGTGGGTCTTATTTTTCACTGGGTTCCTGGATCCATGAATGAAAATTACATATGCTGGAGTATGATAGTTTTCTGCCTTAATACTCCTCCTTTTTTGTTCAAATAAACATAAACACTAAGAAAGTGTATTCATGGAAATAAGTAGATAAAGATGGAAGGAAATTTTTATTTTATTTTTTTATAGAAAAAGTGGGCATGTGCAAGAGCAGGGGTGGAGGGGGCAGGGGCAGAAGGAGAGGGAGAGAGAGAATCCTAACTAGGCTCGATGGGCAGAGTGCAGCCCCACATCTCATGACCCCGAAAGCATGACCTGAGCCCAAATCAAGAGTCAGACACTTAACCAACTGAACCACCCAGATGTCCTGGAAGGAAATTTTAATAGTAATTTCACTCAATTCCCTGAAACTTTTTCCTTTTGGAAAGAGTTATGCTTTTTGTTTGTTTGTTTGTTTGTCAGTTTGCAAGGTGGGAGGAGAGCAATTGCAAAAGAAGAAGTGGGAAAGTAGAACCACTGGTGAATTCTCAAACTGATCACTTTATTAATTAGGAAAAAATGACAGAAATTAAGCATCTAGAAATTTGATCCCATTAAACTACCCAGTCCCCTGGACCACCGGTAAAGTTTCTGTGTATCTTTAAATGTACACGCATATCTGTCTGAATATTGTTCGTCTCTACCAGGGGACCTCAAAAGTGGTCCCGCACTAGTATCAGAAGCATCACTTGAGAACTCGTTAGAAATACGAATTCTTAGGCCCCACCTTAGAGTCAGGCATTGATGTCTACTCAGCCAATATAGGGAAGCTACTATAATCAGATAAGCACTAGGTTCCCCTGCTCCGCACAGAGAAAAGGACACAAGGAATTTAACCTTTTCAAGAATGGCCATTCTCCTTGCTCTTTCAAATGAGAGCCTCTTCCCCCGCTGTAGACATGCATTCCCACCGAATGCCTTGGACTGTAGGATTATTTGGGATCACGCTGACAAAGAGACAGAGGACCCAAAGTTAAGGGTAGCCCCAGAGGTTGTTTTCTAATAAAATGCTTGTCTTCTGCACATAAGTTGTAGGTCTCTGAAGGCAGGGACAAAGTCTTTATGTATACAGCCAGGGTACAGAGATGCTTGCTCAACTAAATTTAAATGGTGGTATTTAGATGTAATAGCAGAAGTGATACGTTGGGCACCTAAACAGCTGTCCATGAATTTCTGCTCTTAGGCCAATTTTGCCAAGACCACGAGAGGGGACTCAATGCAATGACAAACCCACTACGATGAGAAGATAGAAACCGAGGCGAGGTAGAATCTGAGCAAAGAACAACTGTTACCAATCACTCAGGACCACAGAGGCCACCAGTTTGGGACAAGATATCAGCACTTTATGTCCATGTGTTTCTTAATCCATGTACTATATGCCCAGCCCATTTGGTCGAATTTGCTCTGTGTGGTTTTTATTCTGTAAGCAAATGTGATTTTTGTTTTTGTTTTTTTTAAATATAAAACTATGGAAGTGGTTTTGATTACACCCTGTTGGAGTACACACTGCCCCTGCTGCCGCTTCAGCATATTTGATCTCAAACTGACAACCTCAGTCTCCACATGATGCACAAAGGGTTTATGCCTCTTTCCCAAGATCACACGAGACATCAACTGAGCTGGACGTGGATCGAGTCTTCCCATTAAGTGCTTTGCTGACTATAGCACACTGCCGTCAGACTTTCTAGAAGAAATCCCTACACTCGTCGTGGAAAACTCAACACGCTGCAATATCGGGATTCTAGTAACGACATTACCACACGATATCTGACGTACTGGGTAGGTCATTTTATGTCACTAAATCTTGCCTCAAACCCTATTTGACTCTCAGATTTTATGAAGTCTGTCAACTTCAGGACATTCTTTCCGATGAAATTGAAGCTTAGAAATTCATGATATTTATGATTTGTTTATTACTTCTATTATCTTCAGTGCCCTTCCCGACTCTGCTCCATCTGACTTAGCTAATAAACCTCTTATTGTTCTGTCCCTGGGGTTCATAGAGCCTTTTGAGGATGTTTTAAAGTTTAGGCCTTGAGTAAACAAAGGAAAATAAATTCTAATAAGATAGCCTTTCCCTATTTTATATAAAGAGAAAAATGGAATTTACATTTTATTATTGTACAAAAGTATTATGAAGAGTTGGAAACTGTTTAGCTATAAAAAGACTTTTCTTGGAGGTTATCTTTTCTTATGGAGAATGCACTCCGTTACCGAGGTTCACTGCCAAGCTTGAATGATCTGATCGTAGGCAGGGCAGTTCCTGCACCAAGCTCCTCTCTTCTCTTGTCTTCTTTAACGTCTTCCCAACCACACACAGAAAGGATATTTGATCCCCGAGGAATCCACTTCCCACTCTGCCATTCATGCATTATTTTTCTGCAAGATATGCTATGGAATGATGAGGGGAGAAAACCCTCTTTCCATTGGTGGGGGGTCGGGGTGAGGTTCTGGAGCTCTTTAGAAACGGTTGTATTGGAGGTCTAATAACTCCTTTGAAGGACCAAGTCTCTGCATTCTTTGTCATTGTGTTCCCATCTATGCTATTTTCAGCAGTAATTTACTTGTCAGAGAGATCACAGGAAACTAGTAATTTACTTTGTGCACAAAGCATTGTGTGGCTGTGGCTGCATTTTCTCATCGGGCTGTAATCTTTCATTTGTCTAAATGGAATGATGGATGAGCAGATTTCACCACTTGGCATGCCCAGGCTGCTATTTGTCCACGCCTCCTGTGCCTTCATGGCATGGCTCCTCTGGCTGGGACGCCCCTAAGCACCACGGCCGTGGGACCTAAGAGACAGGCTCTTGAGCAAGGATCTGCAAGATAGGTTAATAATCACCAGAAACCGATTCCTCACTTTGGAAATATTTGCCTTGCTCAGTGTTTCGTACTGTCATTCCGCAAGAGCTAGATAAAATACCTTGTTTTGTTTATGCAAGAAAGTCAACGAACGCACTAAACATCTGAGAGTTGTCCACCATGAGGCAAGACAGAAAGCGCACGGCCTGCGGCCTACCCCGCTCCCTTCCCCGGCTGGAGGAAAACCAGCGACTGCGTCTGTGAAGTACTACTGGGTTCAGTTCCTAGAGGTGTTTCGCACAGTACCCTTTTAAGCCCAAGCTGTGTGCCGAGCGAACATAAACAGGATTAACATCTTCATAATTTTCCCAGGCTTCATTCCCATCCACCCCTTTCCCATAAAGGACAATAACCAAAATGAAAAGTTTAAAATTTAATAAGAAGGTTTCACTTGAGATAATTATAGACATTCTCGTAGGATTTCAGAACCCTCTTTATTATCAGAACTGGTTTGAAGATTTGATTTCCATTTTGTCTGGGCAATTTACAGCCTGAGTACGCGGTCCAGGATCCCTGCTGTCGGGGATGGGAGGAAGCATTGGGGTCAGTCACGGCGGCCTCCCGTAGGCATAGGTCGAGCCCTCAGGGTCAGCCCTGTCAAGGAACAGGGAGCAAAAGGTGAAGTCTTTAATCTGGCAAAAAGTGTCTACAAAAACCTACAGCAAAGATCATATTTAATGTTGAAGTAGGGAAAGCTTTCCCATGGGAGCTGTGGGAAGTAGAATTCTTGGTCAAGCAGGATCATCCACTGCCTGTGCAGGGACTGTGGTGACTGTGTGCTTCCTCTCCAGGAGGCAAATTCAACGAGGATATGTGAAGCAGCTACTCCATGCTTAGACCTTTAAAAGGTACAAAGATAAATAGGACATGGGTCTTGCCCTGGGAGAGCTGATGTGTCATTGGGTGGGGCAGGGAGACCCAAGCTGAATGTAGTACATCGTGGTCAGTGTGCATCAGCAACGTGAAAGTACTCAATGCACCATGGGACCAGATCTCTCATAATACGCGTTACACACACTTATATACATATACACACATATATGTACATATACATATAATGTACATGTACATAATGTACATGTAATATATGCACATATACATATTTCTCCCTTAGAAAGTTTGGGAAGTAATTATTGTATCTAGTACATAGGGTTACTGAGTAATATTCATTCATTTGTTCACTCATTCATTCATGTATTCACTCGTTTCAAACATTTATTGTGTTTTCCTGTATGCCAGGCATCATGCTAGGTCCTGGGGCTACGAAGATCATTTTGAATTGGCTCCTTTTGTCAAGGAACTCAGTGTTGCATATTAGAAAGTAGGTTGAAGGGCTTGAACACTACGTAGAAATCCAAACATAATTCTGTCAACGAAAAGGAGCCGTGAAGATTTGGTTGCTTTTATTTTATAACAGGGGAATGAATGCTATTGTAAGCATAGCATTGGAAAGAGGTTGGGTTGGACTGGGGGAAAGACTGATGTAAAGGAGAAGCAACCGTCCATGTGGATGTTCCGGGCTTGAACTAGGGTAGGCAAATTAGATCTGGAGGAAAGAAATTTTGGAAATAAAGAGAAAATAGGGCATAGCTGAAGACTTCTTAATAGCAGCTAAAAAAACAAAAAACAAAAACAAAAAACCAAAAAAACAAAAAGCAAAAAACAAAAACAATACTGACACTGGCTACGTAAGAAGAAAAGGTGTTATTGGGGGGATTTTATCAGACTAGTCTGGATAATCATCATGAAGCTTGAGAATCAGATTTGGAAGGTGTGCAGCAAAGGTACTTCTGGCCAGCCAGAGTAGGGAGGGCCTCCTTCATCTTTAGAAGGAAAAACATGTCCCAAATGTAGGGGCACTACTGTTGCCACTTGGCATGACTCCCCCTGAACCTGCTACCCTGAGTCTGTGTTCTGTGCCATTGGCGTTAAACTTACCAGGGCTCAGAATTCTGGTTGTCAAGCCTGAGGGTACAGGGAGAGGGGAGGGGAGTATGTGCCAGTAGTTCTGGTAAACTTTTCCCAACTCCAAGGGGAGATTTGCACATTGAATCACCTCCTGATGACAATTGTTCATTCCAAGGATAGTAAGTCTTTATCGACAGGACTTTAAGATCAAGGGATCTAGATTTATTGACAGAGTGAACGATGATGCGATCATTGTCGGTGGGACATTGAACCCAAAGGAATGCAGTAGTGAGTCGGTGTCAGATTGAGTTTGTGATACCTTCCAGAGAGCTGAATAAAAGCCAAGAGGCTGGATTTTGTGATCTGAATATCAGGGCCAGAGGTCCGGAACTAAGGCTACAGATTGTGGGTTTCCTTATCTGGCCATACTACCCTCCCTCTGCCGGTAAGGTCTGTCCGGAGCCAGAACCCCTTCGAAGAATTCTTCTCATCCCTACTTTGTGCTTCCATTATCTCACCCTCCTTGGTATTCCTGTATTTCATTCCTTTCTCTGGTCTTTCAAAATGGTATTTTGTCTCAGTGGGGAGGGAGTTAATCTTCAATTGCCCAATCTCAACCCTGATAATTCAGAGGAAAGAATATGTCAGGAATGTCCCCGTATACACCCTACACTCAACACCTTTTCTCCTTGCCAAATTAATCCCTTTTGGGTGTGCTAACCAGTGATTCCACACATACTTAAGAGATCAGTGGCCACAAGGCAAGTCTGTTAAAGTTCAAGATCTTCCAGCTCTTGAGTGGATGCCAGTTGGAAGACCAGGGAGCCACGGGAGATGCTCCCACATCTATAATCTGACCTACGGCTCTCCCATTACTCGGCCCGGCAGCGCCCTCGGTCTCATCCTCCCCTCCCACAAGGCCTGGGATGCTGCACTTCCTGCCACCCCATCCATCCATCCATGGAAGCTTGTGTGCAGAGATTTCCAGACTGAGATATAGAACAACTAACGAGGGAGTGGAAGGGGAAAGGGGATAGAGGAGGGGCAAAAAGTGGCTTTGGGACCTTTTCCCCTTTTTAACCAGAACAATTCTGATTTTATCTCTTTTGTAACTTAGACTTTCATATAAAATTTCCTTTGAGGATGGAGTCTGACATTAAAAAACGTTTACAAACCATTGCTTACAACTGGCAATTCTTAAAACTTTTGTGGTGTCAGGACACCTTTGCACTTCTAAAAATTATTGGGGACCTTGAAGGGCATTTATTCATAAAGATTTTACCTACTATTATTTACCATATTTGAAACCAACACAGAATATTTTATTTGCTAATTTTTAAAAAATAACAATTAAAACCCATTACATGATAACATAAATATCATATTTTTGTTAAAAATAACTATGTTCTCCAAAACCAAAATAATGAGTGAGAGGAGAGACAGTATTTTACAGTTTTGCAAATCTCTTTAATGTCTGGCTTAGTAGAAGACAGATGGGTTCTCATATCTGCTTCTGCACTAAATCTGTTATGTTGTTTGGTTGAAGTATATACTTTAAAAAAAGCAGATCTCATGGAGATATATAGTTGGAAGAAGGAGGATTGGTTTAATCGTCTTTCTAGATAATTGTGGCTACTCCTTATTGACACTACGCTGATACTCGAGAATAGTTTCTCAAATGTTTATTGTAACACGGAATCAAAACTCATTAATAAACATTTTTAACTCTATGACCTTAAAATATATTGATCTATCTTGCACTTGGCATGGATCTCTAACCCATGCATAACTTTGTAACACCGTGCATAAGTCACCTGAGAAATATTGGTTTGCTGAACTATGTTGTTTTTCAAATTGATAAACAGTTCATTTTACAATCTCAGAAAACTGTATTTGATAATATTACCACCAATCTCATCAGAAAAAAAATCTCTAAATATTGGGAAGCTGTCAAACTGGCAGTGGTGGATACAAGTTTTCAAAATTCCAATTTTTGCTCAAAAGCATTAATTTTATTAACAAATCGGCTATTTTCCCTGAAGTGATAGGCTCACTTTCTGTTCCAAAAAATGTTTGCAAAATAGCCTATACCTGGATAACCATAGTTCGCCTATCAGTTGTTGTCTCAAGGTAAAAGGTATTTCGTGGACAAAGTATCTAGTTCAGTTTGCAGCTCAGGCAATCACACAAGTGCTTTTCCTGAGGGCAACCGTCACACTTCCTCAGGCAGCTTAGAAGTGCTTTCTGTGTATTTAACATTTCATCACATAGAAGACGAAAAAAGGCATGTACTGAGGGTAGAGATTTAATACCATGAACACACATTTTATTCCTCAAGATATTCATGAGTGAAACGGGCTTATTATTATTACTACGAGTGGCGGGCATCGAAGCATATAATGACGACGGGTTTGGTGACATGACCTTGATCCAACTGAGGCATCACTAGTTCTACTTTAAGCATCAGTGAAAATGTCCCTAGAGTGAAAAAGGTAAATACCGTGTTAGTGTTATTATGAAAATACACACATATACATATTTACACGTGTATTACACACTCGTACATACACAGCACACACACATGCACACACACACACTGCCTTACAGTATTGGTGCCACTGGTTGTTGTTTAATTAGTGTTATTCAGATACTCGTGAAAAGTGAAGAAATGATAATTCCATTTATACTTGGTCAAAAGAAGACTTTTTCTTGGCTTCTGAGACTACAGGGGTGAAGTCGGTTTCTCCACTGAGTTCCTGGCTGCGTATACTGTATATATAAGCGACTTGCCATTCTCGAGGCGGCCTTTGTTAGCTTCTGAGGTGCCCATGCAGAAGAGGATGCTGGTTCTGCAGCGGCTCCTTGGCCAGGAAGTGGCCTCGGATAATCACCGGCGAGAGCTTCCACACATCTGCATGCCCTTCAGGGCTCCCTGATGTTCCACATAGACGTGGCTCCTTCCTCTTTGGAACACGGCTAATTCCATTCACTTCTGACCCCCCCCCCCCCCCCCCCCCCCCCGTGAGAAGATTTTGAAATCTCCTCCTGACAGGTGCTAAGTAAAGGAATTATTTCACTTAACTGGTTTATGGATTGGATTGAGTAATTGATTTTATGGCTTGTAGTAAATTCACTTCTTACTTGGTAAAGCAAAAGACTCTAAGCAGTTCATATAAAACCGAATGTGGGAAAACATCCTCGTAGAACTTAGTAGACATGAAATACCTTTGTGAAAAATATGAGGATTTCAGCAAGCTTCACTCCTTGGCTGCCTCAAACTTTACTTATCTCTGGTTCCTAGTGGGCTTGTCCAGGCATCACCACTAATCTTTTGTCAGAAAAGCCCCCCGGTTATGTGAAATCATTTCTCATTGATGTACTGCACTGACAACACCATCCATCACGGTTAGGTGGGAGGTGGAGAACTGAGATCTTGAACTGTGAAGAAATGAACAATTAAAACCAATGGGTGTTTTTCCTTAGCCCACAATGAAAACCTGAAAATTGTTACGATCAAATAAGACCCACTCTCATTTTTGGCAGTGCTATTGTAGACAGGAACATCGTAAAATTGCATCCATTGTGCTATGTAGGCTTTTTCTTTTTTTTTAATTTTTAAGTCTTTGTTTCAATTCCAGTTAGTTAACATACATTATAATACTAGTTCCAGGTGTACAATATAGTGATTCAACACTTTGTGCAACACGGGGGCTCATCACATCAAGAGCATTACTTGATTCCCATCACATATTCACCCTCCCCCCGACCCCCCTCCCCTCTGGGAACCACCAGTTTGTTCTCCATAGTTTCTTGGTTTGCCTCCCTGTCCCTTTTTCCCCCCCTATGCTCCTTTGTTCTGTTTCTTAAATTCTAGAAATGAACTCACAACTTTATGGTCAATTAATCTTTGACAAAGCAGGAAAGAACATCCAATGAAAAAAAGTCATTTCAACAAATGGTCCTGGGAAAACAGGACAGCGACATGCAGAAGAATGAAACTGGACGACTTCCTTACAGCATACACAAAGATAAATTCAAAATGGATTAAAGACCTCAATGTGAGACAGGAAACCATTAAAATCCTAGAGGAGGAGGCAGGCGGCAAGCTCTGTGACATGGGCTGTAGCAATTTCCTCCTAGATATGATAGTTTAACTTGGATTGATTCTCTGCACCAGCTTTGAGCTTTGGCTTGGAGGAGTGGGTGCACAGTACAGGGAGAGCGGGCGTACTGAGATAGCCAACGCTCATTTCTTAATACTAATCATAAAACAATATTTAGTTTAAATTTCTGCCTTGAATGTAGTGTGTGGAGAGAAATGGCAGTAATCAGACCCCTTTCCCACGGTACTTCCTGAAGATGACCTTGTCAGAGATTTGGTCATTACCATGGCAGCTGAGGTCAAAGAGTAAATTCCACTTGTGCAACTTGAGACCCAGCTTGCTCTGGGATTTAAGCTACTTTGAGGCCCCAGGGGCCAGGTTTCCATAGGCTTTGAGGAAAGCTGCCTGTTTGCATAATGTTCAGGTGCCCCCTGCTTATTGAATATGCACAACTTCCATTTGTTCATGCAGATTTGGTAATTGTCTATTTAATCACCTATTTGCATGCACAATTACTCAGTTTGGGCACATCCACACACATTTGCATATGTATGTCTTGACTTGGGCTCCTGCAAAATGACTGCACCTGCAAACTGCAGCCGGAGGGACGCATTTAAAACCCCTTAGGGTTCAGCCTTGTCCCGCGAGGGGAAGAGGGGCCAAATGGGCTCCAAGTCCAATTATTGAGCTCTAATTGTATGTGTAATGAAATCGATTTGTTCTTTGATGCCGCAAAAAGAAAAAAGATAGAGAGTATATTTATTGATTGTTCTCCAATAGGAGGGAAAAAAGTAAGTTAAAAACTTTTATAAGAAAATAAAGGAAGAAGAACTGAACAAAGAGTATTGTAAGATAGAAAGAGCAATATCGAGTTGAATCTTCCTCCCAAACACCCTGTCAATATAACATCTGTTACCTTTGATATTTAAAAGAACAGAATTTCTGAAACTCCAGGCCTGAAGGCACAACCGAAGTAGTGGACATCTTTGATGGAAAATGAAGCAAGGGACACAGGTGCATGGCTTTATGAAGTTCTCCTTCATCCACCAATAACAAAGAATCACCTTGAGGTCTTGTGCATGAGATTGCTTTCTCTGCTCATAGGAAAGTTCAACTCAGCTCTCTCGTCCTTTTTAAATGACTTTTAACTGTCAACAGAGAACATTCCCAGGTAAATATGGGGGAAACCAATGTGGGCAGAGAATGGAGGGGAACATAACTTTCTTGCTATGACGTATAGGAACTTCTTGGCCACTATGAAAATGCAGTTTCTCCAGCTTTCGTTTGAACGTCCCATCTGGACGATTGTTTACAATTCAGAATATTAAGCCATCCTAGAGACTGATTCAATAGGTGTGGGTCTGGACCCAAGAATCTGCATTTTATCCAATATTCCGGGGGATTCTAATGCATGTGGGTTTGGAACACACTCTTGGAAACCCTGACTACTGTGGCTTTCAAGGAAACTGGTGTGTGTGTGTGTATTTTTTGTCCAAAACCACAAAAAGCTCTGCTGATTATAAGAAGCCAGCGCTTGGACTGCTGGGTAACAAATGGACACTGCAGAGCTGGTTTACAGGGAGGTCTGTAGGAGTGACCAGATTTGGCTCAGTACTGCGATTAAGGCAAGTCTGTCATAGCAAGCCCTACCTCCACAGGTATTAGACCTGCCTTTCTTAGGGCCCAGGAAATAGAGAAGCTCTAATTCAGTCCCAGCAAAGGTCAACTCTCCCAGGGACAAGTCCCAGCCACAAGGTCAGGCTAAATGCCACGTAGAGACACTCCTAGGTCTTGAGGGTTTATTTCTGTTGTTGTTGTAAACATATTCATTAATTTTTCCAGTGTTTCTCTAAATTTTTTTCTTAACAAGTCAAGAGTATTTTAATTCTGTCATTTGCCACCTGATATTTTTCTTCAGTATTTTCCAACATCATTCAAATCCATAGCTTCATTTGCATAATATTCTATCTTATGAAAGTGTTGTAATTTACTTTATTATTTGCTATTTTTGATTTTAAACATACTGCTCATTTCCACTTTTTGAAAAATACAAGTAGCACTACAATGCACATTGCTGTACATTTAAAAACTTTATTCTAAAATATTTCTTTAAGACAGGTTGTTCGAATAAGGACATTGATGCAGAGGGTAAATTATTATTAATTGGTTTTTATCTTAGGAGCAGCTATGCAATAAAATGAATTTTGTTCCCAAAAAGAGTCTATTTTATTTTGATTCATTTTTTGAAGGCGATACATTTGAAAAGGTCCTGGGTCTGATTTGTTACAGTGGCTGTGATAGCCAGGAAGCATCATTTTCCAGAATTTCTTTAATGCTAAGAATTGCAAAAGAGAAGGATGGCGAGGTGTTGATTCTGCCTGAGGAGTCTTCCAGATAAATTCATTGATTCAGTTTCTAGAAAGGGATGGAAGCAACGTGATCGATTATCTCATTTAATGCTCACAAAACACCTGCAAGATGGGCACTAACTTCCACAGGTATTTCCATGTTGCAGATATGGAAAATAAGGCTTAAGAGGTTAAGGCAGATGCCCAGCGTCACAGAACTAAGCTGAAAGACGCAGAATTTGAACTCTGGTCTTTCTCATCTGATTCTCAACATTGTCCTCGCTGCTTCCAAGCAGGCTGGGAAATTGACATCTTCATCCATCCTCTCTCCTGGGGATGTTCTCCCAGAGGAAGGGCTGCCATTAGTTCCTCCTTCTACCACTGACCTTGAAAACCATCTATCTCTTCCAGTAATTACTTGGATGAAAATGGTGAACCCAGCTGCTTCCCTGGTGATTCTTTAGCTCAGCCTCATAAAAGCTGCCTTTGTAGACGCTGCTGCTTGTCTCTTTCTTTTACTTGATAATTCCCAAGGGCAAGATTACCTACGACCAGCTGCTCCTCTCTACATGCAAAGGGACTGCGGAAAATCAAATGCTGATTAAATCTACACATTGTCTTTCCCATTCCCCTCCAGTGAACACCAAGAAAAATCACTGGCGTCATAAGACATTGGCTTCAAACATTCTGGGAAACCCCAACAGGATTATTAAACTGATGAAAACAAGGAACAACAGAATTGTTCCTTTTAATCTACACGGAGACTGTGTCCAATATTTCTCTACATTCTTCCTCCACCCGGGAGCTTTTTGTTTAAAATTTAGCAGTCATAGACGCGCTCACGAGAGACGAGGTATCCTTCGGAGTCAGGCTGCCCATTAGAAACACTTGCTCAGAAATTCTCCCCCTCCCAGGATATTAGGAGAGTTTTTTAGGATCCCTTGTTTATTATATATAAATTGAGAATTCCCTGCCTAGATACCCCTTTTACTAATTAATTGTTGGCAATAGCCACATACTACAAATGCCATACAAATAGACCTTGCTTTCCAGTTGTTTTTGAGACATATGTCTTCTTGCTCGTTGTAAAGAATCACAGGAGAGCATTTTATTTTATTTTTTCCACAGGAGAGCATTTTAAAGAGAATGCTTAACTTTCCCTAAGAGGTGCTTGTGCTGAGAATCAATCTCTATGTTATAATAAGATGTTAAAATGGGGCTCCTCCAGACTTAATATGTACAGACACGATCATGTGAGAACTATTAGATACCAAATACGCAGGACCCCAAATGCAGAATTTTTGAAGGATATTGTGGAGGACCAATTCTCTAGCTCTTCGGTCCTTGTAGGACCAAGGATACATAAATAAGAATTGGAGGGGGGTGGGGTGGGGAAAGGAATCAGAAAGGGGAGAGAAATGGTGCAACCACTTTGGAAAACAATTTGGCAGTTTCCTCGTGAGTTAAATATAAATTTGCCATATGTCCCAGCAATTCCACCCTTAGAAATCTACCAAGAAAAATGAAAGCATATGTCCACACAAAGCCCTGTGCACAAATGTCGATAGCAGCTCACAGCCAAGCCTGGAGACAAGCAAAATGACCCAGGGAATGAATAAATAGATGGTGGCACATCTGTACAATAGAATACTATCTGACAATAAAAGAAAGAATACTGAAACATGCTGTAACTTGGATAAACATCAAAAATATTACACTAAGTGAAAGAAGCAAAAGACCACACGTTGTATCATTCCATTGGTAGGAAATGTCCAGAAAAAATGAGACAGAAGGTAGATTAGTGGTTGCCTAAGCCTCGGTGTGGGAACAGGGAGTGATTGGAAAAGGATCTTTTTGGGGTGATGAAAATGACCCATTTTAACATCTTCTTAGAATATAGAGATTGATTCTCAGTATAAACACCTCTTGGGAAAAGTTAAGCACTCCTTAAAAATCTGATGGCATGTAAATGAAACTTTAATAAAGCTGCTTTTAAGAATGGAGGAAGTAGAAGAGAATTTCCATAGGCCCGCACTGTCCAGGATGATAATCACCGGCCACAGGTGGCTGGGCCAAATCGAGATGTGCTTATATTGTAAAATACATGCTAGATTTCAAAGAGTTAGCATGGGGGGAAAGATTATAAATCACCTCAGTAATAAATTGTATACATTGGTTACATATTGAAATGATAAGGTATGAGATATATGGAGTTAAATAAAATATATTATTACCATTATTTCAATCCTTTTTTGTTGTTGTTTATTTTATTTTACGTGTGGCTGCTAGAAAATTAAAATGATCTGTGGGGTTCCCTTTGCATTGCTGTCAAACAGTGCTGCTGTAGAAAGCTGTCGCCCCCGCCCCCCGCCCCTGTCCCCTGGCAGGAGAATAGAGTCTGCTATAGTCTCATCCCAAACCTAGCGAGGATGTTCTGCAAGTGGAACTTTCAGGTCATCGATAGGGGGTCACTGCAGTCAAAAGAATGTGGCCCGTGGCCCCAGCCTGGATGCTAAAGCAGCCTGGATAGAAGCAGCAGACTAAGGGGCTCTGCATGTCGACTAGTGAGGGCTTGTGCGGAGCAACAAGTGTTTCAGCGCTTCGGAGCCAGATTTGGGTCACATGAGAGGAGGAACCATCCTGGAGCTGGCAAGAGCACCCCAGAGCCGACTGTGAGCAAGGAGGACCAAGGTGGGCAGGTCGAGAGACGCTAGCTGAAGGGAAATGCTCATTGCCCACATCTTGAAAACTGAAAGCCAAGTAAGAATGAGGTGGGTTTTAATTCTAATTCTCAAATTCTGTTTATTCAATTACACTACAGTAACCATCTCTTCAAAAACAAGGCTGCTTCCGTGCAGACATCCAGGAGGTGCCAATCACATCCGGGCCTAGTGAGGTGGCCAGCCAGCCGGAAGTCCAGAGAAGCTCACGGGTGCTCAGCAGGGTCTTCTTCTTCTTTTTTTTTTTTTTAATATTTTATTTATTTATTCATGACAGATACAGAGAGAGAGAGAGAGAAGCAGAGACCCAGGCAGAGAGAGAAGCAGGCTCCATGCAGGGAGCCCGACATGGGACTCGATCCCGGGTCTCCAGGGTCACGCCCCGGGCTGAAGGTGGCACTAAATCGCTGGGCCACCAGGGCTGCCCATCAGCAGGGTCTTCTTTAGGGGCAAGCCATCACCCCGGGAGTTGGAGGCCAGCTCACAAAGCCACCAGATGGCATGAGAATTCTCTGATCCTGGTGGCGCCCACTGTCTCTCCCATACAGCGCTCAGGATAGCTAGCATGAGCGGAGATGGAAGGAAAGAGAAGCTGGTAGATGCAGGGCTACTGCTGTCTCCTTTTCTCACATAGGACTTGTAGCCTACAGCTGACCGGGGCTGGAGGGAAAGGACCAGACCCTGAGTGGGCTGCTGGCCCTAGATGGATACACTGGGCTAGAGCCTACTTTCGGATTTAAGAACTCATTTATGACCAAGAGACCATATGATTGTGATTTAGTTAAAAGGCAGGAAAAAAGTCATGGGCTTCTCTGAGTTTTCATCAATAAAATGTAAATAAATTTAAAGTGACAATGACAGAAGAGCCGAGTTCTGATTATACGTCAAATTGGCTTGTTCAACGTAACGATTACACTGTAATAACCCGTCTCTTCAAAGGCAGGGCTGTCACAGAGCAGAATTTCCCTGAATGACATCTCCTGGAATTCATAGGGAAGAACCTGTGTGCCCCGTGCGGCAGCCCAGTTCAGGACTGAGTCCCACGAGGATGGGTATGGCTGGGAGTTGGGACAACCTGGCCTGAAATTTCTTTAAACGAGAAAATTTGAAAAGGTACCGAGTCTAAGTTTCACTCTCAGGCTAATCCTACTTCCCAGGCATGTTTTCCCCATTCTACAAGGGGGTAGAGGGGCAAACTCAGCACGTCTTGAAAATTATTCTCTTTTGTAAAATAGGATCCCTTGTTCCAAGGCCTGCAGGGCTTACAGTGACTTCTAAAATCAACAATGCTATCACTGTGATCAATAATGCTATCAGTGCCTCATTGATTGTTGCTAAGTGAGTGTCAGAGACCAGGAAAATGAAACGTACCCCACACACATTAAATCCCATGCCCTTTGGTACTCCGACGCTGGGTTCCCAGTGGACGCTGCTTAAGTGAAATCGGATACAAAGTGTTAGGCCTACAGCACCAAGCAAATTAGCTGTGAGCACTGTCTAATATTTATCATGAGTCCAGGTATCTGGAAAACATATTTTTTCAGATTTTTAATACCGTGTAGTAAGTTATTACACAACAAAGTCGTACTTGCTATTTCTGAATATTCTCTTAGGCGTGACGTTAATACAAAAATATGATAAACAGGTAATACACTGTATTATAAATGTCCCCTAGGCATACATATTTTTAGCTCCTCCCATAACCTTAGATTTTCATGCCTGTGTTCTCTTAATTGATTGCTCAGCTCTGTTTTTTTTTACCTTGCAAATTGTATTTGATTTTCCTTTTGAGTGCTGGCCGAGCTCTACCTTGTTCACATGTAATGCCTGAGTGATCTTATCAAGATGATAAGAATCTCTAGATGACAACATAGTGGTCATGGCTCAGATGGCAAGTCTATGTTTTAATATTCCAATCACTCAAAGAAGAAGCAAAAGAGATGTAACACAGAGAATGCAAACCGAAGCACTCCAGCTAGCCTCCCAGAGAGGCATGCTCGGCCAGCTACCTTCTGGATCCACTTTCCCGTGCGGCCAGCCAAAGGCAGGAATCACTTTCTGTCGACGACTCCATCCCACATCAGGGGCTTTGCATGTGTCTTTTTATCTTTCTAGAATGATTTTCCTTTCCTTGTCTACACATGGCCACAGCCTTTTCATCCTTAACTCCCAGCCCACATGCCATCTTAAGAGATGCCATCCTTACCTACCCAGGTAGGTTCTTCTATCACATTCTATCACATTCTATCTCAGCCCTTTTGTTTTCTCCTTCATCGCATTAATCACATTTGGAGACTATTGTATTCGCTATTTTTTTCCCTTCCATTTCTAACATATGCTCTATCAAGGCAGAGACTCATCTCTCTTGTAGACAGTCACATCACTGGAGCTGAACTCAGTTCCTGACTTATAATAGTTGTAGCTCGATAAACACTTGCTGAATGAATGAATGGACAAATAAAAACCATCTTGGCATCCTGATGATGAGAAAGTAGGCTTATCTGACCGATACTTAAGAGACAATATCATACAGTGGTTGAGAACATGAGTCCTGTGGCTGTGGTTTTGCTGGTCACTCGCTGCATGGTCTTGAGTACTTTTGAGCCTTGGTTTCCTCACCTAGAACACAGAAAGCAACTCACTGAATTTCTGGGATAAGAGAGGAGCAATGTAGTCAGTAAGTGCTATCTACTTTTACTTAGGAGCTCTAGAGAAGGATATTCCAAAGTCATTCCAATTAAAATAATGATATAAAAATCCTCTTTGTTTGGACCACTCCACCACCACCACCACCACCAATACATACCTCTTCTTAGCTCAAGGATCCATTCCTTCAGGAAACCTTCCCTGAACCTCCCACCTTGCATTAGCGCTCCTGATGAGCGCTCCATGGTACCTACAGTCTCCCGGAGCTGTGATAACACAGACTCTGATCCAGTGTCTCCAAAATGGTCTGCTCTGGGGGTGTGCCCCACACTACACACCTGGAGTGGGAAGGAAATATTAGAAAGTCTAATTTGGAGAAAAAAAAAAAAACAAGAGAAAAGAAATTAAGTGCAATTCATACTCAGTACGTTGTTTGATCTTGGTATCCTCCCCTTGTTGCTTTGTCAGTGAGGTGTCAGTGGTGCTGCCCAAGGTGCTCCGGAAGGGAACTGGATGCCATGGTGTTGCAGGAATGTTAGTGCACCCTTGCCTGTTTGGTCTCCTGGTGGTTCATGTGGCTTGAGTGGGCTTTGCATTATATTTTCTGGGTTAAAGTCACCCTCATGAATGGACAAATGGCTTAAGAAGCCTCTTAAATAGGGACGCCTGGATGGTTTAGTGGTTGAGCATCTGCCTTCGGCTCAGGTTGTGACCCCGGGGTCCTGGGATGGAGTCCCACATGGGGCTCCCCACAGGGAACCTGTTTCTCTCTCTGCCTGTGTCTCTGCCTGTCTTTCAGTGTCTCTCATGAATAAATAAAATCTTAAAAAAAAAAAAAGAAGCCTCTTAAATAGAAAACACAGATTAAAATAAATACTAGTAAAGGAAGCATAAATGAATAATAAGAAGGTGGCAAACTGACACTTTTGCTATAGCTAAGGCATGAAATCAAATCTGTCAAAATTTGGGGGGAAGCAAGAAGTGAAATTTTCAAGAAGACTATTTGAAATATAGATTTACAAGTGTTATAATTTTTTTTTTAAAGATTTTATTTACTTATTCATGAGAGACACAGAGAGAGAGGCAGAGGCACAGGCAGAGGGAGGAGCAGGCTCCATGCAGGGAGCCTGATGCGGGACTTGATCCCAGGACCCTAGGATCATGCCTTGGGCCAAAGGCAGGCACTAAACAGCTGAGCCACCCAGGGATCCCTACAAGTGTTATAATTAACAAAGAACCTCAACCACAAGTGAACTTGGTACCTTGAGTGATATTAATATACTATTATATAGCATATAATATACACTGTAACATTAAAAAAAATATATATATATATACCTGATAACAGTATATATAGTTCTGATAAAAATATTTAACTGAAAAAAAAATTTAACTGGCAGAGATATGTGATCAAATAAATATGTGTGAAGACCACTGATCCAATTAGTGGCGCCCATGACTATTTTTATTCACATCGTGCTATGCTGTGTGTTCCCACAGCGCAACTTGTGTTCTAATGACCCTACTAGTCTGCGGAGGCCAGATTTTCTACAGCTACTTCAACCAAACATTACTCATCCGATTGAATGTGTAGAAGCAGGTATAAGAATGCAGCTAATCTTCTATTAACTAGATACTAAGAAGTTTGTAAGAGAATAAAATAATGGCATTGTTTTTTACTATTTTTTGTTTATAAAATATAGTGATTTTCATAAAAATGTGTTATTTATTTTAATACATAACAGCTTATAAGTGTTATTATTAGATTACTTAACAAATATTTTTAAAAAATAATCAAAGGTTCTTTTGGTGTCCTCAGTAGTTTTTAAGTGTGTAAAGGGCTCTCGGAATCAAGAAATTTGAGAATTGCTGTCCTGATGCAGAGATCATACTCTTATTTGTCTGACTCCAGCACTTCCCACAAAGCCTGGCACATCATAGGCTTCTATTAAAATTTTTGAGTGAAAAAAAATTTTTGGAGTGAATAATTGAATGGCTGAAATTTTAGAAAATTTAACCTGTTATTTGGTGAGTTCCTTGCCTTTCCTAGTAAAGCTGGCACCTCTCTTCTTACATCCCACTTGCATGCTGTAATCACATTTCTTGTGGGCCTGGACAGGGTCTCCACACTCTCAGTGTCTACTACAGATCAGGAGGTAAAGTAAATAAGTGCTTCCAAATGTTCATTGTTGAGATGCTAGAGGAAATTAATTACAACTTCAGTATCTGGACTCTAATTCCAGACTCTGGGTTGATTGTACACTGAAAATCACCATTTATAAAGAGATCTATTTAACTTTTCAACTTTCCTTATGTTTTATTTTAATACTTTTAAGAGGCCAGAAACCTTGGACACTGGACACCAGTAGAAAAACAAGGTGATAAAATGAAAAATACTCCTAAAAGTCTGACCCATCACCTGCAACAAAGTCACCTGATGTGCTTGTTATAAGTACAGAGAGCTGGATGCACTCCTGATCTCCTGGAGTTGACTGGGGCCCAGGGATCTGCCTTGGCATATGCTTCTAGGGCACATTTACAGGGTAAAATACACTGTACCCCAGTTAAGTTTGAATTTCAGATAATCTAGTCGGAACACACTTATGTTAAAAATCATACTTGGTATAACTGAGATTCAGTTCAATAGAATTTGTATTTTCATTTGTTTATCTGGCCGCTTTATCCTAGGGAGAATCCTTTTGCACAGTAGTCTAAGAATAACTGGATTTTGAACCTTCTGGGAATTTGGTGAGTGGATTAAAAGCAGCTCATTTATCAATAAATTTAGAGCAGTGTTTCTGAGCCATTGGAATCACTTGGGGTGCTTTAGAAACTATTGGATCCCACCTCCAGAGATTCTGATTTAATTGATCTATGGTGCACCTTTGGCACTTGGCATTTTTCAAAGCTCTTTAGGTGATTCAATATGCAAGCAAAGTTTAGACCCAGAATTGGAAACGAGAAGTGGCAAGATTGCTGGAATTAATTATGAATGGATGGCATTAAGACTGGAATATAACAGTAAGTGGTCAGAGTGCCCATACATAAATCACTAAGGTGTCTAATAAATAAAACCGTGGGTTTGTGGTCAGTGATTCCAATTTTTTGTACATGAGGTTGGCAGATGGGGGATTGCATGTCTTGGGGAGGATGGACAAGGGGACGTGATTGAGGCTGGATATCAGAATCTTCTAAGAATACTGTCCAAGTACTCATACCAGGCTAATCTAGTCCATCCCTTATCCAAGGGATTCTAAGGCCTCTCTCTCTAACCCTCATCCCTAACTAATAATAGTTGGAGAACTATTATTCTAGCTAACAGATGATAGAAGCTGAAGTAGAAAGGGATAGAAGCCATGAGAATGGCTTGGGACAACCAAGAAGAGGGAAAAGGAAAATAAGCACATTATAGAATAAGCAGATTTTGCACATAGTAGTATAAATGACCACATAACTTATGAATACATAGAAAGTTAGTTTGGCCAATATTTACTCAAATTTGGTGGAAAGAAATAAATCATACAATAACTAATTAGTAGAAAGAAATAAGTAAAATAAATAAGCGTGAAGTACTCTTTCCTAATAAAACTTTTTTTTTTTGAAAAAAAAAAACACGCTCAAGTCAATGGTGGGATATATAGGATATAATTAATATCATTAGTTAATTAATTAATTAATTAAGTTAATTAATTAAAGGTAACTTGAATAAGCCTAAGTGCTGTCTCTGCCATTTACTTGGGGACCCCTTCCTGAGGAGAAGATATAAGACCTCAAACAAATTAAAAATCTTCTTTAGAGCTCTCTGAGCATCTCTCAATTCTTTTTAATGCATTTTTTTTTTTTATGATAGTCATACACAGAGAGAGAGAGAGGCAGAGACACAGGCAGAGGGAGAAGCAGGCTCCATGCACCAGGAGACCGATATGGGACTCGATCCCGGGTCTCCAGGATCGCGCCCTGGGCCAAAGGCAGGCGCCAAACCGCTGCGCCACCCACGGATCCCTAATGCATGGTTTTTAAGCAAATTTCTTTGAGTAAAAAATCTGTTCTTTCACATGAAAGATAATTTTCTAATTAATTTTTACTTCTTTATATTTACTTTATATCATGCCAAGGGCTGGGTGGTAAAGGCTTGACTGGTATGCAGGGATTGGACCTAGAAGTATTTTAGAATCTAGAAGAAGACTTACTATGGGCCTTAGGGTTGCCAGGGGCAAGCCAAGTGCAAAGGTTCACTCTGGTAAGTGCCTATGAGGCCCCTGGATAACACCACCCCCATCAAACCAGAGCAGCCTCCCCTGAGCTCCAGCTAATGGTCCTTACCATGACAGTGAGGCATTTTCAAATACTTCCGCAGAAGCGGATTGTCAGCTCTGGTCTTTAAAATCACCCGAGAACCCTTAAAAATATATTGATGTTCAGGCCTTCCCTGAGCCATTAAATCATAAACTCCAGGAGTAGTGTTTGGGCATTGGAATTTTTTTTTAAAGCTCTCTAGGTGATTCTACTGTCCAGCCAGGGTAAAGAGCTGCTGGCCTAGACAATGGGGCATGTTGTGTGTGGTAAGGTTAAACTGCAAACCAGGTGCAGCAGGCATTACAATCAGAAGGTAAGTCACAGTGCAGGGATAATCGGCTAACAGGGTGTCAAAAAGGCCACATTCCAGAAGCCACCAGTACAAGTGCTTCTAGCAAATCAACATCAGAAAGTTAGTCAATAAACATATGGGGTGTCAGATAGTTTTTTTTCATCTGTGAATTAGTGCTTAGCAGAAAGGACTTTAGAAATGGGCTCTCCCGACAGAAGGAAAGTGTATTGTAGACCACTCCCCCAACTTGGACAAACGTTGAGTAGGAATCTAGCGACACTTGTTAGGATGGGGCCCAAAGTGTGATTCCTGTATCCAGCCACTAGATCAGAGCACCGAGGGCTACCCTCTTCTGACACCGATGTACTAGAACCTGCTTCTAGAATCGCGTTGCATCTTCCTGGAGTGAGTCTTTTGTGTAAGGTTTGGTCCAATCACCTAAAAGGACCGAGAGCTTGGTAGAGCTTCATCAACTGCACAGAACAGACAGCCTGCTAGCAAATGTTGATTTAACAAATGCTAGAACAGTTGGCAGAAATTGGTTTGAGACTTACTGAGAACTCGGGAAGGATAGTTCATTCTCACCTTCCTAAAAACTCTTAGTGTTCCCTGTCTACCTATCTGAAGGACCTGAGGGTTATATGCGACTGACTCAGGTCAGTTTTGTAACTCACTGAAGGACAATATGACCCAGTATTGTCAAATTCTCCTAGGTATTTTTTAAGACAGAAAAATATTTTAATTGCAAATTTTAAATGTTGTGAATATATTTCAGTTTATAAGGGGGGGGGGGAAACAAACAAACAAGCAAAAACCCCTTGAATAGAATCAACAACTTCTTTCTGAGCCAGCTTGGACCTGAAGGCCATGTACGTATTAGTGTGTGCTCTCCGGCCTTAGCCACTTGAGAAGCCCATAATCAACCTTGGCCCTCAGGAACCTCAGGATCTGAGAACTCAGAGATTCGTCCATGCAGGAGGGTAAAAACCAGTCTTGATGGGCAAGGGAAGGTGGTGGCAGGAATTAGGAAGGGAGAGAACAAGAGTGTCGCAGGGAAAAACCTTGGCAGGAGACTCTTGCTTGGTACATCTTCCACCTTCTGCAGGCTGGGGCCAGCTCCCAAAGGCAGGGCCAGAAAGAAGCTTGTACATGTGCCGCGACACTCCATGGAGAAAGCAGGAGGAGCAAGAGTTATAAACAGGGAGAAGTTTATTGACTTATTTACTTTATCAATATTAGAGTGAGCATCTGCTCTGTACTCAGTCTTGGACTAAGGCACTGGAATAAGGGAGCTGGTGGGGGTCCAGGAAAAACATTCCTGTGTTTTCCTTTACTCCCCCATACGACACTTCTGGCACCAGATGCTGGGTTTTTTCCCTCACCAGGCAGTTCTTTGAGACACCAGCTGGGTATCCTATAATTCAATTCAGTTCGGCACCACCTGAGTCAACGTCAGATCTCATGAGGTAAGGGTCCACAGAGCTGCACCCACTCCAGATGCCAGTCGCAAAGTCCCGGTTTGTCACACGTGTGCTTCCGACCTACTGGCTGTAAGTCAGATGTTTCATAATCCCTTCCTTGGGTTCAAAAATTTGCTAGAATGGCTCATAGAACTCCGGGAAACACTTAGTTTGACCATTTTATTGTAAAGGACCTAATTAAAGATATAGATGAACAGCCAGATGAAGAGATGTGTAGGGCGATGTGGGAAGGGGGATGGAGCTGACCTGCCCTCTCAGCATGCCATTGTCCCAGCTCTTCCCAAAAACTTCTGGGAGTTTTTATGGAGGCTTCCTCACTTAGTCATGATCAATCATTAACTCAGTCTCCAGACTCCCTCCCCTTCAGGCAAGTGGGGTGGAAAGTTCCAAGGTTCTAATCCTGGCTTTTGAGTGACCAGTCCCCATCCTGAAGCTATCCAGGAGCTCACGGTGAGTTAGCTTATTAGAACAAAAGATACACTCATTATTCAGGAATTTCACTGGAGTTAAGAGCTTTATGCCAGGAACTAGAGTTAAAGACCAAATACTAGAACAAAAGATGATCCTAGTGTTGTTATCACTTAAGAAACTACCAGGAGCTCTGTGCTAGTAACCAGAGCAGGCCCTGAGCAGACCTCTAAGGAAAAGTCAAGAGACGCTCTCAGAGTCGGATATCTGCCAGCAGAACTAGCTTGGAAAGGCTCCTGGGGGCACCAGGGGTCTGTGCCCTTTGGTGCCTCTTGGCCTCCATATGCAGATGCTCCTTTCTGTTCAACTGCTCATGATTTCAGGGTCTTGAAATAGAGACCATGACCTGAGCTGAAAATAAGAGTCAGATGCTTAACTGACCGAGCCACCCAGTACCCTCCTTTTTTTTTTTTTTAATTGAAAAAGTAATGCATTAAGAAGGCCAACTACCCAACCAATACTAAAGGAAATGCAATATAACTTTAGTTTTCCTTCTATCCCAGACTCTCTATCTTGGGAAGGAGAACATTAAATATCATCCCAACTTCATGGTCTGGGACAGAGAGCACTGGGTGGCTTGCAGCTTCAAAGTTTATACATGAGGTAGCTCCAAAGTTTATACCAGGTAAAGCACCACCTGGTTTTACTGGGCTACACAAATGGCACAAACCCTCTGTCTTCCTATTCCTAGACCACATCACCACTATTGTAGGTGATGCAACAGGCTCCACAGATTGTGGAAGCTAGAAGGAAGCCTAGAAGTTACCGCTATTCAGCTTCATTTTACAAATAGGAAAATCAAAGCCCAGGGAGTTAATCAGCTCACATAAGATCCCATAGCAGAGCACTGGCTAGGGTCTGTCTAGACTCCTCCTGATGCTTATTCCCAACTATCCCAAAGTAGTGCTGGATATTGGCCTTTGGTTCCCCTAAAAGAAAGTAGTGGGGATCATGGAATGCGATATGAAATTTGCTATCATACTAGGAAAGGCTAATCAATCCCTAATAAAAAAAATTGAACCTATTAAAAAGCAAAATTAAACATTTTTTTAAAAACAAACACATCAATGACTAAGGATATAGGGATCATCCAATATACGAACCACAGTCCAGAACAGATTGAAAAAAAAATAATTCAGAATTAGGACACTACACAAAGTTAGTAGTTCATCTATTTCCAAGTGTTTAAAACTCAATTCAATTCAAAGGTATTTTTTAAATATCTTCCATTCTTCAGTGTTGTACTAGGTGCTGTGGAGAGCAAAGAAAAGTCTAGCCCACGTCCATGTCGTACAATACATTGAACACCGCTGTGTTCACAACCACCTCGTGAATCTATCACATGTACAGAGGTAAGAATGGAGACTCAGAGTTTACAGGCACTTCTCAAAGTTTGTGTCTAGTAAGCAGCAAAAATTGGGGCTCTAACACAGATTTTTTATTTAATTCCACATCAAATATTTTTCATTATAGCATTTTAAACAACTTAAAGAGTCATACAGGGGCACCTTGGATGGCTCAGTCGGTTAAGCATCTGACTCTTGATTTTGGCTCAGGTCATGATTCAGGGTCGTGAGATGGAGTCTCTCAGCGGGCTCCATGCTGGGTGTGGAGCCTGCCTAAGATTTTCTCTCTCCCCCTGCCTGCATCCCTTCCCCACACCCCCCTCTAAATAATAATGATAATGGAAATAATAATAATAATAATAATAATAATAATAATAAAGAAGTGAAAAGTCAAACCAAGTAGAACATAACATGAGAAGAAGTGATATGGTGCCTTTTTCAGTAAGTTCTGTGAAATGTAATTGAGTGGCTTAAAAGCATTGACTTTGAAGTCTGGGTTTGAATCTCAGCTGGCTAACTTAACCACGCATATGACTTTACCCTGATTGCTTAAAGCTCTCCAAGAGCCTAGTCAGGGAATACGTATGCCTATCTCATACATAAATCTCATTTTGAAGATTAAACTAAAGGACATAAAACATGTAAGAATTTCACACTTGCTGACTACATGAATGCTTGAGAGGGTGTAGCTAAAAATAATAAAGTGAACATGGGAAGTCATCGAAGGCCTCTTAGAGGAGGTGGCATCATGCTTTGTTTCTGGTGCAGGTTCCTATTCACTGTGAGTTTCTAGAAGCATCCAAGGTACACAGGCCTCCTACCCTGAGCAATAAGAAGGCATGGGAAGCATTTCCATTTCTCTCACAGTCATCAGCCCCCACGCAGCTCTTGCTACCCGTACTATCAAGATGAAAATGGGGTGAGAAGTAGCCCAGGGCAGGGTCATAGAGGAGCTGACAAGTTTGTGCTTCTGGTTCTCTCGGAGAGCTTGGCTCTGCCTTCCATGGCTGTGTAGTCAGGCCGTGGAGCAAGTATCAGACATGCTGCTCTGGGTGGTGGCCAGACAACACCTGGGCTTTAGGGAGACAGATGCAGCAACATTTTTGCTGCCCTAATAGGAAAATTGCTTTCTCTCTCTCCTCTCTCTGTTTCTCCTCTTCTGTATCTCTTTTTTTTTTTCTTTCTCTCCTCTTCCTCAAAATTAGTCTCCAAAGAAAAATCAGTCTTCAATGTCTAGAAAAAAATGTAGCTTTCCATCTTGCTAGTTCTTCTCCTCTATATATTTAGTCTCCTGGAGAGAGTTCTTCCCAGAATGGAAGGAAGCAAAGAAAGAAAAATATATTGATGGACTGGTAGCATGGAATAAAAACAAATTTCCCGTGCTCAGATGCATGCGAGCTGACTTCATTATTGGGGTCACTGCGATAGTGTGGTAAGGCCCATTAGAGTGTCAGTCCTGGTGACACTCTTGTCTTCGAAGTCCACTGATAAGAATCCCAAGTGGCTGACATCTTTTTTCAATTTGTTGCTTTCCATATGAAACACCTGGGACATGTTTGTACCTTAAAGCCTGGACACTAGCCATTAGCTGTCGGGCCCTCATAACCTGCTGGGGTCGCATCCGACGCACAGCTTCCAAAAGGCCAGGATGTCTGGAATCAGGTTGCGTGAGGGCTTGGGACACCAGGCGCTGACTGAGCTTAAGTGCTCTACTCACTGACTCTGCTCCTTTGTGACTTCGAAAGAAATATGCCCACGGGCAAAGGAAGCCATGGGTATATGTGTTATGCAATGAGAAATGCAGCAATAAAATCACCGCACCATCCATTTTGGAGATTGTCACACCTCAGGATACTCCTGCTGTGTTAAGCAATGTCATAAAATTCTCAACACAACCTCTGTATTGAAAATAAATACACATCATCTAACACTTGAGGGGGGTTGGCCAGAGAATAAAAATGTCAGAAAAGGACAAAAACCACTCAACGCTAAGGTGGCTAAGAATCACTCGTCTGTATGTGCGACCAGACCAATGTCAAGGCAACTGCTGAGTGTCTCTCCATACTCTTCCTGCTCCCCGGCCGGCCGAGAGCCAGCACCAGCCGCAGCACTGTTTCTAACCACCTCTCTGCTCTGCCTGTCTTCACTGTTCAGCTGTTGAGGCATGGAATCTCCGTTCTGACCCCAGATTCCCTGCTTGTTTTTAGTTCTTTCCATACACCTTCACAGAGCCTATGCTTCAGCCAGTCTCCCTGTGTAGACTCAAAATGCTCCAGAGGGACAGTGCGCTGTTGGGTGGGGAGACTCTCAGGACAGGCCGCTTGTGCCTTCACTGTGTCTGAAATCTTGGGAGAGTGACCTGGGCTTTCGGGATGCAGGGTTTCATCTCCTGTACAAATAAGTGCATCCATCATACAAGATTGTATGAGAATCAGAGTCAATATATGGAAATGCTTAGAACACCTGGACCAGAGGAAGTCCTCAGACCTTATAGTCTAGTATTACCGCAGACTTTTATAGCTTTGCTGTTTCCTCTGCCTCGAATGTCTTCGGTTTTGTTCCCCATCCTCTGTCTCCTTGTTCCAGTTCAAATGTAACCTCGTTTCTGGCAAAACTCCCTGCTTGCGCAAGCATGCCCATGCACTCCCATGCCACTGCCCCTGAATTATCGTTAAAACGTTGCTACTGATTGTTATTGTCTAGTTGTGAGCTTCGTAAGGATAAGGTCTGTAGGGGATCCCTAGGTGGCTCAGAGGTTGAGCATCTGCCTTCCACTCAGGTCGTGATCCTGGAATCCTGGGATCGAGTCCTGCATCAGGCTCCCCGCAGGGAGCCTGCTTCTCCCTCTGCCTGTGTCTCTCATGAATAAATAAATATTTTTTTAAAAAAATAAGACATTTTCCATATTTATTAGGAGTACACAGAAATGAGTAAAATATGCCATAAAGTTGCAGAGGAGTCTTCAGAATAGATGTCGTGTTGTCTGCCTAGAATACTAGGCTGCTTGGAAATCATGACCTGTAAGTCTAAAAAATCACTTTGTTGGCTTGTCAGAAAGAAGTTCGAACCCTAGTATCGCTCTAATTTGTGCGATTAATATCCAGGGAATGTAAACCAGGTGTGTACTTTTAAACAATTAAAAATAAATAAAATCTTTTTAAAAAGAAAAGGATAAGGTCTTTGTGGCTCCTTCAACTTTGTTTCCACCCCAGTTTTTCCCATGGATGATTCTCAATTGATATTTGTTGAATGAATAAACTAATTAAGCAATCCACCAAGTAATCAAATATCGTCTATTATGTGTAAATGAATAGAATTCTTAGTGGTACACAGAAAAGTTAGAATAAAAGCTTATATATATGAATGGAATGATGAATTCAGTCCCTTCTATAAACTGCCACATGGCAAGATTTGTTTTGTGCTCCAAGTCAATTCACTCTCCTTGTCTACACCAGCCTAAAGCTGTCTCTACAGTGTCAACTGACGTGGATGTTTGGAATTTATTAGTCATATAGTTACGGCTGGCAAATCCAAATAGTGTAGACTCTAATGTATATTTTTAGAGAGTACGTATTATCCCTTTAGCCTTTCTGTGACCACCTAATTTACTAGGCCCAATTCCAAATCTGTGCATCCTTTTTCCACATCAACATGTGGCTCGCCCTATTATGAAAAGGCCCCATTCACTGGAGCCTCCACAGATGAACTTACTAGGGGTTCACATACTGTTACAGCTGAATATACACTGAGTTGGCCACAGTCTGCAGGATATTGACCCAAAACTGTCCTGGAGGGCAACATAACCAGAAGCCAACCCCTGTACCCATCAGTGGAGTTAGAGATCAGGTTTTCTGGAAAGGGATGGCATTTTGCATGAATTTTTTTCTTTTTATAATGCATCTGCCGTAGACACCAAATGTTTTCTCCTCTCCTTGGGGATTTCTCTTTTCCCCCATTTTTCCCAAAATGAATTTTCTAGCATTTTAGTGATGGATCATGGGACCGAGATTCAGGACATCTGGGTTCCAGTCAGTCCTGTTGCTGACTGAGGCATATCTCTTCATGTATCTGGGCCTCAGTTTTACTTGGTATAAAATAGTCTCCCTCTTTGGGCCATTAATAGAGAACAGTTTGTTCTTAGAGTCGCATAAGAAAGTAGATGCTCTGTTAATCCAAAACAGTTTGTCTTTGGAATATGATGACTGAAATCCCTATGGCTTATATGCAGCTGGTTTTCAGTAATTTTAAGAGGATATGTTTTCCTCTGTGCAGAAAAATAAAAGAATTGAGCCAAATGATGTCTCCAAGAGCTAGCAGTTATCTTGGACTATAGTTAGTCTCTTTGCTTACCTTACTGTTTACTTCTAGGAGGCAAAAATTACTGTGACAGTCACTCTTTCTACAAAACTATCATTAGTAGGATTTGTTTATTAAGAACATGCTATGGAAAAAAAAAAAAAAAGAACATGCTATGGAGTTTAGGGTAATCATAATCATTGGAGAATATGAAAGAAGCCCAGGTGAAATAAAACTGCTGTGTCTCTCTGCCCCAAATACAACTGTTATTGAAGAAGCAGATTTGATAGTAGAAATATAATTTTAATTTTATTGGCTCATTTTGGTGACTTGGAAAACTTACACTCGAAGAGTAAAAATAGGGTGCTTCAGTTGGAGTTGTTATATTAGACCTGCACTGGAATTTCAATTATTATAATAATGTCATTTATATATACAACCTATAAGACCATTATATGTGATTTATTAATTAATCCTAATCTGTAAAATTTACCTAAAATTGTTCTAATTTTATTAAATGCTCTCTCATCATTCACACTAAATAATTATATAATTCCATCATTGAGATTCATTTTGTGCAAACAAATGGGTTCTTTTCAAGTTAATGAATCATGAACTCATTAAATAATATACCGGTAAAATTAACATTTCTTTCATTAATTACAATTTTAATATGGCCTCTACTAGAATTCATAATAGAAAGAGAGGATATGTAAAATAAAATGCAGCCCCTTATTCTTGATTAATAATGAGTTAGTTGTTGAATTTGTTAAATTCTCCCTTCCCTGGGCAAGAAAGTGAGGAGGAAGGATTGGTGAGAGCTTAGGGTTACAGTCCTGGCCAAAGATACAAAGTGGGGGTGGAAAAGGAGAGAGTTTCCCATCGCTGTGGACATGAGGACAAGACGTGTGGGTCTCAGAAGGGAGTGTTGGAAGCTGAACTTCCTGGAGATCCTCTAGGCAATTTCTCAATGGGATGATGTTGATGTTTGGGGAGGGATGTGCTTGATCCTGTGGAATCTTGGGAGCTGCAGAACAGTTTACATCCCTGACCTTCACTAATGAAATGACAGCTGCCCTTCCCCCACCCATCACGGTCCCACTGATTCAACAAGATAAACTACCCCCACTCATTTCCAAACATCCCCTGGACGACTTTTGCCTTCATTCTCTTTAAATAATAATAATAATAATAAATCAGGTAATGTCTAGAGTACTTAATGAAATGATGGTTTTTCCACCAAATTGCCAGTCCTCCCAACATTTTGCTATATTCCAGAGTAGGGATTTTATGAAAAATCGGTCTGCCAAGGGAGCTATACTTGTGTTCTGAGTACGGTTGAAATCCTGTGGATGCCTAGAGTATGATCGAATAACCTAGTGAAGCTACCATTTTAGAAATATGTCTTTCTCATGTCAAGTGTGGCTCTTTTTCCCTTTTCCAGATGTTTGCCTGCAGCATCAAAACACTAGGCACCTTTGGGAAGGTAATGGTTTCTAGGGATGTCACAATAAACCACCATAAACTTGGTGGCTTAAAACAGTGGATATTTATTGTCTCACTGTTCTGGAGGCCAGAAGTCTGAAACCAAGGTATGAGGAGGGCCACGCTGCTCTGAAGGCTTTGAGAGAGAATCCTCAATGCCCCTCTCCTAGCTTCTCGTGGCTGCTGGCAGTCCTCACTCTTCCTTGGGTTTTGACTGCCCTCCTAGCTCTGCCTCCATCCTTACACATGTCCTTTCCTCTTTGAGTCTGACTGGGTCAAATCTCCCTCTCTTTTCTCTTTTAAGGACATTAGTCATTGGATTTAGGGCTGACCCCAAACTCAGGATGAGCTCATCTCAAGATTCTGAACTTGATTACAACTGCAAGGACTATTTTCAAATAAGGTCACATTCTCAGGTAGAAAGGGTTAGGACTTGGACATGACTTTTAGGGCCACTTTAAAGCACTGTAAGAAGTGACTTTGAAAGTAGAGAAGAGAATTCAGAAGGACAGGTGGCAAGTGCTGAGGACATACTGTCCAAATTTCCTCAGGTGACCTAAGCCATCAGGTACGCGTTTACCCTTAATTTGGGTTCCTGAGTGGGTGTCCTAGATCTCCTTTGTCTTTGTATAGAAAATGTGGAAGGAAAACGTCAGGAAGGAATGATTTTGGACACAAGCGACAGAAGATATAAATATAGTGGCTTAAACAAAAAGGCGGTTATTTTATTTCACGTAACAGAACATTAGGAAATAAGTAGCTGTTGTTGACAGTTCAGTGACCTAAACTTGTCAGGGAATCTCTGTAATTTTCTTGGATATTTCTTCATTTATGTTCTTTCATAAGACGGCCGGCTCAGTTCCGTGTTGCCGAAATGTACTCAAGGCAGAAAAAGAGAGAAAGACCATGGGAGTGCTGGGAGTGCTAGACGTCTTTTATACAAAAAGGCAAGATCTTTTCTTGAACCCCCAGCAGACACTCAGTTTGCATTTTATTGGACAGAACTGTGTCAATGAGCACCTCTAAGCACAAGGTACAAGGAAGGGAGGACAGGGCCAAGGTTTTCAAAGTTCACGTTATACATCACTTCATTTTTACCAAAGATTTACATTAGTGCCTGTTTGCACTAACCAACTGAAAGGAATCTGAAGAGGATTTTCACTTTTATGAGAAAAGGAGAAAAGTGAAAATAACCATTCAGCATTTTCCAGTGAGCCCTTACGGAGGCAGTGTGCACGCAAGCAGTGGGAAGGGCCCATAAGCTCCTTCCCCAGGGACTCTGCTTAGCATCTCTACACCAAGCCACCGGATCTTTGAATTGTGTCTGTGAGCATCTGTACTGTATCTTGATTTGCTTTATGCATCCATTTGTAAGGTGTGTCTTAACCTATCAGAAAAGCCTTAGAGAGGCTATTTTTGGGGTCTGGGAATGCTCAAAAATGTTTTCCATGTAAATTAATTGTAACTGCTGTTTTGCTTTACGCCATTTCAGTTTACAAAATATTTCATGGGGACACTCTTTTGGGTAGTGAAGCTTCACTGGCTTCTACAGTGGGGGAGGCAAGGAAGAAGGAAGTTAGATTGTCTATCGGGTTTGCTAATCAATAAAACTGCTGAGGGGAGAGAGGTTTCTTCTATTATTTTAGCAACATATCTCTTTCATATATCTAGACCAGAGAAACAAAGGATAAGAAAAACCGTGAAATAGGAGAGCAGGATTCCAGTGCTAGTTGCACCACTATTCATCTTTGAATAGGTGATCTGAACTGACTGGACCTCAGTTTACCTCATCTGGAAGCAGGCAGTGGACAAGCTTGCTTCGTATGTTATCTCTACCTTTGAAAGTTTATGATTCTATTGATCCATTATCAACAAGGTATTTCTTTTGGCTACTCTTGTAATTCCAGGGATGGTTTTCCACCGAATTGCCACATCGAGGAGCATCATTACCACTGAGAGTATCAGAAGGAACTATGGAGATACAACTCCCTTATTCCGTGAAGTATGGTTATACTGGTGCTAGGGAGAGAAAATGAATCTTTTTATTCTATTCTTCATATCTATTTATATATTTGTTTTTTGTGTGTTTGTTTTTTAAGAGGGTTAGAAGAAGAAGGAGAAGCAGACTCTCTGCTGAGCAGGGAGCCTGATGTGAGGCTGGATCCCAGGACCCCAGGATCATGACCTGGGCTGAAGACAGAGGCTTAACCAATTGAGCCACCCAGGGGCACCTATATATTTATATTTGAATTAGGGTGTGCCAACTTGTTTCGAATATAGCCAAGCTTAGGAATGACTGCAATCTTGAAAAGTTTATTTCAAAGCAATTGCAAAATTAGATGAAAGCCTAACAATTTTTGAAATGTACTTTTTTTGGTGGCTGCCAAATGAGCCTCTGGCTTCTTTTGAAGGATGTACCCATCCTCAGAGCACAGCTGAGTCAATCACATGCACGTTGCATCGTCTCCTTGCTGGGCCCTGGTGAGGAAGACATCCTTTTGCTCAGGAAAGAGAAACCCCACTCCCATTTTCCTCAAAGGATTGACTCATGAGGCTATTCTGATGATGCTCAATAACTATCCATAGAAGTACATGAGCTCAATCAGGCAGGAAGTGAGGCCCTTGAATTAAATCAAAGGTTATGGCAGCATTTCTATCTGCTTTTGCAAAACTCATGAAAGGGTTTCATTTCATGTGGTATGAAAAATCAATAAGCAAGGAGTGATTTCAGTCATTTAAGTGCAGTATGACTAAAATTGGCTGTGGAGAACCCACAAATGGAATTCTGATAGTCATTAAATTTTGACAATTTAAAAAGCACACAGATAAGTGAAATATATATATTCTGCTCAAATTGTGCTTAAAGTATTTTTTTTTTTACCTGACATGAAAACATCAAATATTTGATGTCTATATAGAGAGTGGGGGAAACATCACTTTCATTAGAAAAGTCTAGTAGGCGAGGTCTATTGCAGTGTGTAAGAGTAATGAGATGAGCTGTGTATAATCCTATCTATGCTGTTTTTGGCTCAGGCCCATCCCTCCACCTCCACTCCAGTCCTGACTCAAGTATATTGTCTCAGCTTTCAGTATAGTGCCCTCAACCATGGGCATTAAAGGATTATGTGGTTGAGACACTCCTCCAGTTTCTGCGTCCTAATTAGTCCAGAGTGTGGGTGAGTGGCACAATCTTCTTAGTGAAAGATATAGGGAAGTGATATTCAAGCTCTTATGGTCCTATAAAAACCACCTAAAATACGTTCGATTTTCATTAAAAAAGAAAAATGGACCTTCATATAGTTAAAGTTTGACATCTATAAATTTTCATCATGAACAGTTTTAAAGAATATAATTTTTAAGTTTTTCCTAAGAATATAAATTCTGGCATGTTGGTAACACTGACATCTAAAAATGAAATGGTTACTGCAATCGTTTAAATGTATCCAATAGGGACCCCTGGGTGGCTCAGCGGTTTAGCACCTGCTTTCGGCCCAGGGCGTGATCCTGGGGTCCCGGGATCGAGTCCCACATCTGGCTCCCTGCATAGAGTCTGCTTCTCCCTCTGCCTGTGTCTCTGTCTCTCTCTCTGTGTCTCTCATTAATAAATAAATAAAATCTTAAAAAAAAAAGTATCCAATAAAATTTATATAATTTGATGATTTAATATTTATGATCATCCATTATTAAACTACAGGAACATTCCCCTCGTAATTGCATAAAATTTTATATTGTTCCTTTTTTAATAAAAAAACTTATATTTCCATTTCACTTTTCCATATCTTTATGTTGGAAAGTCTTTTATTGGTCATTCTATGACTTAAAAAAAAGTGTATATATTTAAATATATAATTTAAAAATCTCATAATCATGGGCTCTTTTTATTTAAAATGTCATGAATTAAGATAATTATTATTAGCATACTACTGACCAAATAGCATAAATTATTACACAGTTGGATAAGTGTGTAATACTTAATGAGTATTAAAAGCAAAATCACAGCAAAGATGTATTTCTTAATAAGATGAATTGAACTTCAGGGGCTCCTGGGTGACTCGGCTGGTTAAGCATCAGACTCTTGATTTCGTCTCAGATCTTATCTCAGGGTTGTGAGATGGAGCCCATAGTTGGCTCCGGGTCAAGCCTCCTTAGGAGTCTGTCTCTCTCTCTCCTTCTGCCCCTCCTTCCCACTCATGCTCTCTCTCAATAAAGAAGAAAGGATGAATTGAACTTAGCTGTGAACAAATATTATTTATTGTTAAACAAAGTTCATCCTTATGGTGATTCTATTTTTTTGTTTTTGTGGTTGTAAGCACTAAAAAACTTGTTTGCATAGGTAAATAGATGAGAAGGGAAGGACTTTTATTATAAAAATTCCTTTAACATTTTCTGAGTTACATAATTGCGTAGGGATCTACCATTTAAAAAGCGATTTCTAGTGATTTGTCTTTAATAACTTGATTAGGTCTTCCTTCAATTTTGTTGATGACAATGACTTGGAAATCACATAAGTCACAAAAGAATGTGTTAGCGACTAGAAGGGTTATTTACTTTCTCAAAATAAACTCAATATTTCAATTTAGTCCTTGATTTATTGCTCTGGTGCTTTTACACCCCAGAGGAAGGGCCAGCATAAGATTCAGGAGGCCAGCATAAGGCTCACTGGGCTTAGAGCTGCCAGTGGCTTTTCTTTCTTGTGCTGTGTTTGTAGAACTCTACAGGTAAGAAATTGTATGGAGCAAGAAGGTGGTGGTGCTGCTTGCACAAGGTGGACAAATCTCAAGGTTTTTGAACTGTACATTGACAACCTGGAACATACCTGGATCATAAAGAATATGAAAGAATATAAAAAGTAGGCTTTTGGAGAATGATTAAAGAAATACTTTTGTCAGAATTAGAAAAGGCATAGGAAAACATAGGTTGTCTATAACACAGTTGAGAGAAAGATTAAGACTATTCAATATTTTGGCAGGAAGCAAAACTAGGATCAATGGTTCCATCAACAAGAGGAACTTTGGACAACTCTCACTCCCACTGATGCAATAAGAGTCCTCACTCCCTTTACTACCAGAAATAATCAAGCAGTGACTATACTATGTTTTCAAAGGATGCTGTATAGAAACATTCTGTATCATGCAGTAGGGTGGAGCAAGAGACTTACAGGATCCCTTCTACTTTTGAGATTCTATGTATCCTAGCTTAGAGAAGACAGAAGTGTTCTAAGAGCCACAACTCCCAGGAGTAAAGCAGCATCTGTGTTGAAATAGTAATATGCTTTCTGTTCATAAAATGTGTTGCCCGTTACCTAATGTAGTGGAACATTATTTGAACTCTTTGTCTGGTAGTGTGGATGGATATGCATGGATTAACCACACTCCTCTGTCTAATCCCCTTTGTGGCCAAGGGCATGAAGTTCTGAGACTACTGGGTTTGGAAGTACAGTCTGTGGCTAAGGCATAGAACCAAGCCAGGCTGCCCACTTGGGGATCAAAGCAAGATATTTGTGCTCAACCAGTTCTCTGACCAATTTAGCTAACCATATGTGCTTTTCTTACAATTAACCTCAACTCAGGGGGGTTGAGATTCATTTAAACGCTATACCTGATACTAAGACCCATAGTAGTCAAACATTTATCTATCTAGGAAGGTATTTGAATGATTATCAATTCTGGAAGTCCCTGGGTCATCTTTTTTTTTTTTTTTTTTTTTTTTAGATTTATCTATTTATTTTAGAGAGGGTGGGAGGGGCGGAAGAAGAGGAAATCCCAAGCAGACTCCAAGCTGAGTGCAAAGCCCCAGCTGGGCTCTATCTCATGACCCTGAGATCACAACCTGAGCTGAACTAAGAGGTTTAACAGACTGCCACGCTGGCACACTTGGGTCAATTTTTAAAAGATCTTATCTATTTATTTGAGAGAGAGAGAGTGATTGAGTGAGGGAGAGCATGATGGGGTGAGAGACAGAGGGAGAAGCAGACTCCCCACTGAGCAGGGAGCCTGATGTAGAACTTGATCCCAGGACTCTGGTATCATGACCCAAGCTGAAAGCAGACACTTAACTGACTGAGTCACCCAGGGGCCCCTGAGTCATCTTTTTTAAGAGTGTGTTTCTGGGCTGCCATTTGCCCACCCAATAGTGTGGTTTACTATTTATCTACATATTCTTCAAGTGTTATAATTAATACATTCATTTGTTCTGCACTTTAAAATGCTTTTATGTGCAATGATTTCACTTAACCTCATCAAATATGCCCTTTGATCAGACTTTGTTCCTGTGCATCATGCAGCTATATCTTCTCCAAACTAAAGTCTCCAAATGACAAATGGGTAACTTAGCCAATTTGTTTGAGTTTCAAAATTCATATATTGTGCTTGAATTGTATACAAACAAGCCCTATATAAGTAAAATTATTGTTTAATTTTTAGGGTTTTATTTTAATTTTTAACATACACAAATTTTAATTTAGGTAGAGATGTTAACTTCTACAAAGTAATATATGCTTATTCAAAAAATCAAAACTACTGTAGTGTATAAAAGTCCTCCTCCTCCTCTCTCCCTTGTTATAATTCCACTCCTCAGAAATAAGAATTATTAACTGTAATTAATCCTTAAAGACCTCTTAAATACATATATAAATACACTTTTTGTATTACATGCTGTGCTATAACTTGCATTTTTAGATTTTAAGTAGTTATTTTTAACAAAATTAGATTTTAAACTCTGAGCTTGTTGAGGAAACAGCAGTCCCCAAACACTGCCCTCTCATCATTTCCTGCTCCCCAGAGCTAATCACTAACATTTTTAGCTTCTTATCTTAGTATTTACAGTTACATTTCTTGGTAGTATGCTTATAGTATATTGCTATTTTTTTTTTTCAGTTTAAGCGGTATTTATTGACCCCCATGCACATACACGCACACACCTACAAACCTTCATCCTCTTTCTATCCTACGGGTACAGTCATCGAGTAGTTTGAGTATCAATATATATTATTTACATTACTATGAGTATGTACATATTATTCACATTTGAACAATGTGGGGTTTCTATGATTAATTTTCCTTTCCTGCAACCTTCCTGTTTTCCCTAAACTTACTAGTTTTTGTTTTTTGTTTTTTTCTGGTTTATCTGTTTGCCTGCTTGTTTTACTCTAAAGACTTATCACCTAATGCATCTTTAAACTCTCCAAAACCAGTGTAAATTTAATTTCAATAGGCACAAGGAAGGCATTTCACCAACTTCATCTTCTTACAGGAATAGCTTTGATAAATATGTTAAGGAAATATATATTTAAAAAACAATTTGAGTCAATCTATTCTGACTTCTGTCATTTATACATACAACATATCATTCATATAGTATATAAGCCTTATATGATTCATTTATTCTGGTTGAATATGTTAAACCAAATTATGATTGCATTTTATCCATCCCTACTCATACTTTTTACTATTTTGCATGCAACTAATGCTTGATAAAATTTCCATGTAAATACTGAATGAACATGTCTAAAGGGTCAACAATAATTAGCAAAATCATCCTACTATAATTTTCCTTGACTCTGTGCTCTTCATACATCTTAAGAACAGCGAAACACCTTGAGGACACAGAATCTTCCAAAACTTGAGAAACTATTTTTATTCTGAGAAGCCCTTTGGGAAAACTCTTGTTGAGTCAGGAAGGTTAGAAATACAAACTGTAGTGACCCTAACAGAAAGAAGTCTCACTCACCTCTCTCAAACAGGTACTTAGGAGAAGTTGAAATCTGCTTATCTTTCCTTGTCATCAGCCCCACCCATGCCTGCTCTGATCTATATCTAGCAAACCCAGTGTGCAAATAATATATATTTTCTAGCCCATTTTTAAAAAAATCTTTCCAACCCCTTTCATTTCTCCTCCTTTAAATAACTAGTTCCTATTGTTGCTTTGACTTACCTCTTAAGTTGACAGCATTACTGGCCTGTAGAGCTATAGTGCCTGGGGTAAGAACGGAAATCACTTGCTCTGGCAAGAAGCTCAAGCCCAGCCACCCAATTCCCCTGAAGTGGAATATTTTTCTGGCATACAAGTTAAAACAAGATGGGGCAACTCTACGTACTTCATGAAATGATTTTTACCATGAACCACGAGGGAATTCTAACAATTGCTGGAGCAAGGATAAATGAACGTGATGTGCTACTGGCTATGCATTGGATTTTCAAATCTGGATTTAAAAACTGTCTATGAACATAATAGGTGGAATAAAAATGGGAAAAAACAAGAAGTTTTCACATGCATCTTGATGTGATTTCATTTCATTTCAAAGCACGTTTTAGATATTCCTCTGTTGCTATTATCTACACATATAGGTATGTGTTCTTTGATTCAAGCCCTCTTCTCCATTATTTCAGTTATTCATACAACATAGATGGAATAGCACAAGCTCAGTCACATCTGGTTGAGTGGGTGTAGTTGACTTTTGAGCTAATTTCATAGTTTTCTCCCCAAGACACACCCATTAAGTTCTACCCGATGGCTTTTCAGCATCTGTAATGTGGTTAAAAGATTTGGATTTCCATCATGTGCAAAAAAAAGTATGAATAAGTATTTGTGTAATGTAGGCTGTATAATGGCCCTTGTTTTAAAAACTTCAGACAGAATTTTAACCAGCCATTTCAAAAACCCAAAGCTACAAATGTTCACATTTCCAGTAATAGCCGGTGGGAAATGACTATCACTGGTGATATTCTAAGCTCTTGGGCTTGGTCCTCAATAATAATTTGTTGAATGAATGAATCATCATAATTCAGTATTAAGCAATGTCTTCTCAATTGTAGTACTAAAACTATATAAATTCCTGAATATGAAATCCAACGGACACATCTTATTGGACTCCTCTGCCATATTTCAAATGTTGATTACTCCTTTGTCCTCAGTGATTTCACTTTCTTTGGCCTCTTCTATATCAGCAAGTAATTTATGTTATCTTGTCAGTCGTCTTCTTAGGTTGCTCTTCTTTTACTCCTTAAACATTAGCGTTCTTCAGAATTTCTGCCAGCTTCTGCTCTTCCCACTCTAAATTCTTTCCTGGGGCCATCTTATCCAAAATAATTATCAGCTATAGATTGCATGTGCCACATGGAAGAATGAGAAAAGAGAAGTGAGCCCAGGACAGGAGTTTATTTTTCTTTCATATGACAGATGGGCCATCCTGCGCAAGTGTAGCAGCTCAAGGATGTTGGGGCTGATGTCTGCTAGCCTTTCTCTCATGGTCATGGTCAGTCACAACATGGCTGCTGCAGCTCCAACAGTAAAATCTGCAGATATTCAGGCATCAGGAGGATAGGAAAAGGACAAGAGCTAGTTGAGTCTGTCACCCTCCTTCAGAGTATTTAAAGAATCTCTCCTCAATAACATGAACTTACTTTTCACTAGCCAAAATCCTGTCACATAGCTACATCCATCTGCAAAGAGCACTGGAAAACAGTTTACTTTATTTTTAAAATAGGGTTCTGCTAGTAAGGAAGAGGAGCTCTAACAGTACTCACATCCTGATGACCTCCAAATTATTGCTTTAACCCTGACTTCTCCTCTAGATTTAAGCTCATTCATCCAAGTGTTTATTAGATGTCTACACCAGTAGAAAAAGTCACAATGATCTCTCAATCCCAATATGTCTAGATCCCTAAACTTTGTCTCCATCTTATACTTGATTTCCTTCCCTCGCCATCCCATCTGCATTCATTGAGTCAACCACATTTATTTTATATTAACTATATGTCAGACACCATACTAGGAGGTGGCTTTACAAATATGAACGGGCCTATCAAAGGAATCTAGAAACTACCTAAAAGAATCCACAAATGGGTGATGTCAAGTGCTATTGGGCCTGCCTTCTTTCTTCCAGCTGTGGGGATTGTTAGAATCCCAGAATTGCTCTAAACTGAAGAAGGCTTCCTTGCCTATATGATCAAGCACACTTCCCAGAAGTAGCTGGTTGAAGTAAGAGCACAAAGCTTCTTTGTCTTAAGATGGGGCAAATGTGAAGAACTGTCCCAGCCTCAGAGCTTGCTATGAGGTCATATGCGGCTTATGAAGTGATTGCATCACAATTTGACTCCTGTTTCTATTCAGTCTTACTTCATTCATTCATGCACAGACATTGTTTCTGAGTGGGATCCTCTATGTACTTCCCAAAAGTAAATTGGGATGGCATAATGGTGTATAGGAATGAACAGGTGGGGCAGGGTCCCTGGTAGTGGAGCATTTTGAGAAGGGGGTCATTAAAGAATCATTGAATTAGAGGACTGTCACTGGAGGCAACGGAAGCACTGGAGAAAAACAGGGATAATAACAATTCAAAGTAAAGTGTGAAAACCAGAGAGTCTCCTTGTCAGCAAATAAACAAAATTTCATCTGCAACCAGAGGGCAGAGAAAAGCGAAGATCAGACTCATCACTGAATTATAAGAGTTGCAGAATTCTTGAGGTTGAATTCTCAATCTCAGCAATTCAGCTAAACAAAGTCCAGGGCATTACATGGGAAAGAGTGGGACCCTGAAACTGGGATGGGGGCATCTGGATCAGTGCGTAAAAAGTCTTGAATCCCCAGATCCCTCTGTATTTTCTGGTTCCACAGAAATGGCCAACTCTTCTCTATGAAAGTCTCTTATAGATAATGGTGAAGGTTCTAACTGGCAAGACTATATAAACTCCTTTCAGGATGTACCCCCACTTCTCTTCCTGGATACAGAAGAATAACTATAACTAAGTTAAACATAATATAGATCAAGAAGACCTGAGTCTGCTAAAAGAGGAAAGGGACTGCATCACAAAGAAGCTGTAGAATCTAGCTGGGGATATGTGTATGGGACCAAAGATGCTGATCAAGGAGGGCAGAGCATAAAGTTAGAAAAGGAAAACTTTGTCAAGATGGGAGCACTCTACCAATATATGGATTTAAGACCCTGGCAGGGACCCAAAGAATCTGGGTAGATGTGCAGATGAGCTAGCTCTGGGAAGCTAAAAGACAATGATGGCAGATGTTTAGTGAAATAGAAAGGACGGAACTGCCATGATTGAAAGTGGAAGAAGGTATTGAAAGGCTCAGAAAACTGAGATGCAGTAGATAGGGTGGGAAATCCCAAAAGCCAACACTCTTCTGTGGGATGGCCTAGAGGATTCCCCATTTAGGACAGTGATAAAAAATACATTGGTGGGGATCCCTGGGTGGCGCAGAGGTTTGGCGCCTGCCTTTAGCCCAGGGCACGATCCTGGAGACCTGGGATCAAATCCCATGTCAGGCTCCCGGTGCATGGGGCCTGCTTCTCCCTCTGCCTGTGTCTCTGCCTCTCTCTCTCTCTGTGTGTGTGACTATCATAAATAAATAAAAATTAAAAAAAAATACATTGGTGAAAAGACCACCTACTGAATGGAAGAAGATATTTGCAAAAGACATATCTGATAAAGGGTTAGTATCCAAAATATATAAAGAACTTGGGCAGCTCAACACCAAAAAAACAAATAATTCAATTAAAAATGGGCAGAAGATATGAGTAGACATTTCTCCAAAGAAAACATACAGATGACCAACAGACACATGGAAAGATGCTCAACATCACTCATCATCAGGGAAATGCAAATCGAAACAACGAGGTATCACCTCATACCTGTCAGAATGGCTAAAACAAAAAACTCAAGAAACAACAAGTGTTGACGAGGATATAGAGAAAACGGAACTTTATGTACTGTTGGTGGGAATGCAAAGCGATGCAGCTACTGTGGAAAACAGCACGGAGGTTCCTCAAAAAATTAAAAATAGAACTATCCTTTTACTCAATAATTGCACTACTCGGTAAAAATATTATGAAAACACTAATTCAGAGGGATATATGCACGCCTCTGTTTTATAGCACCATTATTTACAGCAGCCAAATTATGGAAGCAGCCCAAGGGTCCATCAATAGATGAATAAATAAAGAAGATTTGGGGCAGCCCGGGTGGCTCAGTGGTTTAGGGCTGCCTTCAGCCCAGGGCCTGATTCAGGAGACCCAGTATCGAGTCCCACATTGAGCTCCCCACAGGGAGCCTGCTTCTCCCTCTGCATGTGTCTCTGCCTCTCTCTGTCTCTGTGTCTCTTATGAATAAATAAATAAAATCTTTAAAAAAAAAGGAAGATGTGGAATATGTATACGATGGAATATTACTCAGACATAAAAAGTAATGAAATCTTGCCATTTGTACTGACATGGAGAGTATAATGCTAAATGAAATAAGCCAGTCAGAGAAAGACAAATACCACATGATTTCATCCATATGTGGAATTTAAGAAACACAACAAATGAACAAAGAAAGCAACAAACCAAAAAATAGACTCTTAACTATAGAGAACAAACAGAGGGTTCCAGGGGTGGGTTGTGTGAAATAAGAGAAGAAGATTAAGAATCACACTTCATGAGCACTGAGTATTAGATATGGACTTGTTGAAACACAACCAAAACTAACATAACACTGCATGTTGACTACACTGGACCTAAAATTAAAAATATATATACATATTTTTTTAAAAATGCATTGGTGAGAGTGGCACAACCATCATGATGATGATCATTCTCTATTGGCCTGGACTGACATAGGAGGCACTCTTACAGAACTTAGCTTTCTGATAGCAATGGGGGTGATAGGGTCCCAGGCATAATAGGGGCCAGGTGGGCATAATTTCATTATGAGTGTTGAGTTTGGAGGAGAAGCCAGGAAAGCCTAGCCTGTAGAGAGTTATGGAGATGGTTAATAGAACACAGCATCCCCAGGGGGCGAGATAGAAGGGCAGCTGACAAGGGTATTGCTCAATCTAGTTATTAAACCGAAATTGAGGATGGATAATCAGAAGGCCGAGAGCACCTGCTCGCCAAAATACTCATGATTCTTTTCCCAGTTTATAGATATCCTAGCAGGAAGGATGCTGTTTTTGATCCAAATGTCTTATAACAGAGTTTGTCTATGAGTTGTTGTGCAAAAGCAAAATATCTCCTACCAGCACATATACCTCAAGTGCAAACACACGCATATCGCAAATTATGACCCAAAATCAGTTCTCAGCATGAGATTTTACCTCATGCACTCATATTTGAAATTAAAAAAAAAAGCATAAAGGAAAGAAAGAAAATATTGGACTAGGTCTATAATTTCAGAGTGAGATAAACTGTCGGCCTCGCTCTCTCTCTCTTTTTTTTTTTTTTCCATTATAACTTAGATTGGACTGGGGATTTTCAAAATTGATCTTCTAAGAAAGCATAAATTTGATTGGCTGAAGGGTATGAGGGAGGGCAATAAATGGGCTGGGGGAGTGAAGGGTGCTCGGACCAAAGCTTACACAAAAGGCTCACTCCAGGAAGATGCAATGCGATTCTAGAGGCAGGGTTCTAGTACATCGGTGTCAGAAGAGGGTAGCCCTCGGTGCTCTGATCTAGTGGCTGGATACAGGAATCACACTTTGGGCCCCATCCTAACAAGTGTCACTAGATTCCTACTCAATGTTTGTCCAAGGTTGGGGGAGTGGTCTAAAATACACTTTCTTTCTATCGAGAGAACCCATTTCTAAAGTCCTTTCTGCTACGTACTAATTCACTGATGAAAAAAAAATATATCTGACACCCCATATGTTTATTAACTAACTTTCTGATGTTGACTTGATAGAAGCACTTGTACTGGTGGCTTCGGGAATGTGGCCTTTTTGACACCCTGTTAGCCGATTATCCCTGCACTGTGATTTACCTTCTGATCATAATGCCTGCTGCACCTGGTTTGCAGTTTAACTTTACCACACACAACATAGATGATATAAAATTTGTGAGTTTTGTTTAACAGTTTAAAAACACAAGACAAAACAGAAGCAGCCCCTGCTGACATTGCCAGGCAACCGCTAAGGTGGACTCTGTGTGCTGGGAAGCCGAAGAGGCTGCCGTGGGTGAGCCGGGCAGAGGTTGCAGGCACACGTGTGTGCCTACTGTGTGCATGTGTGGCCTTCTGAGACACTCATGGTGACCATCGGATACTCTCAAAGTCAAAATTCAAGGTCCTCCAGTTACGAGTTCTGAGTCCCGCTTCCTGAAAATAGCTAACACACCCTTGGGTTTTCATTTGATGCCCTTCCCCTCCCACCCACTTAGAAGGCCAGGGCCCAGGGTTCAGACTCACCCTTAAAGCAGCCAGCAGTCCGGGTCTCGCTTTCCTGGAGTGTTTTGGGGGGGTGGGAAGAAGGTGGGGGACAACTGGGGGGGAAGGCCGGGGAGATGTCACATCCCCTTGGGGACAGCCCTGGATGAAGTGCCCAGTGTCTGACCACCAGATCCGTGCAGTTAATTTAAGAGTCACTCATTCTCTGAATGATTTCTTTAAGAGAGAAGCCTTACTTGTCTGCTGTGGCTGACGCCGCTAACTACGTTAACCACATAACCACAGCTCTGCCTTTCTGCTTGTGTGTGTGTGTTGGGTGGATAATCATTTTAGAAATAAGGGAGAGCTCCAGTGTGAATTAGGGCGGGGCCTGGAAGCTTCAAAAAAGGAGCAGCTCCAGAAACGAGCCCGTAGGGGACGGGAGTAGAGAGGCTTTCATGCAATTCCACTGTCGAACTGTGCCCAGTTCTTCCAGAAAGAGTGTTGCCTTAGCTTGATTGAAATAGAGATTAGGTAGTGAGCAGATGGAGCCCGTTCGAGGCATTGGGCCGGCCGGCTGGTTAGACTGAGTACATGGAGCCTGGGTGGGGAGCAGCCGGGCAGGAGGAGGGTAGGGTGTTCCAAACAGAGCAGCTGTTTCCAAAAATCCTTCATTCTTATGAAATGGTGGAACCTGGAAGTAGATCAAAACCTGGAATTCAAAACACCAAAATCATAAAATATGTTTGGCCTGGCTCTATCATTTAAACAGAAAGAAGTAGCTCGAAGAAGGTCAAGGCCACGCGGAGTCCTAAAGGTTCAGGTGCAGAAAAGCCCCTAGAAAAATCTAGCTACTTTTGACTTCTGTGGGGGAATTCAGTTGATCACGGGCCCAAGTTTCCATCCTCACCTTCCTCGAGGTTCTAGGTAGCAAAAAGGAAAATTCATATTCAAGTATACGTGTTGCTAGATTGATCCCGCCTCAAAAGAAGTTTCTGTTCTGCTTAATGCCGTACTGCCCAGTAGAGCAGCCGTCAGCCACGTGGGACAACTGAGCACTTGAAATGAGTTTTTTTCTTTGTTGTAGTCAAATAAAAGTTTAGTAACTAGGGATGAAGAGGTTTGGGGTAGATACAAAAAAGTAGTAAATCTACTTTCCAGTGTACTCAGTACAAGAGGAAGGAAAGCTTAGAAACTGGTGTTTCTCAATAAGGAGTTTCTATTATGACCCCACAATAAAGAAATAGTAAATAGTAAAGAAATAGAAAAGGCAGAAACTGGGAGAGTAATGAATATTGACTACTGTAGAATTCAGAGTCTAGGGCCCATCTAATAGTAGTAAAGTAAAAAAAAAAAAAAAAAAAAAAAAAAAAAGATCAGGGCTGTAAAGATCCAAGGTTTCCCAGACCTGTTCAAACATTTATACTGGTCAGGAATAAAGTCTGAAAAACATAACTACTCAGACAGATTTTCATAAAGCTGCATTTAATAATTTTTCTGGTGCTAATCTTTCCTGTTCTTTATGAAATCATGGCGAGAGCAGATGGATGGCACTTTTTAATATCCCTGTTTTTGCAAGACTGAAAGTTGGCAACGCTCATCCTATCTCATATGTATTTAAACTACTGCTGGACAATAGATTGTAAAAAAATCCATGAACCACTAATTCGGTTTACTTTTTATTTTACAAACGAGAAGACTGAGTCCTGGGAATGTTGAATGACTTGCCCACACCCCACCCTCCTTCCCATGCAGCAGTGCGGTTCCAGTGGCCTCCTTGTCATCTCTTGCACTGCATCCACGGTCATCCCAAGTGCCTCACAACCAAGACTAGAGCTTATAGACGGGCTCATGAGGTGAGTGCTCCATGAACACTTCCAATGTCCATTTCCACTTTTCCAACCACCTTCCATGGTTACTTGGGAAAGTCTTAGGGTTAAAGATGAGTGATGCTCAGTGCACCTGGGTGGCACAGTCAGGTGAGCAAGACTCTTGGTTCCGGCTCAGGTCCTGATCTCCGTGTCTGCTGTGAGATTGCGCCCCATGTCAGGCTCCCCACTCAACATGGGGGTGCTTCAGATTCTCTCTCCTTCTGCCCCTCCTCCACTCTCTCTCTCAAAAAAATAACTCTATCTTAAAAAAAAAAATGAACGATGCTCTTCTTTTACAAATTGCAACTTCGTGGACACCATGAGCCTACCCACACCAATACCATCACGCCTTCAGTCTTATATTTCAGAAAGCATCTCATTGAGATTTCAATGATACATGCCCAGTGTGGGTGAATCAACTTTCAGAATTCTATCAGAAATGCCTTTGCACTTAGATTAGATTCAGCTGGGGGGATGGACCAGTTCCATTGTATTGACATCTCAGTCCATTGTGTCACTTGGTGAGTCTCAGACATGCGTTGTATTATGGCAAATTGTACTCACCAAATTTCTCTACAAGACATTATTATTATTATTATTCTTACTTTCTAAATTAACAAGGTTTCCACAGCTCCTAAATTTGCTTTTTTTTTAATGCACAAGCTGATTTGATTACGTTTATCAAAATAACAATCGGAACATAAATTATCCAGCTTTGACTAAATTTTTAAAATTACTGACCAAAACCAATTGATACGTAAAACTATTCCCTGAACTCTGTAAAAACTCAGTTTGTTACTCATCTATTTTCTGCTGGTTAGGATTACTTATTCATCAGGTACTAGTAGAAATCTCTTCTTGAAAAATATCAGTTTCTAGAATTTCTTTCCCCTTGGGATTGGGGTCACCAGAAGGGCAATTTCATATTTTTTCTTCTATCCAGAAATATGTTCCTCTTTTCTTTTTTTTTTTTAACTAGCATCTTGTTTCACGAGGGGAAAAAAAAGTTCATATGCAGGGTTCATTAGCCACATAGATCTCATGACTATTGAGCTGGGCAGTGCAGATATGGAACATTTTTATCATCACAGTTAAGTTCTCCTGGATAGAACTGGCCAAAGTATTCCATGAGTAAGAATTTGTTTTTCTACCTTGAGTCACTGATTGAGGTTGAGAAAAAAGGGGAGATTCAATCTTAGAAGAGCTATAGACTGAGTTCCTAACAGAAGTAAAAATTAGTTTGATTTTGTTTACCTTTGAGAAAGAGAAATTAAAAATATTGAATTCAACTGCATTTCTATGATAGATATTAGCTCTTCAGTAGACACTACAGCTAATTAGTGCTGAGGAGCAAAACTGAGGGAGGAGTATATACCTAGGCAGCAAAGGAAGGACCCTGGGAGGGTTAAGAAGGTAAGTACTTAAAAACCGAAGTGTTGGGGATCCCTGGGTGGCGCAGCGGTTCGGTGCCTGCCTTTGGCCCAGGGCGCGATCCTGGAGACCCGGGATCGAATCCCACATCGGGCTCCCGGTGCATGGAGCCTGCTTCTCCCTCTGCCTGTGTCTCTGCCTCTCTCTCTCTCTCTCTGTGACTATCATAAATAAATAATAATAATAATAATAATAATAAAAAAACCGAAGTGTTTAGTACTACACTAAGCCCTTTGAGGCATCCAAATGAGGTCCAGTCGTTCTGAAGGTGGCAGGAAGGAAAGAGGAGGGAAAGAAACTGTTAAGAAAGAAGCAGAACTAGGGCTCTTTGGGGTAGATACTGATTGCGAGCTTTTGAGTAAATCATTAGCTGTCTTCCCTGGCCTTTGAAATTCAAAATGCATAGGCCAAACTCTCGGTGGATGCTGGTGTATCCTCCCAGGAGAATGTTAATCTCAGGGCTTCAGTGACTCAAGCCTGAGAAATGTAATCTCCCAGAGCACTTGCTGCCAGCAAAATGAAATCAGGGGGAGACCTTGATCTATTTTGCAACTAATGTCTTCAGAGGGATTTGGAGAGACCAATGTAAATTTTGATATAGGAATATCTCATAGATTTCACACACTCCTTAGAGAATGCAGGACCATAATACAATGAATAGATTACACCACGCCATTAATAGAATCTTACCCTCTGTAAAATGTGTTATTTTGCCCCGTATTGTTTCCATTTTCATAATCTCTTCAGAATTCCAGCATGGATAGTCATCCAAATGGTTTATAGACTACACTGAGACAAACATGTTTAATATCTGGGACACCGAGTGATTGAAGACAATTCACTCCAGACAAACACAGCCATGGAAATGTCAGTTTCCCCACCACCACACCCCCAGTTATGGTTGTGAGTGGTCTACACAGCAAGCTAGATAACCTCCTTAGCCCCTGGGATCCCCGGTGGCACTCACTGCATGGTGTCCAGTGGAGTTTTGGGGATTAATAAGTAGTTTACAGACAAATGAACAAAAGCACTTGAAAGGAAAACATGGAGTAGAAAAAGGAAGCAAAAGAGAAAATAGAGAAAAAAGGAAGAAGGAAAAGAAAGAACAGCAGATAAGAAGGAAGCAGAAAATGGAAGCCTCTAAAGAGAAAGGGAAGCGGGGGGGGGGGGGGGGGGGGGGGGGGGGGGGGGGGAAGGGATGGAAGGAGGAGAGGAGAAGGGTGGGTGGAAGACAGGGACAGAGAACAGAAAAGGTAGAGAAGGTGAGAAGAAGTAGATGTCCTAATAACTACCTCGAGTGCCGCTCAGTGAAGCCATGTCTGCCTTACACATCTGTACCTGGGTGCTCATCCAAGAAGCGTTTATTGAGCATCTAATATGCAAAGTCTCTCTCGGAGATACAGACTTGTGGTGAGCCACAAGGTGCCCTAGAAACATCTCTTTATGGTTTCGGGACTGAATTATATTCATCAAAAGAAAACTGCTAACAGAGTTAAGTTAAAATAAAAATCTCAGCAGAAGAAAATAATAGTAATGTAGCCCTCTGAAAATGTTTCAAGCCTGGTATTTCTTTTCACTCATTTCTAGGTCGGGATTCTGGTTTCTCTCACAATTCCCAACATTCTTTCCACATTTTATATCAATTACTACTTTGACAGACTATAATAGGGAAGTCAATTTAGCTTTCCTTTAGCTGCTTGCTGTTTTATTATTAATCTTTTTTTCTCTTATTCCATATAATATATTTCAATTTCAAGAGGACCCTCTAGATACAAAAATGCACCATTACCCAATTTGACTCGAGCCTGAAGCTGAAAATCATCATTTGTTTTCATTTTTTGCCTTTAGTTAGGAATGATAGGGTGGCCACCCATTTCTGATTGTGAATGGAGACAAAATGTTCTTCTCAGTTTAAGAAAGAAACAAGAACAGACTCAAAAAGCGTATGTGTAAGAGGAGCAAAAGTGAACTACAACATAACACGAAACAAAACCAGATGTAAAACAACATAAATAAACAACAACAAAAAAAAAACTATGATTCCCACACAGAAACCTACACACAGATGTTTATGGCGGCTTTATTCATAACTGCCAAAGCTTGGAAGCAAGGACGATGTCCTTCAGGAGGCGAACGGGTGAATGGGTCCATAAACTGTGGTCCATCCACTCAACGGAATGTTACTCATGCTAAGAGGAAATGAACTATCAAGCCGTGAAAAGCCGTGGAGGACACGTAAGTGCGTGTTACAAGTGCAATAAGGCCACCTGAAAATGCACCTACTGTGTGACTCCGACCGAGGGACATTCTGGAAAAGGCAAAACTGTGGAAAAAGTGAAAAGATCTGTGGAGGTCAGGGGCTGGGGGCTGGGGAGGGATGACTCGGTGGAGCACAGAGGTCTCTACGATGGCCACAACGGTGATCTATACAATGGTCTACATGATGCCACAATGATGGCTGCACACCAGCACGCATCTGTCCAAATCCACAGAATGCATAACCCCAAGGGTGAGCCCTGATGTTAACTGGACTTTGGGTGATAATGATGTTTCAGTGTTGGTTCATCAGCTGTGACAAACGTCCTGCTCTAGTGGGGCTGTCGGTAATGGGGGAGTCCCTGCCTGTGTTGGGGCAGGGGTGTGTGGGACATCTTGTGCTTCCCCTGAGTAGTTCTGCCAACGTCAAATTGCTCTAAAAATAGTCTTAAAAGCAAACCAAACCTCGGGACGCCTGGGTGGTTCAGTGATTGAGCATCTTCCTTTGGCCCAGGGTGTGACTCCTGGGTCCTGGGATCGAGTCCTGCATCTGCCTGTGTCTCTGCCTCTCTCTGTGTCTCTCATGAATAAATAAGTAAAATTAAAAAAAAAAAAACTCAAAACAAAAACCTTTAACTAACTATTAAATTAGCCCTTGTTAAATCAATGCTTTGTACATTTAACCGAGTCTACCTAAGCCGGGCACCCCCAGAACCCCACGCCATAGGAATGGCCACTCTCCTCCAGCAATCCTCACCCAAGGGCTGTCTGGGCCCTTCTCCTCCTGCCGGTACCCCTTCGTGCACGTAAGAGTGGCCCCACGACCATGCTTGCCTTGCAGCTTCTTGTGATGACTTGTGCTGTCTTGCCAGGGCTTGCCAGCCTCCAGCCTCACCTTATCAGATGGCAAACTTTAGGCAGCGTATTCTCAACCATGGCAGGGGGGTGGGGTGGCTTCCTTACCATAAAATCACATCAGAACCCTGCTCCATAATCTCAGCGGGCTTCGGGGACTTCATCTCCCTTGTGTCCTCCATCACATCTCTAGGTGAAGTGACTCTTCCAGGAAGAGCGTGTGGGGGAGGCGGCAACCCGGCCTCCAGGCTCCACTGTACTTATAGACTCCTGCATCAAGGCGCCTGGATCGGCCTTGCTGAGGTGCTTGTGGCCAATCCAGTGGCCGACCCTGGGCTGACTCACCGGTGCGAAGCAATGTGCCAAAGAGAACTAGAAGGGGCGTTATGACCACGGCCCCGGCTCGCTCTCCCAATGACAGGTGCCGCCTGCTCTTCCTTCACAGGCCCCGAAACCCATCGCTAGATGCAGTGAGCGCACCAGGGCAGCTGACTCAAGTGCGTGCATATAGTCCTCTCTTAGCATTTATCCTTATCAACACAGACCTCGAACTTGCAGGCCGCCCCTGGATTGCAAAATCACGTGAGCCTTTACAAACAGGAATCAGAACAATAAAGCCGAATCTTAAAATGACTTCGGGAGGAGGCTCTTTGAATTAATAAACACAGGATTGTTGAAGACAAGGAACTGAATTGCTCATTGTGCCATAAAAAAAGGAAAATCGGGAAGAAATGAATCGCTAAATATTGTTAAGTAATGAAACAAGGAAGCGTTAGACTGTGGTGGCTCTAAGGCTCTGGCAGGGGCATAAGCAAACTGAACCTTGGCCAGTCTTCCTGTTAATGCCTCAAGATTAAGAAATCGAAACTTAAGAAGAACAGATAACAAACAGTGAGCTAGGCTTTCCCAAATAAGGCAACCGCTTAAGCTACATCCAATCCAGTAATTTCCCACCTTTGTACCACATCTTCTCTTTAAAAAGCCTTTCCCTTAAACTCCCTCCCGCAGGGTGCTCCTGGTCACTTTCTAGTTTGGTGCTGCCCAGTTGGACTCGATGTTTGTTCACATAAATTCTTGCAAATCTTAACATGCCTCAGTTTATCTTTTACTAACATTAAGACAGAAAAACCAGTGCTGAAAGGATAATACTCTTAAAATTTATATAAAGGTTAAGTTGATTGAATTGAACCTTGAGAAATCATCACCTCCCCCAATGGACTCTTCATTTCCAGGACCTTCCTGAATCGTTTTGAAATAATTAAAAGAGCGTCAATTATTCTTGCTGATAATGACGATTATCAACACAGCTCTTCCCTTGAATTCCTTGTAGGAATAGGTCATCTCTGGTATCTTTGTATACCAGATTCTGTATCTTTACTATTTTTTTTTTCATTGTATCTCCTTTGAGGCTAAGACAACTATCACTCGAAGGTATGGATGATCTCAAAATTATTTTGTTCCCCCTTTTTACTCATCCTCGTGAATTTCTGCACATGGATTTAACACCGTTGAGCATGGTCCTTAGGGTCACACAGACTTCAACTGCACACTTCCGCCTCTTAAGGGGTGTGTGATTGCGGCAAATTATCAAAATTACCTTAGCCCTGTTTTCCTCAAGAGGACCTCATAGGATAGTTGAGAAAACTAAGTAAGTTAGTGCACATGAGAGTATGGGAATGCATAGTCGCCAGGCCCAGGTGGGCAGGATCCTTCCTCACACCTTCCCTCAACCTTGTGCCCCTGTGTCCCCATCGAGCTACGGAAGCTAGGTTTCCCTCCTTTTTTGAACACAGCTTTCAAGACTTTCTCAAATGCTGTTCCTCTTCCAAAGCAGCGTCCTCGGTGCCACCTCACCCTTGCCGACGGCTCAGGTGCTGCTACAGGTGACGGGGTACCAAGCGCACAGCTTTGGCTTGAGCACGGCTCCCAAGCTCTCAATCATATTTCTACTTGTCTGCTCGACATCTTTCTGTGGATGCCCAAGTCTCACCTCAAACTCCATTTCACCCTTCCAAAACTCTACACTCTCCTTCCGTGGCAGCGCTCCCCTTTGGATCGCCGGGAACCATGAATTTGCTTACATCAGCTTCATCACTTAGAGAAACACTTCCACTGGCTTATGTTGCATTTAATAGTCATATCTTCACTCATGAGGTGGTCCTATGGAGAAAACGTCTAACCTCCCGTCAACCCAGTAGTGAAGATACTCATCATGTTGTTCCAAGGTCTTTATCAAAGATGGTGGAAAGAAAAAAAAACCCACTGAATTTGGGGATAAGGCTGGGGGTTGAGTTTTAACTCTGACATTTAATGGGTTTTGTGGGGGTTTCAAAAGATTATTTTGTCTCTGAACTTCAATTTTCTCAGCTGTAAAATGGGGGATGATAATCGCAGCCGTGATTCATAGTCATAGTTAAAAATGATGTCATATATGTGAAAGTCCTATGTATGTTAGGATGTGCTATATAAAAATGAATCTGGTTTTGGGATTCTTTCAAAAGCTGAAACCCAGTAGGTACTCCAAGGGTCTTTTTCTAAAGGTAATTAAGATACAAAGTGCTAGCTATTGACATTCCTATGCTTGGGAATTCCTTTGAACATTTTTCTTCTTTATAGGTAATGATATCGAGGCTACAGTGTTACGTGACTATGGGTAGAGACAATGGATCTTAAGTAGCTTGTTTTTTTTTTTTTTTTTTAGTAGCTTGTTTTTAAGTCTAGTCTTTGCCCCAGTGTTTCATGCTTTCTCTTATTATGTCGTCCGTATATGTTGAGCATATATATCTTAGGATAAATCATAGAGAGCAAATAGAACAGAGTTCAAGGAGTTATTCCACTCTTCTCTCTTCCCATATGCTCAGACCGTGTCACCTTGATGCCCCGCTCATAAGTAACTCAAACACTAAATCTGACAAATATTTCAATGTTTGACTAACTTTATAGTGGATTGACTGTTGGGTGTTATAGAGACATAGGCTCCTTTTAAAACCAACCAAATAATTTTGAGATTTTTCACAAAGAAAGCTTTCAAGAGAACATTGACATCCACAGATTAAAAGTAAATTATTTGCAATTGTCCTGTTAGAAAAATAATTCTGTGTAATGGAAAATCAACGATAAAAACGTTGCTTAGGCTTCTGTGTATTTCTGACTCCCATCATAAAAAATACATGCAATTATTTCATTTCATTATATATATTCCTGTCCAGATGACATTATCTACAAAAGAAAAAAGCTTTCATTAAAGTAAGAATTTGAAATTGTCTAATATATTGAGATGCACTCAAGGAATCCAATGAGATTTTAAATGGATGCAAACACAAAGATTATATTGAATAATGGCCTTTTTAGTCTTCAAGAGACTGGTAACACACAGCCATTAAAAATGATGATGCCTGGGGCACCTGGGTGGCTCAGTCGGTTAAGCATCTGCCTTCGGCTCAGGTCATGATCCCTGGGTCCTGGGTCCCAGGTCCCTGCTCAGCAGGAAGTTCCTTCCCCTCTTCCTCTGACTCTCCCCCCTCTTCTCTCTCAATCTCTCTCTCTCACCCTCACTCTCAAGTAAAATATTTATTTTTTTAATTCTTTTTTTCTTTTTTTTTTGACGTAAAATCTTTAAAACATTGATGATGCCACCATATTTACTGGTTTAAACGTTTATCTCTACATATCGTCACGTGAGGAATTCTGTGCGACTTTTCACAGACGTGTCTTACAATTATCCGCATTAAGTAAATTTCTCTTTTTACAATGAACGTTTATAATTTTTAAGATGAGGGGAAAAGATAAAGGAGCCAAACCTAATCATTCACACGTCCACAGTAAGCTCAAGTGAGAGCACACCTGACAGGTGGACGGAAGGGTAGTGTGTGGGGCCTATTCAAAAGCAGCTTGACCCGAATGTTGTGAGGTCGCTAAAGAAGCTAAAGAGAAAAATACATGCATTATGGTTGCAAGACGTCAAAGAGAGCCGGGCCCAGCGGGTATAATAAATGAACACATATGTGGCATCAGCAGGGTTTCTGTGGGATGACATTTGCCAGCGTCTTGTGTAAATACTGAACCCAGAGATGGGGCTGTTCTGCATCCCATGGATCAGTGAGGACTGTCCCCTCCTGGTAATCAGCTCACCACCTCCTGGGAGGTGCCAACCTGGACGCAGACTAAGGCTTCTGGGGCCCACACACTTGGGGCCACCAGTCTCCGTGGCCACACTTGGGGCCACCAGTCTCCGCGGCCACACATGGACCCACCAGTTTCTGCAGCCACACTTGGGCCCACCAGTTTCTGCAGCCACACTTGGGGCCACCAGTCTCCGCGGCCACACGTGGACCCGCCAGTCTCCGCGGCCACACGTGGACCCGCCAGTCTCCACGGCCACACGTGGACCCGCCAGTCTCCACGGCCACACGTGGACCTGCCAGTCTCCACGGCCTGTACCCACGGGGCGCTGGCCAAAGGGAAGGCACCACTCAGAAGCCTGTGCATGTGCCAGCATTTACAGGGATTGAAAAAAGACATTTGTAGAGAGCAAAATACCATTTTTTTAAACCGCATTTTGTTGGGCCTTGATTAAAGAGGCCTCGCCCCTCTTCTGCCACTCGGGCTGTGGGATCGCCGCCTCTCCTGGCTTAGGGGGCATTTCGTGGTCCCCGGGCTAATTAGGAAGGACTCACACTGTTCCCCAGCCTCCTGAAAGAGCGGAACAAAGGCTGCTGCTGGGAGATGGCAGCTCTGCCTCGAATGCAGAGGCTCAGGAGCAAAAGAAAAAGAGAAGCTTTTGAATAGAAAAGCCTTTTGATGCCGTGAAAGAAATTAAGAACTAAAACAGAGGCCCAGGCGCGGCTGCTCACAGGCCTGCGCACAGACCGGTCGTGTGAACGAGCTGGGGCAACAAAGGCCGCGGGGCCCGAGCGCCTCCCCCTGAAGAGGCAGCTCTCAGCCTCCCCATCAGAGCGGCCGGGGCGTGACAGACACGGATAACTGCGAGCAGCCTCCCGCGCTCGTCTGATTTCCTCGTTGATTGTTTGCAAATACAGCGCGAATAATTGTGTTTTCTTTTTTTGAACCAAACGAAAATAAAGAAAGCTGTGGAGGAAAAACATACACACGCCACGCACCCGTCCTTATGTTAGCATCTCATGGATGTCCCACCAAAATTTAGCCAAATCCCTCTCTGTATTTTATTTTATTTTTTTTTTTTATTTTTATTTATGATAGTCACAGAGAGAGAGAGAGAGAGAGGCAGAGACACAGGCGGAGGAAGAAGCAGGCTCCATGCACCGGGAGCCCGACGTGGGATTCGATCCTGGGTCTCTAGGATCGCGCCCTGGGCCAAAGGCAGGCGCCAAACCGCTGCGCCACCCAGGGATCCCCCCTCTCCGTATTTTAAAATAATCGCAGTTGTCTAACCAAACACGGTGAAAAGAATACACTTTTTTTTTTCTCCCATAGAAGAATGGAAGTCTTGGGTGTCAGGGAATCTTCTACTAGCCTGGATCTCTGCGTCCTGAGTTACGAAGCTCAACCTGCCCACTTGTTCTCAACCTTGCAGTCTTCGGTCTTCCTAATTGTATGGACTTCAAAACTGCGCATATTTTTTTCGGAGATCTACTTCCAAATGACATGAATTGCCCTTTCTTGAGCACTTTTACGCCAATTACCACACTAAGCACCTTACATACATTATCTCATTTAACTCTGAGAAATCTATGACTTAGGCACCGCTCTGAACTGCAGCTTACCGACGAGGAGGCCAAGAGGCTACACGTAGGAAGGAGGGCCCAGATATTGAGGCAGAGTGGGGGTTTGAAATCATGGGTTCCTGACTTCAGGGCCTAGTGTTTGAACACTGAGATACTGTGGTGCAATCGACATTTTAATGCATGAGTAATAATGTAGACTTCCAGAATCGGGAATCATGGAACCCCCACTCCTCTACTTGCAGATAAGAAATTAGCTTCAGAGAAGGTAGAGGACTTGTCTCTACTCCCCAGTTGATTAGGTAAACTGCGGTCTCCTAAGACAGCTTCTGAATAGGAAGGTTTTTAAAGTAAAGTGTGGATTTGAATGACATGGGGGGGGCCTGTGCCCGCACAGGTTTCTGGGTCCTATGGCCCTAGCTTGATTGGGCGGGTCTGGGATAGAGTGCCAGCACCTGCTTCCTACCACATTCCCATGAGATGCTAACGCTGCTGGCCCGGGAGCCCTCATTTTGAGAGCCACCATCCTGCCACTTCTCATGTCACCGTGAGCGTGGTGATAAAGCCTCAAGCAGCAAGATGAGCATGCTTTTATTCAGTCGAATGAACATCAGAGATGCCTCCCTGAATTTTGCGTCCTTCTCATCCATCTGATGGTCACAATCAGGAATTTTGGGGAGTCTAAAGGCCATCATCTACAGCAATGTTACTTCCAGCGCAAGGACTTCCCGGAGACTCTTCTTAGGATCACGAAGCGTTTTCCTGCACCCATTGAGTTCCTCTCACAGTTCCTCTCAAGCCATTTCCCACACGGAGATTTGGATAATACAGCCGTACAGTTTCTCTTTCAAAGGCGCCCGTGCCACCGCTTGTTGTGCCGGTGGCCCAGCCTCGAAATGTAATTTACCAAGATGATTATGATCTGGTAAATGCATTTCTTTTCTCAGGAAAATTGAAACATCCATCAGCCAAGTGCACTTTTCTTATCCTCTCTCCCCAAATAATTTTCACCTCAGTCAAGCCACCATCTGCAATTGCTCAACCTGTACAGTAATCCTTATTCAAACCCGTGTGTTATCTAGAAAGGAAATGAACGACCTTGCAGGAAAATTTGGATAAACTCTGCTCTGCCCTATGAAGCTTTCCATCTGGATCATGTCCCGGGCCCGTTATCACCATCTCTTTGCTGATCGCCTGCCTGGATGGGCAAGAGAGCTGAGACTGTCACCAGGATGGACTGGTGGCCTCCACTGCCATTAATGCCAGTTGTAATTTTTATCACCTGTTATTTTGCTATCTACTTGCTTCAAAGGTGACAGATTACACAGGAGGAAGCAGAACTTCCCTAAAGTGGGTAGAACTCAGTAAGTGGCCTTCTGAGGAAGTCTGGAGAAGGCTCGAATGGAAAAAAAATAACAGCAAAGCAGTGGCAACGTGAACCTGGTGCCTCCTCAAAATTAACAATCCTCAGCCTTCCAAGCAGCCTTCTTTCCCCATGGGCAGAAGGCATTTCCGAGCAAGGACACCATTACAGCGCATGCTTGGAAACATTCCAGCAGCTTCGAGGGGAATTGCATGGCAGGTCAGCTCCCATGGTTACTGTGATACTTGCATTAATGCGGGAACCAGGCAAGAACAGGAGGTACTAAAGCTATAACAACTACAAGACAGCGAATGGACTTGGAGTGGCAGAGATAACCTGTAATTTAAGGTTTTGCCCTTCCACGTGGAGAGTTTCTGCACTTGATGTTGACTGGCTTCTAAGGCCTCGATGGCAAGAAGCAATCCCTGGAACAGACATGGGACAGAAACAGAAAGCTGGAGAGCAGAGACGGATAGTGGAGGAGCCTGGACACGACCAAAGAGATATTACCCTAGTGGGGAACGATCGACAGCTGACTCTGACTGCACATCAGCGATTTCCTTCTTGGGTTGGTAGTTTTTTAAAATACGCTTCTGAAACATGATTCTAAAAGTGCAGCCAGGGTTGGCCTAGAGCAATACAGCTAACAAAGCTGCAAGGAAATTTGTACTTTTATGGATTTTAGTCAACTCTTAGTAAACCTACATAGTTTATTTCAAGGTTCCTTGCTTAATTTGCCCCAATTAATCCTTTGATGGCCTTTATATAATCGAAAAACGAATAGCTTATTCAAGTGTTATTCAGGAAAGATGTAGAAGTCAGAGAAACTCAACCAATAGGTCTAGTTACTGCGATGTTTATGGAGCATAGGTGATTATCAGATGGGTCATGCCGTTCGTTAAGATTTGTTCAGTATTTAAATACCCACCACAGGTGCTAGCAAAGTTGTGAGAAAGGTAAACTGGCTGCTGGGCTCTCCTAGTTCCTGTGTGAGTGTCCCTTCATCCTTGTTTCTCTTTTTTGCCTTCCCTATGCTGTTATTTGGCTGCTAATTTTTTATAGAGCGCTCTGTTCTGCACGCACTGATTCTTGTGAGTGTTAATTGGTGCTCAAGGAACAAAGAGCCTCATGGTCAGGAAAACTTGGGAAATGCTGAATACCAGATTTTCTCCTAGGAAAGTCATAATACCCATTAGCATATTAAAGGCTCTGAAAGGTCCTGCAGAAAGAAAGAAACCTCTCTAATTTTGCTTAACTATTAAACAAACCTATTTGAGCCAGAAAAGACTTTTTTTTTTCTTTTTTCTTGGCACATCTATTAACACACTCCAGAATAAAATGTCCTTAACCCCAAACTGGGAAATATGAGTGTTAGCAAAACTTCAAGTGACAACCGTGTCTAGACTACTTACGTTTTAGCAGTATACTTTGTAAAGCCTTCTCAATGCAAAGGATGTTTCCTGGGACGGTTGGCAAAGTCATCAAATGTCTGTTCGTGAGGAAGATCCTGAAAAAAATACAGAGGATTTTATAATACCAGGAGGCGGAAGCCATGATTTCATATTGATTTCAAGACAATGTGACCCATGTATTACGTTCCCTAAACCGGGCAACAAATGAACTAGCACACACACGCAATGAATAGCACAAGTGGCGCATAATTTACTGTTTGCCCTAATTTCCGTCCATCACGATGTTTCCACAGAATGCCATGAGTTTTCCAGACAAACAGAGCTCAATTTCAAATCCTGGTTGTGCTACTTAGGGCTGACTGACCTTGGGCAAAACACTGAACCTGTGGATGAACCTCTGTTTCCTCATCTGTGAAATGAAATATTTACTGAGAAATCGTTGCAGGGATTCAATGAGGTCACATGAATGAAGCATCTAGCATATAATAGCCGCTCAATAAATTATAATTTCCCCGCAGCCTTCTGATTCTCCCTCCACGTTTCAGAATTAGTTGACGTCTTGAGAATGACAGCATTCTTCTCACGTGCTAATGATAAACTGCTGTTGCACTGAATAAATTGTAATAAAATTGGTGTTCCTGTCTATCACCCCATTGTGAGCTCTGAGGAGCAGCGCCTGTGTTAAAGCCACCAGGCTGGGGTCTTCGACATATTGGGAGCTTGTATGCTTGCTCAATAAATTAATAATCTCCAAAAAACAACTGTCCTTTATCTTCCACAGTCTTGTTTTTCTAGCTACTAACCATGGCTAGTCAAAGCTACTTTGACTTGATGTTCACTCTCTCTCTTCAATAATGCGTCTACTCTGAAATAACACACACATCAAAATATCAGTTTAATACATATAAATTAGTTGCTCATTGCACTGTGATATTAGTTAATTTTGAAATTGCATTATAGATTTCTAAATTAGAGAGCCTGCCTGCCTGTCACTCATGTCACATAAAATGAATGCCAACATCAGGCATCACCTTTCTCTGGCTTTGCCAGACTGAAGGTCATTATCAATTGCTGTTTAATCAGCCAAGTCATGCATATAGACAAAGGTTAACTGAGCATGGACCAATCTGACTTCCTTTGTCATGGCAAGACAATTTGCGGCTTAATAAAGCTGCTCTGATTGCACTTAACAACACCTGCTTAAAAACCCAGCCTCATTAATAGCACACTAATGAGTTAGGGATCTTCTGGCAAGGGCATGATCAAAGACAGATGATTTGCTTTCTGATTAAATGACCTAAATAACATAAAATGAAATCTCCCCATTTCCTTTAGGGAAAGTCTTTGGAAAAAGTTACAAAAGCTGTTGGCATCTTCAGATGGTTAGAAAAGAAAAGACAGGAAAGGATCATCCTTTAGCTCTTTTAAATGTTGAACCACACTGAACAATAAAGGCAATTGAGCCAAATCTAGCCCTTGACCTTTGAACTCACACCTTAACACACAATATAAAAAGACGTAAAAGTCATAAAACAAAAAGCAAGTTTTTGGAATCTTTACGGAGGCAGTATTAATAGAAAGACTTTTTTTTTTTTTTAAAGAAACTGCTTTGTTAATGGAATGATAAAAGTGATTTGACCATTTTGCACACAACAGAGTTTTGGAGTTTAGTGTTGACTTACTATGTGAAATCAGGCATGTTGTTTGTTGCTCTGAATGGAGCCATGTGTTCTGATTCAATACAAGCACTGGTTGGACTTTGAAAACTGGAAATCTTGCACCTTTCTTTCTGCACGTCTGTCACTATTTATTCTGTCCTAGGAATGTCAATCATTCTCGCTCACCTGCCCACGGTTCCTGGTAAGGGAACGGCCCTGTCATAACCTCTGCTACAAAGGGGAGTGAAGGAAGAGAACCGGTGTCAGAACCCTACCCTGGGCAGCTCACCCGGAGACTTGCCAGGGACCACCGGTCATGGTTATTGAGCGGCCAACCTAAAGTCTTCTCAGAAATGGGACGGAATTGGAAGTCCAAGGAAACTTGGAGGCCCGCAGAGAGAAGCCAAAGTAGGTAAACTCGTGAACAGACACAAGGAGGTTAGCGGAGTCACATTCACTAAGGAGGAGGAAACAAAATTGTGCTAGGTTTATTTTGATCATTTGCCTTTAATCTCCTATTTTGATCTTCTTTTAAGCTCACAGAAAATTTGTAAGAATAGTGGAAAGATAACCATTTTTACCAAGATTCCCCTAAAGATAACATCTTACTGCATTTACTTTGCTCCTCTGTAGAGAAATATATATGTGTGTCAATATATACCTATGTGTATTTGTCTTTATATTTATGTATCTATAATTATTTTTTTCTGAATATTTAAAAGTTGCTTTCTGATGCTCCTTTACCCCTGAATACTTTAATATCTACTTCCTATAAAAAGGGGCATTCTTTTACATAACCACAATATAATTCTAAAAATCAGGAAATGAACATTGATGAGATAATATTATTTAATCTACAGACCATCTGCAGATTTCACCAATCGCCCTAATAATGTCGTTCATTGCAAGAGAGAACCCACAATGAGGTATTACGTTCCACGGGTACTGTGGAATCCCTTCTACATTTTTCCTTATATTCTATGAATTGACAGTTTTGAAGGGAATAGGGCAATTGTTTAGTAGAATGTCCCTCAGATGGGACATGTCCGATGACCCCTCATGATTAGATTCAGGAGACACTGTGACTGGGCGTGGAATGCACTTCCCCATCTGTGTGTTCACAGCTCAGCCCAGTTGACACACTGCTGTTGGATTCTTCATGAGTCTTTTTTATGGCTTAGTGTGCATCCTTTGTATTTTCTTGAGCAATAAGCAAGAGTATGAGTATTTTTTTCCTTGAAATCTGAGAAAAGTTTAAACAACAAGCATTCCTATCTCAGAGGAAAGGCAATGAGCATATAGTTGGCAAAATGGGGTCTGAATCCTGCCTGTGGGGGTCCAAATCCTGGCTATATTACTTATATTATAATATATTACTTATATTATCTCTAAGAGATAATATATTACTTATATTATCTCTAAGAGATAATGGGCAACAGAATCTCCCCATGACTTGATTTCTTTATCCGCACAACGGATACAAAAAACAAAAAAACAAAACAAAACAAAACAAAAAACCCTTCTGGGGTGTTGTGAGGGTTAAATAACATTACATTAGAGTACTCAAAGGAGATTTCAATCTTGGTTGGTATGGTATGTTGGACACTCAGAAAAAAATCTCAATAGTATATCACTCATCAAAATGCTGAGAGAATAAATAAATAAAATAAGACAACAGATACAAATTCCCCATAGCCAGTGGTGTGATAGAGTTGGCTTATGTTGGTTCACAAAAATCTATCTTTTAAATTTTTAGAAACTGCACAGGTCAGTTGTTATTAAAAGGCCTGCCATTATTAAAAATAAAGCTATATAAACTTACAATTTCATAAGTTGCATTAAAAACATATTAAATACTAAAACTCAGGGCACCTGGGTGGCTAGGTTGGTTAAGCATCTGCCTTCAGTTCATGATCTCAGAGCCCCTGGAATCAAGCCTGGAGTGGAGTCAGGCTATATGCTCAGGAGGGAGTCTGCTCCCTCTGTGGGCACTCTCTCTGTCTCAAATAAATAAATAAATAAATAAATAAATAAATAAATAAAATATTCTTTTAAAAATTTAAATATTAAAACTCATAATTTCCTAATGATTTTGTTAATTGTACTACTGCCTATGCTCTTTACATTACTCATACCTGTTGTTCCCTCTCAGTGGAAACACTATAAGTTGGTGTGCTGTTCACCTCTTCAACATCGTCACATTAGTACTTTGTCATGGTGGCAAGATTTCCACTATGGAAATTGATTGAAAACACTACAAAGCAGGGATTTTTTTTTTTTTTTTTCCTGGAGAGCTGGCTGTTAAACATTTACCAGCACACTACTGCTCACAGATGAGATGTGATAAGAAAGCAGAATTCGTGGAATTTAATGAGACCTGGAACTGAAATTTTTCCTGGAGATTACCTCCAAATCTCTGGTGGCTAAAATCTGTTGTAATGGCCACACCTTTGGGTAGAAAGGAAACAAGATCAATGGCTCAATCAGGGTGAAGCACTGGATTAGACACTGGCTTGTAAAACTGGATTTTCTGAGGGATGACACACTCAATGGGTTTAATTTAGGAAAATAAAATTTCTTTTAAAGGAAGACTGTGGAGATTTTGTCTGGACTGGCTTTAACTTTGAAAGGAAAGAAAGAAAAAAAAAGGAAAGAAAAGAAAAGTCTAAATTGAGAAATTCTAATTACAGACTCCTACTCCTCTCTGTCTGGGGATAAACCCTAAATGCTCTGCTTGGTCTAAAAGTCTCTAAACTTATGTCTCTTAACAATTAGTTTATGGTGATCCAGGGTAGGTAGGGGGCCCATAGTCAACGCAAATGCAATTCCTTTCTAGCAGGAGGCAGAGAATTCCTGTAGATAGTATTCTAAGGAGTATGAAATCACAATCAAAATCACTAAATCCAAAACAATAAAAAACAGAAGGGAAAGAAATATGACATATATTTCTAATAACTTTGCAAAAGCATATAAAAAATGTTGGGGTGCCATTAGCAGAGAATGCACCGCCAAACCTTAGTGACACACCATCACTACATAACCACAAAAGTGCCCAAAATTAATAAGGCCAATGATACCAAGTGTTTGTGAGAATGTGGACTCACCATATGCTCGTACAGTGTTACTGAGGGTGAGATTGGAAAAATAAAATTGGCATTAGTTCTGTGATTGAAGATATTCATTGTAGCTTGGTTTTTCTGGAAAGCAGACACTGAGAAGGTTACTGGGGAGGGACACCTGTGAGAACAGGAAGGAAACATGATAGATAAATAAGTAGTGGGACTCCCACCCTGTCAGCTCGTGCATTAGAAAACTTGGACCATTTGCCCTCCTCCCATATTATATCCTACCGCTTTCATCAACATCTTTTCCCATATAATTTAAACCTCTCAATACATTATTATTAATAATATTGCCTTATACATGCAATATTCATTTGGATATCCGCATCGTGACCCTTCCCAGTGCTTTACAGCTCCTCTTGCATATTAAAGTTGCCATCCAAGACCATTTTTCTTCCGCCCGAAGAATCTTTATTGTTTGCCTTCAAGATGTGTGTCTGCTGATGATGAATTCTTCTACTGGTTTTTATTTATCTGAAAATATTTTCATTTTGCCTTTGCTTTTTGAAAGACATTTTCACTGATAATAGAATTCTAAGTTGAAATTACTTGCTCTCATTACTTTGAAAATATCATTCCATTGTCTTCTGGCTTCCATTGTTTATATTGAAAAATTGGCTCCTTCTCCAGACAGTATTTCTGTGTTATTTCAGAGTTCCCTCTACTCTCTCATTTCTCCAATGCCTGTTTAAATAAATGTTTATGTTAAAATCTTTATGATAAAATCTCTAGTATGGTTTCTGTGTTCTTGATTAAACAGTGACTGATACAGTACAGTTATTTTGAAGCATCTATCTCATATCTCCAATTTCTGGATTTACTATTGGTTGACTTTTTCTCATTTTATTGACAAATTGTGTTGCTTCTTATATACCTGGTTATTCTGAGTGTTGAATATTATCTATGAAAAATAGTTATTGATACATATAGTTATAGATAGAATATGTGTGTGTATATATATATATATATATAGTATATTTATATATAGTATACTATACTATTGTTCTTGTCACTGTGATAAGCATTTTACATGAATTATCTAACGATTCTACCATGAGGCAGAAACTACTATTATTATCCTTATTTTACATATAAGGAAGCTGATCAGGGTTTAAAGAAGTTAAGTAGCTAACCCAAGATTCCATGGTTAGTACATGGTAGACTTGGGCTTCAAGCTGAAGTCTAAGTGACTCCAATTGTAGAGCATTTAACTGTAAGTTAACTGCCTAAACATAAAAATTAAAAAAAGTGAGTTTTATTCAGAATATGAAAATCTAGCTACCATAGCAGGCTGTCTCCCCAGGAAACACATAATGTTGCAACATGTACGCATTATGTGCAGGGGTCCATGTCCATGCAGACATGTGCAGGTGTACTGGTACAGAGTTCAGAATTTTTTTTTAAGAGTCACATTGATATTTAAATAAACTAAATTAATGTTTCTCTGGGGAATGACTCAAAGGGATAAAATAAAAAGTCCTTAAGCCAAATATGAAGATTCAGGAGTTGGAGTTTAAGTGAGCTATAAAAAGGAGTTGAAAAGGAGAGAAAGTGTAAAAAGCATTAGAGTATGACTCTGGTGTGATAGTTCCTTCTTTAATCTCATTAAAACAACAGGAACATAGGATATTCATTTAGTCCACTCGTGATATCTTTTTTAAAATTGAATTATTAAGTCCAACATGCTTTCATGATAAAACCTCTCAGCAAAGTAAGAATGGAGAACTTTCTCAAATGGATAAAGAAAATCTGCAAAAAACCTACAGCTAACATCTTAATAATGCAAAACTACAAGATTTTCTATTAAGATTAGGAACAAAGCAAGGATGTTCCCTCTCACCATTCCTTTTCAATATCATACTGGAAGTCTTAGGCAGCGTGTACGATCCAGCAATCATGTTTCTTGATACTTACCTAATGAATTGAAAACTTATGTCCATATGAAAATTTGCACATGGGTATTTATAATGGCTTCATTCATAATCGCCAAACTTGGAAGCAATCAAGTTGTCCTTCAGGAGGTGAAAGGATCAATAAATTGTTGTAGGTTCAGATGATAGAATATTATTCATTGCTAAAAAGAAATAATCCATCAAGCCATGAAAAGACATGGAGGAACTTTAAATGCATATTACTAAGTGAAAGAAGCCAATCTGAAAAGGCTACGTAGTATATGATTCCAACTATATGACATTTTGGAAAATGGAAAACTGAAGACAGTAAAATAGTCCGTGATTGGCAGTGGTTAGAAGGGAAGGAGGGATGAATCGGCAGGGTTTTCGGGGCAGTGAACCTCTTCTGTAAGACACTATAATGATGGAAACATGCCATAATATAATAAATCCTAATGTAAACTATAGACTGCGGGTGCTAATAGTGAGTTGGTGTAGGTTCATCAATTGTCACGACTGTACTACTCTGGGGGGGGGTTGGATAAGGAAGGAAGCTGTGTATGTGGGGGGGCAAGGAGTTAGAGCGACTCTGTGTCTTCTCCTCAATGTTGCTGTGAACCTAAAAGAGCACTGAAATAAATTCTGTTAAAATTGCATTCTTTCTCTACTTTAAAACATGCTTTGAGAATTTGGTTCTTTAACTATTTTCTGGCTACATCATAGCTGGCTCTATAGGAATCAAATGCACCCAATAGTCATACTGTTCTGCTGGATTTCAAACCCTTTCCTATCTTTACCTCCATATTATATGTCTGCCTGGAACCAGAGAGAGGGTGAAAAACACAGGTGATAGAACATAGGGACTTGATTCACTGTTCACATTTAAGAGATCTTCATTGGAAAATTCTCTCTATAAGGCGGAAAGAAATAGTTCCCAGCGTTAACAATGGGTGATAGAGCAAAGGTGACAGCAAGTAATTCTCGTACTTGCTGATATATGCATGCAACTCTTAAAAGAGTTTGTCTACACGACCACTTTGTCATTGTTCAGAAAGACCTGTACAGTCAAACACTGAGTGACTGGAAAGGTGTAGTGGGGTTATGTTCAAATGTAATCCCCCTACAGGCAGGTGTGAGAAGCAAGGAAATTAAAAAGTCATGTGCTGTCTGTGAGACTTTCTCTCTTTTCTGGGAAGCTAACCACCCATTTCTGAAGGTCCCATTTCAAGTGGAGACATGGTGAATGTTTATGAGTTGATGGTACCAGAGATACTGCGTGAAGTGTTACTCTACACTTCATCATCATGAACAGGAAGTCAACTTACTTAATTAACTGAATCCTTACTGATGTAAGGATTAGCTTAGATAAATGTTAAATATAGATGCATCAATAATTAAATCTCCTTGTGAAAAAAGTCAACAGATTAATTTTCCTTGTTTCTAGGATGAAAGGCATGTTGATAAGACCCTGAATGGGAGTGAGACGCTAGTGCTCTGGTTCAATTTGGTGGCTCATCAGGAGGGGACAAATTGAGATTTCTGTGAATCTTGATGTCCTCATTCCTTAAAAGGGGGAAATATGCACTCTAACGATTCCACTAAAAGATTTCCAGGAGAAGAGAAGAAATTCAACTTCCACCGAGCTTATTTTTTTCCTGTATTCTATTGTAGTCAGCATATTGTTACATATTGGAGGTAGTGACGTCCTCCCTGGCCTGTATAGGCTTACAAGAACAGATTTTTACACTTTGAAGAATTTTTGTGAGCTAGTTGTTAAACACACCATTATTAAAAATTAAAGTACCTAAACTTACAATAAAATAAATTACATTAAAATATGGGCAATAAATAATCAAAACTCATTATTTCCTAATTATTTTTCTATATTTCACTATTACTTATGATCTTGAAGTTTTTATGTCTATTTTATCTGTGTGGTAGGAATACTGTATAATGGAGTGCTATTTCACACCTCTTTCCAACTCCGCATTCAATAAGTCACATTGTTAGCTTGAAATTGGACATGATGAAAGTATTTTCACCATGAAAATCAGGAAATGTTACAAATTAAGGGTTTTTTTTTTCTTTCTTTTTTTTTTTTTTTTTTTTGTTCAGATGGCCAGTTTTAAACATTTACAATACACAATGGGTATTTCCCCCCACTTGATTATTGGCAATTTCAGAAAAGAGCTGGTGCCAAACCTATCTTTGTATATTCCACAGTGTGGAGTACAAGATTAAATCCAGTGCACATTAAAATCCACTGGGGAGTTTTAAAAAAGAGAAAATAATCTGATGCCTGGTCAGCCCACCTCCAAGCTTTTGATTTAGCTGGTTTGACTAGGTACTAGAGTATGTTTTAAAAAAGCTTCCTGTTGAGTTTAATGTACCTCAAATTGAAAACAACTAGCCTAAATATCACCATGAAACTATTAAGCATTAGCAAGTGATTACTGAATAAAAGAAAAAAATGTGTTAAACTTTAAAAATTACAATGTACTCTATGTAAGATTTTGTAAGATTCTTTCAGGAAAAATACTTCCTTAAAATTAGTTTGTGATAGTTTTCAAATGCTTGCCTAATTTCCAGCAATGAACCCAGTAAAGAAAGAAACTCAGTATCTGAAGAAAGAAATAGAAGGTCAACTTACACTTCGGTAGTTACCTTTTCAACTTTGGACCATTAATAAATAATAAGCCATTTAAAACACATAATTCTTTATGTTTTATGTCATAAAAATGTGTAATGAACAAATTGAGTTTAAAAAATGCAGTTTTATACTTTCTCAATCTGATTCTTGGAAATTGACTAATTAAGCCTGTTGGGGTAGAGGAAAGTAATGGAAGTAAGTTTTCTTCTTTTACAGTTAGCTGAAGCTCTAGCATAGGACCACAGGAAATGGTCAACTACTGATGACAAACCAAAGTAGATAGTTTTTAAAATCTCTGAAGGAAGCAAGTCTGATTAAGAGTATGTAAGCCCTACCCTGACATAGATTGGCTAAATCTTTCCTTAAAAGCAATAAGAGAATGCTAGTTGTTTTAAATTTGGGTATTTTAAGTTTCAGTACATCCAAGCATTTGAGGACAATGATGATATAAAACATCACTAAACAAAATATTTTGTGATGTTATTTTTAACACATGTTATGAGATTTTACAAAATTATGTATAGGTGAAGCTATTTTATAGTAGCTATATAAGTTACATATATAAGTTAAATGGAATTCATTATGTGAAAACTCCAATTCTAATCATCAGTCATAATGTGTCATAAGCATTATATTCTTATTTGTAATAGACGTAGAAAGCTATTTCTTCATCTGGAGAGTGGGTATATTTGTACCAAGCTCATATAGTTATTACGTAGATGACTCCAGTTAACAAACATAAAATATATAGAAAATGCCTTGTGGGTAGCAAGTGTTTGAAAAATATTTGCTAACATTTATTTTAGAGAAGATAAAGTTGGGTCCCTAAAAGGCTAAATGAACAGACCATGGTCTCACAGGTTGTTAAGAAGAGAACTATATGAAAAAAAAAATAAAAAAAAATAAAAATAAAAAAAAAAAAGAAGAGAACTATATGTACCGAACACACAACTCTCTCATAATCACATAATTAAATTTTGTTTGTTTATTTATTTATTTATTTATTTATTTATTTATTTATTTATTTTTTATTTATTTATGATAGTCACACAGAGAGAGAGAGAGAGAGGCAGAGACACAGGCAGAGGGAGAAGCAGGCTCCACGCACCGGGAGCCTGATGTGGGACTCCATCCCGGGTCTCCAGGATCGCACCCTGGGCCGAAGGCAGGCGCCAAACCACTGCGCCACCCAGGGATCCGCATAATCACATAATTAAAAACTCTTCAACAAATCCAATTAGCTCCATCCTAGGAAAAGACTAAAGCTTAATTTTTCTTAGGAATTTTTACTTAAATCATTTTTGCCCACTTAAAAATCTAGTATCCTCGACTGACCTGCATTTTTTATCTTAGCACTAAATTATGATTAATAAATTATATCAGGATCCAATTATACTAAAGGTTTTTCAAAGTCAATTTACAAACCTAAGAGTTCTTGATTTTCCCATGGAAATGTAATTATTTAATTTTAAGTTTGATAGGGACTTTAGGATTAGCTGATTAATGCACATGGGAAAGTTCTGTAATAAGCGCAATTAAATGTTTAGTACAACTGGAGTCGATTGAAAATTTATTGAAAATTTATTATCAATTTTTATCACTGCCAATTAGATCTAATGAAAGATACAATTAAATAGCATTGGTGACATTAACATATCCCTCTGTGTTTGTAACTATATTTCTTTGAAAAAATGTCCATTAACAGTACCATATACTGGGAGTTCTACTTATATAGTAATAGAGACTAGTAAACGGAAAAATAACCTGAAATAGAAGCTGGGAAAACTAAACATGGGGGAGGGGAGAATAGTGTGACCAAGACTCAGAAAAAGAAGGAAATCTAGAAAATGGGGCCAACATTTGGGGATGTTAAACACAAGAATTGTCATTCTGCTCTTCAAGAGATAGCTGAAAGCTGAAAATCTGAGCAAAGCTTTCAAGGTCCGTGGTATTAGTGGTACCAGGAAAACAAAAATTGATGGGTTAGGTGTGACCAGCAGAGGTGCCCAGATAGCCCTGGAGGGCTGTAATCTAGGCCTGTGGTTCTAAAGTGTGGACAATTTTGGCAATCTGCAAACGTTTTTAGTTCTCACAACTGGGATGGGGGCATGCTAATGGCACCGGGGTTAGAGGTCAGGAATGCTGCCAAACATTCTGCAGTGCGTAAGATAGCTCTCCTACAACAAAGAATTATCTAGCCCAAAATAGTGTCAAGTTTGAGAAACCCTGTTCTAGGCTCTAAGTATTTGGATGAACTAGATACAGACCAGCCTTTGCAAGAACAGAAGGCCAGTTTTGAATATCTCAGTTCCTGGTTGGAATGAAGTACCATCATACTGCTAGAAGTGGTAGCTTATCCACTTATCAGGGGTAAAAGTAAATCCTCTCTGGAACAGGGGTCAGTGAACTATAGCCCTTAAGTCAAATCCACTCCACAGTCTACTCTTAAATACAGATTTATTGGAACACAGCCAGGCTCATTCATTTATTTACATACTGTCTATGGCTGCTTTTAAACTGCAAAAGCAAAGTTGAGTGTAACAGAGACCTCACAGCCTGCAAAGCCAATAATATTTACTGTCTGGCTTTTAGAGAAAAAGCTTGTCAACCTCATAGCTGGATGCAGGATGCAGACTCTCAAACTGTCTCTACAATTTTTCATTTACAGTATTCAACACTCAACTAAAAACAACCAGTTTTTTTTTTCCCCAGGTATACAGGAAACAACACAATATATCACTAAAACAAGAGAACCAACCAACAGATGTTAGAATAATCAGATACATGCTTTAAAATAACTGCACTATATCAGACAGACACAGTTCAGTCAGGAAAACAGATCCAAAACTAATAATTTTATCAAAGAGGCTGTAATACCAAGATTTATTTAAGTGGGTGTTGGAGAAAGAGGATGTAATGGTACCTGGAGAAAGATCAACTTTTTAATATAAACAATGGAAGCTAGAAGACAATGGAATGACATCTTCAAAGTAATGAAAGCAAGTAACTGCCAACTTAGAATCACATTACTAGTGGAAATATCAGTGCAAAAACAAAGGCGGAAAGAAGACATTTTGGGCAAATACAAACTGAAAGAATTTAGTGACAGCAGACACAATGGAGACCAACCATAAAGGCTACTCTTCAGGCAGACATGAAATGGTCTTGATGTCAGCTTGGATATGCATGAAGGAAGAGCGATGGGAGTGGTCACAGGGTGAGATACTAAAGGAATACTGAATGTATAAAACAATAATAACAATACCAATGTATTGAAGAGTTTAAGGGACAAAGAAAATAAAAGATTCATGACAAGAACAGCGCACAATACAGGGAAATGCCGTACGGCAGAAGGGCTTTAGGGTAGGATAATATCACTAAGTGATATTAGAATTTGAGGAGTTATGGGCACCTGCTATGATTTTTAGGGTACCTGTTAAAAGAGTACTATGTAGTATGATTATTAATTATTACTAAGCTAATGGAGGGGGAAATGGAATAATGCTTAAAATTTGAATTTAAGAAATAAATCCAGAAAGGTCAGAAGTAAGAGAAAAAAAGAACATAAAGTAAGTCAGAGAAATGGAAAAGAAAGTAATGTAAATTTAAACTCAAGCGCATTACTAATTGAATGTCAATGAGCTAAAAACCTTGAAAGGTATTCAGTTTTCAGACTGTATAAAAACAAAACCTAATTGTACCCAGGTTACATTAGCTATGGGGATACAGAATGGATGAAAGGAAAATGCACAGACTAGATTATTATGAGACAGAGTAGAAAAGTAGTTTTTGTTTTGTTTTGTTTTTTAGAGAAGGAGTCGGGGGGAGGGGTGTTGCAGGGTAGAGGGAGAGAGAGAGAGAACCTTAAGCAGGACCCACACCCAGCACTGAGACTGACTCAGGCAGGATCTCAGCTCTGAGATCATGACTTGAGCCAAAATCCAGAGTCAGATGCTTAACAGATGGAGCCACCCAGCTGCCATGAGACAAAGGAGAATTTAAGACAAAAAGTGTTACTGGATATAAAGAAGGTTATTTAATTTTGATAAAAAGTTTAATTCACTGGGAAGTTAAAACAATTCTAAATTATTTTAGAATTATTTAGAAATTATTTAAGAGTACCTATTGTAATAGTTTTTAAATATATGAAGAAAAAAATTATCTGAACAAAAATAGATAATCCACAATCATAGTAAAGGATTTTTAATACATTTCTCTTTGAATGTCATAGAATAATAAGAGAACCAGGTTAGTTAGGATATACTTGATTTGAATGATATGATTAACAAACTTGACTTAATTGACATATTAACATATGACTTAATTGCATTTAATAAGCGTATAATATGAATTCCTTTTAAGAGCACATAAAACATGTGGTAAGCAGACCACATGTTGGGCCATAAAGCATGTCTCAACAAGTTTCAAATTGTTGAAATTATACAGAGAATCTTCTGTATACACTGTGTAATCAAGCCAGAAATAGAAAAAATGTCAATAAAATTAAGCTGGAAATCAATTTAAAAAATAATTTGGTAATTTCATATGCTAAAAAATTAAACCATATACTTCTAAATCACAAGTGGATCAAAAAGGAAATCATAATGAATTTTTTATTTTATTATTTTATTATTTATTTATTTTTTAGTAGGCTGTATGCACAACATGGTGCTTGAACTCACAACCCTCAAGTCAAGACTAGCGTTTCATCGACTGAGTCAGACAAGTACCCCAAGGATAACATAATGGAAATCAGATATAGTTGCATTGCATGAAAATAGTATATTTTGGAAACTCTGAGATGCACCTATAACCATACTTTAGTGGGTAATGTATAGCCTTCGTGTCTAAGGAAAAAAGAAAGTCTGAAATCAATGAACTAAGCTTCCATCTCAAAAATAGAAAACTAAGCTTCAAAAAGTACAAAGAAGAAACTGCTAAATTTATAGATATTAACTTAAAAAAAAAATCCTGCACAGAAAAAGATATGGTAACTGAAAAGCTGGGTTTTAGAAAGGTTAATAAAATTCATAAAACCCTGCAATACTGATCACAAAAAAGTCATTAATAACCAATGCCAGGAATGAAAAGTTATTTGGAATAGATATTAAAATGACAAGAAAATTCTATAAACCACCAAATTCTTTAAAACTTGACACCAGAAAAAATAGAAAAACTGGTTTTAAAATTGTAAAAGTAATTGAATCTGTAATAAAAAAAAAAAATGTTTCCATAAAAAAGCCTCCAGACCCTGCTCCAGATGGCTATGCTGATGAATTATGTCAAATATTAAGTAAGAAATAACACCATCTTACATAAGCTCTTCCAGAGACTAGAAAATGTGAAATATTAGTACTCCATTATATGAGGCTCACATCTTCTTATACTAAAACTTGATAAGGAAATTAAATTAAAGGAATAGTATGGGGCAATCCCACTCACAAACATAGAATCAAAACGTAAAATAATGATGATGATGATGATGATAGCAAATCAAATTCAGTGATACATAAAAAATGATGATACATCACAGGACAAGTTGGCTTTATTTCAGATATTTAGAGAGTAAAGAATTAAAAACCATGTGATCAGCTCTGATATATTAAATTCATGTGATGATAAATTCAATATCCATTCATGACAAAATTTCTTATCCAATTAGTAACAGATTGTAATTTCTTTAATCTCATTAAAACTCTTCCATAAATATTCAGTAAATATCATATTTAATGATGAGATATTGAAAGATATGCCCCCTATGAGATTGGAAGGACAAAAAAATGTCTACAATTTTTTCTTCACTTTAATGTTATTCTGAGGTTGTAGCCAGTATAATAATTCAAAAGAAAAACAACATGTTAAAAAGAATTTTTTTTTTTGCAAATGACATGATTATATATATGTAATATATAGATATTTTTCTATGTGTGTCGTAGTCTGTTCAGGCTGCTATAACAAAATACCATAGACTGGATGGCTTATAAGCTGGACAAATTTATTTTTCATAATTTTGGAGGCTAGAAGTCCAAGATGAGTGTGTCTGCATAGTCAAGTTCTGGTGAGTGGTCTCTTTTAGGTTGCATACTGCCCCCTTTAAGGTGTATCCTTATAAGGTGGAAGGAGCAAAGGAGCTTTCTTAGGCCTCATTTATAAGGGAGCTAATCCCATTTATGAGGGCTTGGCCTTCATGCTGTAATTCCTTCCCAAAGGTCCCACTTCCAAATACCATCACCTTGGAGTTAGTTTTCAACCTATGAATTTTAGAGGAGCACAAACATTCAGACCATAGCCATACATGTAGCAAAGTTAATGGACATATGGTCAAGGTGTTAAAAAATATATATTTCATACACCAGTATCAAGAAGCAAATTATGTTTCTCAAAATATACAGAAGTACCATAAAAATCAATTTTGTGGGAACTAACAAGAGATGCACAAAATAGCCACACAGAAAGCTAAAGATAATTAAGAGATATTCATGAACGCCTAAATAAAGGGAGAAATGTGCTATGTTTATACTGTAAATATATTTTTAGATTAAGGCAACCCAACTGTGAACAAAATTGGAAATTGGACAAGCTATTTCTAAAATGTACAAAGAAATGTAAGGAGATTAAAAAGAAAATAAAATGAAGAGAACTTATTCTACAAGATGTTTTAGAAGATACCCTAAAGGATATTAGATGTGTAAGTTATGTTAAGAATAGGAAAATGTTCAGAGTGTTGAAAAGACACAAAAAGAGATCGCTTCCACAGATACAGAATCCAGAAACAGGCTTATGCATATATGGATATTTTATTTATGACAGAGGTGGCACTGCCCGGGACTAAGGAGATCATGGTCTTGTCAATTAATGGTGCTCAGGCCACTAGCTATCCAATTGGAAAAAAGAAAATTGACCTTGATCTCACACCTTTTAAATGTAAAAGGTAAAATAATAAAGCATCTAGAAGATATAAATAGAAAAATTTTGATGTCCTAGAAGTAGATGAAGTTCTCTTAAACTGTATATACAAGTAGAAACCATAAAGAAAATATTGATAAAATGAAATACAGCAAGGTCAAGACCTTCTATTCATCTATTCATACTCTACATTGCTCACCTTCAAAAGTTTAATAAACAAATAGACATAACAAAATAAACCAAAGGAGCAGATGGGGAGAACTGATAGACTGCATAGAAATCAATGAATTTGAATACAAAATACTCCTCCAAGCCAAAGTGAATTAATTAAGAACCAGAGTGAATTAATAAATAAATCTGAACAAGATTTTTTAAATACCAACATTTTTAGAAACGTCCTCCATCTTGAAAATGAGTCTGAAAAGATGGGTTATTTGTAGACTGGTTACTAATGAACTTATCATGCAATTTCTATTTTGGAATAATTACTATGTTAGGTTGGCCACATGGTGATATGATTGATTCCTGGAGATCAGCCATTCAAACAACGAAAAAATAAAAAACCCAAATGAGCACCATCCCGGTTGTTTCAAAGAAGTCATTTAAGCTATGTCATAGCTGTTGCCAATTTAACCAGGGGATTTGTGAAAGACAGAGAAGACTCATTGGCTACAGTATTAGAGTGTATAAATCAGCCAAGATAAAATATAATAAAATAAAAATAAGAGGCTACGTACAATTGTTTTTCTAAGACCAGAGCTTGAATCGTTTCCTCTTCTGCTGGCATGTGAGTTTGTGTGTTTGGTGATGTTGTATCTGTGTATATTAAACAATGATTCCACTTAGGGGAGTGAGATGATGGTTCCTTTTATCTCTGGGAAAGCCCTGGCCGTCCTTCCACTTGAGACCAAAATTCTGTTTTGGATGGAAAACCAACCACGTGTATCTTTTTAGTCTGTGTCTTTTATGTATATGAGAGTGTCATGCTGTCAATCTTGTTGCTTTGCCAAATCCCTAATGCTTTCAACCATGTATTTCAATCAAATGGCCATTTAACTTGGGCATTTCACCAAAGGACTAAAACTTTTGGGCACTGGGTCAACCAACTGAAAACTTGATTGCGAATCCAGTTATGTTGCCTAAATAGATTTCTGTGAAAAATGGGACCAAAAAAAAGAAACAAACTACTCATGAATATTTTCAACCTCATTAAATTATAAAAACATTAAAGGGATTGAGAACTCTACGTTAATATGATTAAGATAATACATCAAAATGAAGGAACTGATTATAAAAGTCTGAGATATTCTTCTTGTAACCAAGCGGAAGACATGGCTTAAAACTTAGCTTCACTTGTTATAAATGAAAATAGGGCATCAATGTTTTCTTAACTATATATTTACAATTTTAGAGTTACCCATGTCATCAAAAGTAAAATATTTTCAGTAATCTGTATTGGTAAATTCCAATATGTTAGCAATTAACTTCAAGTTGAGCATAAATTGTCATTCAAATTATTGATTGAGAAAATGCTTATAAAGCAATAGGACTTTTAGAAGTTTTGGAGTTCTTTAAAAAGCAGGTAAGTCCAGAGTCTGTTTCTTCCACACGCTGTTATTTCATCCTCCATCCTTACGGAATACACTTAAATTGAGCTCACATTTTATAATAAGATCAAGAGTCAGTGTCTGCATACAGAGATACCCAAAATGGAAAAGACCAGTCAAATGTTATAATCTCATAATCTATTGTACTAGCAATATTTTAACGTGTAAATAAACTTGATCACACCTTTATAATTGTGGTAGATCAGACACAGCTGGGAAAATTGATCGAGGTCATTCTCTGCTTCTTACGAAATAGCCCCATTGACAAGGGCATTTCCAAGTTCCTACTGGTTGAGGGAAGGTTCCTGTTTGAGGCAGAAGCTCAGTGGAGCCTACTGAATGAGGACAGCATATTGAATTCTGTTGCCATCACTAGTTATACCCGGTTAGAATCAGAGTTTGCAGTACATAAAGTTTCTGACTCATGTACCAGGGTGAGGGAAAAGGCATCCCTACGGAAGCAATCATTGCAACGACTGCTATGCGAATTAAGTCTTTTTCTAAGTAAATGGGATTTAGTTTGGGGGAAATAAAATTTCTTCCTTGTTAAATATCCTATTAGCTGAACTCCATTCTCCTCTTCGGTTCAGGATGTTACCTCTGAGAATGTAGAGGGGAGAGGATGCTCTCTCTAGGTCTCCCTTACATTTATTATCTTTAACACCTCGTACCGTATTTTAGGAGAGCCAGGGGCAAAGTCAATGGAGCCAATACTGTTTCCATCCTAGATCTGAAGGTCACAAAGGAACCCAGAAAGCTTCTGTAGTTTCTGCTTCCACAGTGAAATGGAAGCCTGGTTCAGAGGTGATAAAGCAAATACTAGGTGTCTTAAGTCTTTTTTGATGTCACACTCCGTTGCACAGGACAGCCATATAACAACCTTCTATCCAGGAGGTTAGCACACAGTGATGGTGGCTTTGTTTCTCTGTTACTAATGATACCACCTGTGTCTTTAGAAACACTTGTTCTCATTCCTGCAAGGTCCCTAGATGTTGCCAAGATATTTTAGGTAAGCCTTCATGCCTGCTCTCACAAGCAAGAGAACATTATATGTAGCTGGGAAGATCCCCTATCTAAAATGATAATCATAAAAACAACAATACTAATGATGGTGATGATGACAGTAATAATGATGATGCGGTGATGATAAAGCAGAGCTAAATGAGCCTCAACTGAATTGGTGTTTGCAGAAATGGTAAACTATTGACATCCTTTTATGTCTATAACCATTGGTTGCTATCCACAAGGGATTTACTTTTTGTGGCTCAAGGAAGAGTTTGATGTATGGCAATGCAAGGGACTCTAGGAAACAGAAGAGAGGGGAGCAATGATGGGAGGCTGGTTAGGATAACGTCTATGCCTGGGCTGCCCTAGGAACTGGGTATGGACTTATATGGAAAGAGGGTTTAGGCTACAGACTGAAGAAATTGTAGCCTTCAAAGACTTTGTATTGGCACAAATAGTATTCTGGCAAAGGCATTGCAAGGAACTTCCCTTCCTCCCTTTATAATTTGTGAAATCTGGGTACCCTTCACTCTAAGTCCCAGATGCAGGAGAAGGCACATGACCCAAACTTGGGTCTCTTCTTGGTCATGTCGATTAATTCACAAGCAAGCCAAAGAGACATAGTATAAGCCTTTGGTTGGAACAAGAAGCAAAGAGAAGCTCTTTTTTTTTTTTTTTTTTTTTTTTAGACATAGGGCTCAGGTGCTTTAATCCTGAAATTACAGGCCCACCATATGGAAAAGCCCAACTGAGAATGAAGTCTCCAGAGAGAAAAGTAGGGCAAGGATGTGAAGAGTCAGAGGCTTGTTGCCACTCCTTGAGTCTTTGCGCACAGCGGTTTCTGAAGCCAAACACTGATCACTCCTGTTATATGAACTAATACATTTTTTTTATATGAGCGATTTTGTGTGGGCTTCCTTTACTTGTAATGGGGTTCAGGATTATTCTATCCTGGGATCCCTGGGTGGTGCAGCGGTTTGACGCCTGCCTTTGGCCCAGGGTGGGATCCTGGAAACCCGGAATCGAATCCCACGTCAGGCTCCCGGTGCATGGAGCCTGCTTCTCCCTCTGCCTATGTCTCTGCCTCTCTCTCTATCTCTCTCTCTCTGTATGACTATCATAAATAAATAATAAAAAAAAATTAAAAAAATCTTTAAAAAACGGATTATTCTATCCTAAAATACAGTATTTTGGCATATAAAATATCTGAGGCTGAAGGAATTTTTTTTTTTTAATGGCAGAAACAGAGAGGTCACTCTGAGCCCCCCACTCTTGGCCTTCTTTCCGGAAACAGATCATAAAACTCCCATGTGAGAGCTGCCCTCCCTGTATCAGGAGAAGGAAAGATATTCTTATCACCAGAGACAAGGAGTTTGTGGCCAAGATTCTTTAGAAACAAACCTTTATTAAGCTAACCCTTATCTTCCTTGCTACTTCTTTACCGTTCACTACCCCTGGCCCCAAACCCTCTGTCTTGTCAATTCTTCCTAAATTTATTGTTTCTTTGTTTGGAAGGCATAAAAACTTCTTGCCCTGGTCATGTCTTCAGATCTTCATTATCGTGTGATGGCTTCCATGTACATGTAAGAATTCAATTAAATTTGTATGCTTTTCTCCTATTAATCTGTTTTTCTCATTTTAACTTTCAGACCAAGACAGGGAGTCTGAGAGGGTCAAGGATAACCTTTTCCTCCCCTAAAGTTCCAACTCAAAAAGTCCCAACTACTACCCTATTCCCTTTCTCTATCACTCCAGCCCACATTATACTTTGGGCTCAAAACGGGTATCGGTGGAGGCTGGACTTAATGGAGTAATGTGGTGTTTCCATGGGGTCACTGGCAGCAGAAGCAGTGGTGAAGGATGTTGATGAGATGCAAGAACACCTGTGGACATGTTTCTCAGCTCAGTTGCAATGCCATCATCCTGAGGCTTTCCAGCAATAATTGGTATTGAAGGAGGACACGTAGAATGTGTCCAGCAAGTGGAACTCAGGCATGAATTAATATAAATGGGGCCTCAGTTATTATTTCATAGGCTCTCTGTTGGAACTGAGAATAAATAGATGGGGATTAATCATTCCTCCTACGTGTCCATTCATTTCTCTCCTACAGAAGAGGAACTAGCTCACCTTAGGGTTTAAAGCTATCTCCGCTGCACAGAAGCCAGGAGCCTATCTTTCTGATGTTTGAGGACTCCTCTACCACTCTCTGTGACAGTGGAAGCTAAATTCACTGCAGATGCTATTATGGAGTAAAAGGAAGTATTAATGGGTTCTAGGGTTATTTATTCAGGTAACCCTGTCTCTACTGAAGTTACATGCAAGAGTTCTAAATAAAATAGATTACGGAGGTCAAGATCTTGAATGGAATGAACATGCAGAGCTTCTTTCAAGGAAGATTTACCTCTAGGGCAGGACTTCTGAAGATTATTTAAAAAACATCTGAAATTTTAAAAAATGCAATTTCAATTATGCTTAAAGGAATTTTTGATGAATAATTTGAACAAAAATCCTGCTCTGATAGAGGAACATCAAAATTGACATTACTGACATTGCTACTCAGGCACTAACAAAGAGAGTTAAGCCCATGATCAAAGAAATAAAGGACAGGGCCAGGGGCCCTCCTATCCTTGTACACCAGTCCCTTCCAAAGTTCACTGAGTATCTTTAGTGACATATTTATGTAGTCATTTGTTTTGTTATATTTGTAAATTGAGATGTTCTTTTTTTTAAAGAGGGCCTACAAACTACAGAAACTTTGGGTCCACAGAAACTGCCTCTGCCCCTCTGAGAAAGGCTGCTCCTTGGAGCACTGCTCTGATGCAGGAGTTCTGCTTGCTCAGGACAGGCACAGCCCTTGGCAGACGGCTTGGTCTTACACAACCAGTTCAGCATCCTCTTGGCTTTAGTTTTTTCCATCTCCAAAATGGGAATGCTAGGGCAGATAATGTGTATGTTCCCTTTCAGTCCTAATATTCTATGATTTGAGGTGAGCTATTTCATATCCTCTGTGAGCTAAGAATAGTGTGAGTAAAGAGAGGGAGAAAGGAAAGTTGGTTTTTAAAAGTCTTTCTGTCTCCACTGCTCTCCTACCTCAATCTTCACTGTTCACATCATAGAAGCAGTGGTTTGAAAAATGCCTAGAGTGAGGGGAGGGAGATTTGTTCACTAATCTCAGAGCCTGTGCTAGAGGGGCAGGGATCCTTGGGAGACTTCTCCAGGAACAAAGGAGCTGGTAAGTGCCTTTCCCTCCCCATCCCACCAGTTTAGACATTGGGACATCTTCTGGAACCAGTGCAGCACCAACACTCACTAACTTACTAACAGTGCACTCCACCTCCATTTTCTACCGCAGATATTCCCCCTCCAGCCAGGACTCAGTTCCTGCTCCCCTCCTCCAGCAGACAAACCTTGCTAACACCAAGTACCCTGTCTCCCTGTTCTTCCAAGACCTGCCCCTCCAACGTGCTCTGGCCAGAGCCCATCCAAAGTGGTGCTGTAAGACTGGCTGGGTACAAGTAGCCGTGACAGGGGCCAGCACCACTCCACAGTTGACTCCTGCTCTGGGGAGAGGGGGAACATAACCACACATACCAGTCTGACCACAGCCCTAGCAGTGGGCTGGGGGCAGACATCTGGTCTGACTGTAGGCCCTGTGCACCAATGAAAGCCACTCAGGGGACCACACAGGAAAAGCACTCTGCAGTTCGGTGCTGCCCAGTCTGACAACTCAGTCCCAAGGTGGCCCCCACACTGGCCCACTAACAACACATGGACCAAACCCTGCCCATAACAGGCAAAGAAAGCCATTGAAGATGACCAGACTGAAGGCACAGGTGGCTCAGCCACAACAGTAGGGCACATACAACACAGACAGGAGACTCCCCTGAAGTGCCAGTTCTGGTGAACAGGGGACACTGTAGGGCACTACAGGGCCTCTTCTTCATAAGGCCACTATTTTCAAGAGCAAGAGACATAGCTGATGTTCCTAACACGTGGAAATAGACACAAAGAGAAAAACTAAAGAGACAAAGGAATATGTCCCAAATGAAAGAACAGGACAACTCATAGTAGGAGATGAAGAGATTCACACCAGGAATTCAAGAATAATGCAATATTAGTAAATGTACTAAAATATTTCCCTGCATTGCCATATCAAAAGAGGAAGTAGATCATATACTTGGATTATACAAAGACATTTAATAAAATTTAACTTTTATTATTGAATTTTAAAATAAGGAATAACATATGAATGTAAGGATTACTTTGGTCACTTCTTTAAAAGTTTGCAAACTAGAGGTGCCTGGATGGCTCAGTCAGTTAAGCATCAGACTATTGATTTTGGTTGAGGTCACCATCTCAGAGTCCTGAGCCCGAGGCCCTCCTTGGGCTCCAAGCTGGGCATGGAACCTGCTTAGAAATCTCTCTCTCTCTCTCTCTACTTGTCTCCTGCTCTCACTTTCTCTCTCTCTCAAACAAAAAAGAAAGTTTGCAAACTAAAATCCAACATCAGGTTGAATGGTAAAATACTAGGAAAAGTTAAACTGCAGTAAGGAACAAGTCAGAAGTGTTCACTAACCTCATTTTTATCAAAATTTGTTCTAGAAATGCTAACCAACACAATTTATAAAGAGAAAAAATAAATAGTAGAGACAAGTTAAAAAGATAAAAGAATCATTTTCTGTAGCTAATGTGATAGTATACTTGCAAAGATAAGGAAAACAATTAGAAAACTATGGTGTATAATAAACCTTAAGTGGGGATCCCTGGGTGGCGCAGCGGTTTGGTGCCTGCCTTTGGCCCAGGGCGCGATCCTGGAGACCCGGGATCGAATCCCACATCAGGCTCCCGGTGCATGGAGCCTGCTTCTCCCTCCGCCTGTGTCTCTGCCTCTCTCTCTCTCTCTCTGTGACTATCATAAATAAATAAAAATTAAAAAAAAATAAACCCTTAAGTGCATGAACTTATACATTTAATAAAGCCTTAGTAATAATATTTGTGCATAATAAAAACAATTAGTTTGAACTTTAATGGTGAGAAATTATTTTATTTTTAAAGAGACAAAAATAATGAATACACAGGAATAAACTTAATGAATAGGCATCATCTAAAAAAACAATAATAGCAACTATGAGACTTAAGAAAATTTGAATAAGAGAACAACATTGTCTCAGGTGCTTATCTTTTAAAAATGTTATTATAAACTTGTTAGTTTCCTTAAAATTATATAGAAGTTTAATAGAATCCTATTTTATTTATTTATCTATCTATCTATCTATCTATTTATTTATTTATTTATTTATTTTTATTTTATTTATTTATTCATGGGACAGAGAGAGAGGCAGAGACCCAGGCAGAGGGAGAAGCAGGCTCCATGCAGGGAGCCCGATATGGGACTCGATCCCGGGACCCCAGGATCATGACCCGAGCCAAAGGCAGATGCTCAGCCACTGAGCCCTGTGGGCGTCCCTAGAATCCTATTTTAAACTTTACCAGATTATTTTTTGCTTACTAGGAAATACAAATCTGAAGGTTGTTAATCGTAAAATAAACTTTCACCAGTAACTAGAAAAATCTGAGGAAAAAATAAGAATAGTGAAAGGAAATAAGCCCACCCAAATTAAAACATATTATAATATTAAAGCAATTAAAACGGTTTGCAATAATAACGAATATACTGAGATATCAGTGGAAATAAAACAGAAACCACAAAATACCTAAAAGTTGATATAATCAAGGAAACATTTCCAATTTGTGATGGGAAAAAAGGAATATTCAATAAGCAGGTAACCAATGGGGGAAAATTGTATTCTCTCCCAATTTCTTCATCCAAAATCAAGCTATAGGAATCAAAGAATTGAGCATAAGTAAATGATTTATAAAAACAATAGAATAAAATATAGGGAAAAATTTTAAATATGCAATTTGAGAGTAGGAAAAAACTTCCTCAATGTTGTCACAAACCAGAAGCAATAATAATACAGATTGACAAAATCAAACATTTTGGATGGGAAAATATTTAATAAAGTCAAAAGACAAACCAGGAAAATTATTTGAAACACATACAATAAAAGATTAGTTTTCTTACTGTTTATTAAATTTCAGGAAATAGTGGGACGCCCAGGGGGCTCAGTGGTTGAGTGTCTGCCTTCCGCCCAGGGCATGACCCCCGGGGTCCTGGGATCGAGTCCCACATCGGGCTCCCTGCATGGAGTCTGCTTCTCCCTTTGCCTGTATCTCTGACTCTCTCTGTATGCCTCTCATGAATGAATCAATAAAATCTTTAAAAAAAAAAAAAAAGGTAAAAAAGTAAATTTCACTAAATAGTAATATTAAAAGGGAAACAAAAAAATAAAAGTGTTAGCTAGCAACATAAATAGATATTTCACTGCCCAAATGACTTTGAAATAGATTTTTAAAAAAGGTCAACCACACTCATAATAAAGACAATGTGGAATAAAATGACAAATGAGATTTGGGAACCTGTCAGATTGACAGAGGTGAAAGCATTAGACGCTGTATAATTGATAAGACAGTTGGGAAATGGAAACACATTGTTGCTGTAAGTAGAATTTTCATGATCTCTTTGAAAGACAATTTGTTAATATTTATCAAATTAACTATTCATATATCCTTTATCCCAGGCATTGACACACATTTTTATGAAATAATATAAAGATGCTTATTGTGGCATTTTATCTAAGAGCAAACAAACAAACAAAAACCATGAAAGGGCCAACAAACGAACGAAAGTAGAAAGCAATACGTCAACTTAAACATATGAAGCAAATGACTTACAGCCCGTCCACATAATGAATTATCGTGTGTGGTTAAATAAGTTAGATGGATCTATCACATACCTATATGCAATAATTGACAAAGGGGGGAAAAAGGATCAGAACAATGTGTATAGATTAAATATGCAAAAAAGAAAAGAAACTGTACGTACGTATGTATGTATACACGCACCATAACTACACACACACACACACGTATGTGCTTGTAAATGTGGAAGGAACTTACTTACACCCGTGATCGTTCCAAGAGAAGTTGCTGGAGAAGCTGAAACAGAGGTTCAGGGTTGGGCAATATGATTTTTGCTGAATTTCATTCCACAGAAAGTTTGGAAATGTTCATGAATTACTTGTTCATTTGAAAGGTCAAGTGACAAATTCCCTCAGTTACTTAGAGCCACTGTTCCTGTACAGCCTCCCGTAAGTGGATGTCCCAAGTCCCCTTACATGGAGGGAGTTTTGCATTTGTAGCTGCAGAACCTAGGCTCTAGTGTGACTTAGTCAAATTAGGGCCACAGAAGACTACGTAAACGAGCAAGTTATTATTCTCCTAGACAAATGCTAAATATAAGGATGTGAATTCTTATTGTCTGAGAAGGATGATTGCTCGATTTTCAAAACCTTGAGTTATGTCCTTCTTGGCCACTGTGCTGGATTAAACTGTGCCCCGAACAAAGGTAGGTTGAATTCCTAACTCGTGGTACCTTCTGCATGTGACCTTATCTTGGAAATAGGGTCTTTGCAGCTGTATAAGGTAGGATGAGGTCACTGGGGTCTTCTCCAATCCAATGACTGGTATCCTTATAGGAAGAAGGAACTCGACACAGTTACACACAAAAGGAAGGAGGAGGAGGATGTGAGGATGGAGGCGGAGAGTGGGGTGCGCTGCCACAAACCCAGGAATGTCCAGGATCACTGGCCACCGCCAGCAGCTGGAAGGGGCCAGGGAGCACGCTTCCCTGCAGGTAGGGAGGGAGCACGGCCTGCTGCCACCCTGATGGCAGGCTTCTCGCCTCCAGAACTGTGAGAGAATATATTCCAGTTGCTTTAAGCCACCCACTTTGCAGAAACTCCTGATGGCAGCCTTTGGAATTGAATCCCGTCATCTTCAATAAACTGAAACACTTACACATATTTCTTCTCAGTAATTGCTGCTCTGCGTTCGCTCTGATGCGTCTTGAATGCAATGTTATAGAGTGAATCACTCTTGAGCCCATCGTATGTCTCCATGTTCTAATTGAGATTATGTTCCTCATCAAATATCTAATGAAAAATAAAAAATAAGTATTGTCTATATGTGATAAAATATATAGACAATAATAGTAAATCTTTTTTTTCCTGTTAATAAAAAACAAAAATTATTTAAAATATCATAAAAGGGACAGGAATGTAATAAAAATATCAACAGACAAAGAATTTTTAACAAACCACCCAGTTTATATCTGGCTTATAAAAATATAACCTAACTTTGACCTAAATTACTGTGATAAATTCGTTTCAAAATAACTAATACCTTTTCTTTTTCTCACAATTGAGAAACACTTTGAAAGGATAATTTTGATGTTTTAAATCTCAAGATAAAACTTCCCCATTTGGGGAACCAGAAACTAGTGTTTTTTTCATAGAAGAAAATCTTCCAGTCATTGTAAATAAATAAATTTTAAAAATCATTTCATTTACCTTAGTTATACAGAGGTAAAATAATTTTCCAATGAGGCTCTTTCATTAGGGGAAAAAAATGACAGGTAGCTTAAACCTCAGGGCTGCTATTGACTAGCTGTGTGACTTTGGGCAAGTTAGTCTATACATGTTTTCTTTTACATTTAAATTATTTTCATTAAATCTCGCTGTTGTTTCATAATATAAACAGATATGCTTTATAAACTCCTCCTATTGACAGTTGAATTCCTTTTTGAGAATAAGCACAAAATAATCAAGTTTTAAATATATTGTTTCAAGTTACCCCAGAATAGAACACAACATATAAATGTACAAATGGGAACAGAGGGGAAATGGTTGCAGTGTGTAGACCATTAAGACCGTCCTCCATCAAAAAACACTTTCAACGAAATGGTCATGCTCCTGCTCTCTCTGCCTGGGGCAGCAAGCAGAATGGTATCTTGGCTGGACGGGGCAATGGAGCTAACAAAATCTTGGAAGAACCGATCCACAAAAATGAAGATGGTCTGGGATCTTGCACAAATTAGACCTTTACAATAATTATGAATGCACGTAATTATTAGTTTTCTCAACTCTGTTTCACAATCAACCTTAAAAAGGGCATGTTTTATTTTTCTCTCTATTTCAAATATTAGCTAAGAGACTGATTGGCTCGTGGTGGAATGGGGAGTTATCAGCTTCAAATGAACCAAGTACTGTTCATTGTGGATTTGCATTAGTGATTAGACCATCATATACCTATGCAGGAGCAGATGCTAAACAGTATTCCAGTGCTTCCAGTGCATTCCTGAAATGTAGGGAACTTGAAAGGGGTCTGGAGCACTTAGTTCTCTAGCTGTACTTCTTAAAAAAAGAAAGAAAGAAAGTGAGAGAGGGAGGGAAGGAAGGAAGGAAGGAAGGAAGGAAGGAAAGGGAGGGAGGGAGGGAGGGAGGAAGGGAGGGAGGGAGGAAAAATAGTGACCAAATCCCCAACACTTTTTGAATTTTGGCAAAATTGTAGGTCAAATGGAGTTTAGACTATTGAGGGCATTTCACTATATCCAGAAGAACAGGATTACGTAGACTTTAGGCTCATCGCTCTACCTGAGGTCTAGAAATTTCCCTTTACATGTCCCCCATTTGAGAACCTCCTGCATCAACTCAAGAGACAGATTTTGCTTCACCCCTCCTGTTTCATCCACTCAACACACAACCCCCACCGGCATGTGTGGGGAGGAACTAAAGGGAAAGACAGGGTGATGTATTTTACGAGACTCCTGTGGACATGCTCTGATGCGAACACACTCCAGACCATCAGCAACACATGCTGGACAGCTGCTCTGAGCGCACACACCCAGGGTAGGTGTTAACATGCATCACATGGTGTAGGCATGGACTCACAGCAGTTGTAAACATGTGGGAATGGCACAGGAGCCGGGCAGGGGGCAGGCTTTCACTCTAGCGCACACAAAGCAAAGTTTGGTGTGTGATAAATGCCAAAAAAACTCGCCAAAGGTGTTCTGCTTTTCCTTGATAATCTCAGTTCCTCTCTCCTCCTTGGACAAGCCTAATTTGCTCCAGTTGTAGGTTACAGCTTTCATTTCCCTCTGTGAGGCAACTCAGTGCATCTTAAATTCCATTTCCATACATCCTTGGCTGGTTTGAGATCCCAGATGTAGAGAAGTTGAGAGGGGAGAAGGGCAGGGAGGAAGGAGGAAGTTCTCTTTCCATGCAGAACGACAGGAACACAGTTTGGGTTGGGGACTGATGGGAGAGAAGGAGCACTGTTACAGGACTTATTCTTGCTCATTTGCTTTGTACTTGCCCTTGCTCTGCTCCGGGCATTGATTCTCAACTGGCAAGTTGTCCGAGAATGGGAGCCCATGAGATCTTGTGCAAAAGCCAATATTGTTGAAAGGAGGGGAGGAGACGAGAGAAGAGCATTAAGCTCCTCAAGCATTTTAATTTTTCCACTGTGATATATTTATTAGACTATTTTGAGAAGGCATTGATTCTTCTTTTTAGGTGAACTTGTCTCTACAGATGTAAAAAGGGGATTGGTGAGACATTAGGGGCTCAGTATTAACAGCCCGGCCATTTACTCTGATTCTCATAATATGTAGCCATTTCTGTGCCTCTCACCACCATTCTGTCTTTCTTTTTCCCCAATTCTGTGCACCAGGTTTTAGAGCTGTGCTGTTTCCCTGGGCCCTGTTCTGTATATCTAGTCTGATTATCTTCTTCTGAGGCTTCACGTCCTGCTCTGCTCTGGCCTGGCCCTTCCAGGTCTCAAATCCTTAACCATAGACCAGTGGCCCAAACTCTACTTTTGCACTGAAAGAAGGTAAGGCAGGCAGGAGAGCCAACCACCTTACAGATTTCAAGTATTTGCTATCTGTGCCCTGACAGCAGCAACTGCAACTGAGATAACCCATTTTGGCCTGAATATTTGTCCCTCTTCTGGGCAGACTTACAGCTGGATCAGCTCCTCTTATCCTTTCTCCCATTCCACTTTCTGTTCTGTCTCCAAACCCAGGCTTTCTGATTCCAGACCTGCTTCTGCTGTTAACATTGAAGACACAGTTCCTCATCTGAGTAACTACTGTATTAAGGGACCCATATTTTTTTTGCTTTCTAAAAGTCCTTCCTGCGTGTAAGAAACAAGAACAAAACTCCAAAAAGCGTTAATAGGACAAGCATTTGGGATGAAAATATTATCTCATAAAGATTTCACAAAGATTTGCAGACCTCAAAGATTGCATCCATGAAAACACAGATATTATAAATTGTATTAGGCAAATCGATTTTTGGAATGGCCACATCTGTTTCTGGAACAGAGTGAGAAACAGATGTGAGAGCATCCAGTGAAACTGAGACAGGAAGCTTGTCAAATGTGAAAACTGAGCAAGCTCTCTGAATCCAGAAATCAGAGCAACAAAAGGGTGATAAATCCAAAGGAGCTCTTGATAAAGCCGTGCAGTCATTTTAGGAGCGCATTTGGTACCAAGATATAAGAATGTTATCAATGGACATGATTTTAGCAGATGCTAAACGGGTCTCATTAAACTCTTTTAGGTTCATTATGAATGAGTAATAAAAGAGGACATTTGATTTAGGGCTCTGAAGACACATGTTTTACATAAGGAAATGTGTTCTATTCGTGCAGCTCCCAAGTTCTCCTCTTCTTGGTGTCAGTGACCCAAGAAAATGTGGAGATAGTCTCTGTACTTAGGTGTGAGGAGTATGGTGCCATCTGTCTCCCAGGGACACTTTTGCCTGATTTCAGAGCCTTTGTCAAAGGTTTGTAGAAGGTCAGGAAAGGAGCTCTCTGTAGTCGACATGTAAGAAAGCACACAGGAAAGAAGCAATTCTGTGGATAAATGAGCCACATGTGTCTCCACTGAGTCACACGAAGTCTCAGGCGTCTGTCCAAGTTCAGTATCCCCAAGGACCTACTCTGAAGCTTTTCCCTGTGTTGTTCTCAGAGGTTCATGGAAAACTGTCAGAATTAGTGATTATGTAAAAGTTTCTCTAGAGCCTGAAACCATGGAAGAGGCCTCGCTTCCTTTCATGCTCCGGGAGAAGAAAGGAAAAGGAGCAGAAACTGTGCACGTCACTGTATTTCTATTTTGATTCTATTCCCACAAATGGACATGGCATAGTCAGAGCTATTTTCTGGGGATGTGGTTCTAGCAAATGCTCATCTTTGCGTACTGAGAAAAAGTGTGTGGATTCACTTGGACATAGACATTTACATAGGGATTTCTGGGTCCTATGGGAGTTCTATTTTTAATTTCTTGAGGAACTTCCATACTGGTGTCCATAATGGTTGCACCAGTTTACATGCCCATCAGTAGTACACAGGATTCTGTTTTTCTCTACGCCCACCCCAGTGAGTGTCATCTTTCTTTTTGATGGCTATTTTTAATAATAGCCATCCCAACAGGTACAAGATGATATTTCATTGCAGTTCTGATTTGCATTTCCCTGATGTTTAGTGATGGTGTATTCCTTTTCACATACATGTTAGCTGTCTGTATGTCTCCTTTGAAAAATAATCTATTGAGGCACTCTGCCCATTTTTTGATTGATTGATTGATTTGAGATTGAGTTGTATGAATTCCTTATATATTTTGGATATCAATCCTTCATTAGGTATAGGATTTGCAAATATTTTCTCTCATTCCATAGGTTATCTTTTTTAGTTTATTCATTTTTTCCTTTGCTGTGCACAAGCTTTTTAGATTCATTTGTTTGTTTTTGCTTTGGTTGCTTGTACTTTTGGTGTCATATCCAAAAGTAATGGCCAATGCCAATGTCAGTGAATTTTTCCCCCATGTTTTTTTTTTACAGGGGTTTTATGGTATGAGGTCTTACATTTAAGTATTTTTAATCCACTTAAAATTAATATTTTTATTTATGGGGTACTTTCAACATGCATTCCAACCTTGATTTTTCAACACCAAGTCTAGGTAAAAGAAGAGTCTTCCTATTGTGAAGTTGTTTAGGGCTTACAACATCCTACGTCAACATTTTAAAAACTATCATGCGGACATAAAGGAAATACACAAAGTTGATCACACTCAGTTACACCAAGGAAAGAGATTTGGAAAGAAAGTTTGGAGTATTCCAATAAAACAAGAAAATCTTTATTTGGACACATATGAAGGGTACCTTATTTCTTTACCTTTCAATTTACCTTTTAAAGAAATTAGAGAAAATACAGAAAAAGTTATATGAAATAGAAACAATACATAGGAGCAATAAAATCAATAGAAGTTATTCTGATTTCAAAAAGTAAGCTGTGACAAATTTTTTTTTTTCCAAATCGTACCAAAAGAAGTAGCTTATTAAGAGGAAATAATGACATTTGAGAAGAAGAATTAAAGAAGTTCTTGGATTATTTGATAATTCCATTGGAGAAGAGGAGGGAACCATATGAACACATTTTTAAAAGCTTCAAATTTTTGATTTGACAAAAAAGACATCAACAAAGATGACATAATACTTATAACACCATAAAAATAAGGACACTCGTGACAAAGCTGATTAATGAATATTATCAGTTGAAATAGTATTCATGATTAGTTACTGCACAGGAAAAGTTTTGAACTTCCTACTTGTTTCTACTTGTCCAAGATAATCATGGTGTAGAGGTTTTCCCCAAATTTGACAGCAATCTGAAAAACAGCATTAGCAATGTGGAGTCATGAAGCTGAAACTTATCCAAGCTATCAGTGAAAACAAAATTGACCATGTTGAAAGATGAATTGAGTTATCCATTTTATTTTTTATTTTTTTAGAAAATTAGATTGTTTTCTGGTCCTCTCTCTTACCAAGTCTGGAAGTCCTGTCCCATCTCAGGCCTCAGAAAGAGACAGTACTAGACATAATCATACTCATCTCAGCAGAGGCCATGACAGCAGTTTGCATCAGGACATCTCAGTCTGGATTTGTTTTCCCAAGTACATCCACTTTGCATCTACCTGGCTAAGAAGACTGGCTAACATGGTGCCTCCCGGAAAGAAGGAAAGATCTACTTCATGCCAAATTTTATTTCAGCCACAGGATGCAAAATGTTATTTCTCCTGCATTTATAATTTGTAATTCTCTAACTCTACTCCATCTATGCAATAGAAAAACAATACTGGCAGCTTTAAAAGAGTAGTTTGTCCCTGGTTCACAGTCCAACTATTTTTATGAATATCAATACAAGTAAACATTGCATTCTGTGCTCAGTAGTGGGTTGGATAATGCTCTTCAGATTTCAGTTTCATTGCACTCTTGGCTAACTTCTGGCCGGGTCTGCATGACTCCACCGAAGGTTTATTTCTGTCGTGGTCAGATGTTTTGCACTCACCCAATAACTGGCAAATATCTGAGTCAACAAGAGCAAAACAGAACTTGTAGAGGAGAGCTGTCTAAAAACAAAACCCCATTGAGTCACCTCAGCTAGGTCTGGGGCTCATTTTACAGAGCATTTGCCCTTGGGAGAAATTCACCATGTACAGACACTGTGCAGTCCTTTGGCTTTACCTCACTTTCTATACTGAAGGAAGTGCAAAATGGCTAAGGTCTCTTGGAATGTTAGGCTTATTTCAGATATTTGCCTAAACCATTTGAACTGTTTTCATGCTTTCAAAAATAGTCACATCAGAATTTGTTTTTTCAGGGGCAAGGGAGATGTCCATTTAAGAAAATATTTATTTGGAAAAATTTCTTAATAATTTAAATAGTAATAGGTAACACACAGAGCATTCATACTGTGCCACACACTGTTACAAGCATAAGAGATGTATTAAATCACTTGACTGTTATAATAACCATGAGTAGTAACTGTTTTCTATTTTATAGATAAGACATAGAGAACTTAAGGAACTCACTCAACATCACATAGCAAGTGGCATCAAAGCATAATTTTTTAAAGGTAAAAAAACAACTCCCAAATATATGTTGAGAACATAAAAATGATGTATTTAGTTCATTAATAAGGAATCTGGTAAAATAGTTCAGTGGATTCAAAAAAGAATCTAATAAACAGTTTTATAGTCACTCAGGGAAAGCACAAAAAAAGCTGACATAAGTTTGCTAAATTAGAGACAAACTGGTTTATGCCTTATAAAACAATAAATCCATTACTTTGGGGTTGTGTTCTCTACCCCACAGAAATCATTTGCTGCTCTACTAGATCTGCACTCTGACATTTAAGTCAGAAAATCTCAAACTGTGGTCCATGGACTTTTGGGGAGACAGCATTTTTCAGGGGCCCACAAATTCAAAACTACTTTTATAATAATAATGACAAAATATTTGCCATTTTTTGGTATATTGACATTTTCATTGATGCAAAAACAATGGTAGGTAAAATTGATAGTACTAAATTGATGAGTAGCTATTAAGCTCTTGACCACCAGATATTCACAGATTTAAAAAAAAATAACAGTTATGTGTAAGATGTCCTTGACATAACAGTAGCAACCATTAAATTTATTAAATGTCAGCTTTTGAGTACATATCTTTTTAATATCCTTTGTGACAAAATAGGAAGTACACGTAAAGCAATTCTGCTGCCTGGTAAAATGCCATGGTAGTCTTAAGGAAGCATATTTTTGCAATATATTGTGCTATTAACCAAACTAGCTAATTTTTTTCATGGAGTGTCACTTTATTTGGGAAAAAAAAGAGTAATAAATTATTGCGATTCTGACCTGAATATTTCATAGGGATTTTCTCAAATATAAATAGAGCAATGATAACTGCTCAACTAATAATATTTATTGACTTGCTAAAATTGAAGCTTTCAAAAGAAAAGCAAAGCCGGGCCCATCACAATTCCAGACTTCAGGTTGTATTACAAAGCTGTAGTAATCAAAATAGTATGGTACTGGCACAAAAATAGACACATGCATCAATATAACAGAAGAGAAAACTCAGAAATGAACCTACAACTATACGGTCAATTAATCTTCAACAAAGCAGGAAAGAATCTCCAATGGGAAAAAAGCAGTCTCTTCAACAAAAGGTATTGAGAAAACTGGACAGGAGCATGCAAAAGAATAAAACTGAACCACTTTCTTGCACCAAGCACAAAAATAAATTCAAAATAGATTAAAGACTTAAATGTGAGACCTGAAACCATAAAAATCCTAGAAGAGAACACAGACAATAACTTCTTTGACATCAGCCATAGCAACTTCTTTCTAGATAGGTCTCCTGAGATAGGGAACCAAAAGCAAAAATAAACTGCTGTATTTCAACAAAATAAAAAGCCTCTGCACAACAAAGGAAATCATTGACAAAACTAAAAGTTAGCCTATAAGATGGGAGAAATTATTTGCAAATGACATATCAGATAAGGGGTTAGTATTCAAAATATATAAAGAACTTATAAAACTCAACACCCCAAAATGAATAATCCGATTAAAAAATGGGGAGAAGACATGAATGGATATTTTTCCAAAGAAGACATATAGATGGCCAACAGACACATGAAAAGATACTTGACATTACTGATCATCAGGGAAATGCAAATCAAAACTATAATGAGGTATCCTGTCACACCTGTCAGAATGTCTAAAATTAATAACACAAGAAACAAGAGGTGCTGACAAGTATGTCGAGAAAAAGGAACCCTCTTGCACTGTTGGTAGGAATGCAAACTGAGGCAGCTACTATGGAAAAAAGTATGGAAGGTCCTCAAAAATTAAAAATAGAACTACCTTGTGATCCAATAATCACATTAATCGGTATTTACCCAAAGAACACAAAAATATAAATTCAAAGTGATACATGCATCCTGATATTTACAGCAACACTTGGAAACAGCCCATGTGTCCATTGATTGATGAATGGATAAAGAAGATGTAACACACACACACACACACACACACACACACACACACACACACTGGAATATTACTCAACCACAAAAAAGAATGAAATCTTGCCATTTGCAATGACATGGATGGAGCTAGGGAGTATTATGCTTAGAGAAATAAGTTGGAAAAAGATAAATATATGATTTTTACGTGTGTAATTTAAGAAACAAAATAAATAAGCAAAGGGAAAAAAGAGAGACAGAGGCAAAACAAGAAAAAGATTAAGGTGAGTGGGGATGGGTTAAATAGGTGATGGAAATTAAGGAGTGCACTTGTAATGATGAGTACTGGGTATTGTATGGAAGTGTTGAATAACTATATTGTACACCTGAAACTAATATTGCATTATATGTTAAATAACTGTAATTTACATAAAAACTTGAAAAAAAACCAGAACTTTCAAGCTAAAATTAGAATTTTTGAAAAAGTGCATCTGCACCTGTGAGTTTGATGGTTCCCTGATATTTCAAAGCTTTTCTTATAATATCAATGTTGATATTAATTGATGTAATTTTTTCATATCATATAAAAGTGTATTAACATTTGGAATATGTACAGAATTCAGTGAACCATTATTTTTCAATGAGAATGCATCATGTTACAAACTATGCATGGAGAAATAATCCACTTAAATTACAAAATATACCAGTGCCCTTTAACTTAATGGAGTACAAAAAGTTTACTGCTGTGCTTTCAGATTCCACATTGCATCTAACCTTTAAAAACAACCTTTACAGAGTTTTGGTGTGCCAACAGAGGAGAATAGCCATAATTGTCAGAAAATGATTTTCAAGACTTCCTTTTCCAGTTATATAGGTGTATGATGCCAAATTTTCTTTACATACTTCAACAAAAACAATACATAGGAACAGGTTAAAGACAGAAGAAGGTATGGATTTCATTCTTTTATTTGGCCAAAAATTCAAGTACAAAAATGTAAACAATGCCATTCTTCTCACTTAACTTTTTTGTTTGGGAAAATACAGATTTTTAAAAATGTTTTTTCTGTTAGCATGTAACCAGCTTCTTGTTCTTTTTCTCGTTCTTCTTACTATTATTATCATCACTTTACATGAACTAATAAATACTTTAAAATTTTCTACTTCAAATTTATAATAAGATAAATATCCATAGATATACCTATACAAACAAAATTTATTTGCCTCTGCCATAATTTATTAAAATGTAAAGCGTCCTGGGACCCAAAGTTTGAGAGCAGCCCCTCTAAGTTGTAAATCAAAGCACATGCCCTGGTTAATTAAATAATCCTTGGTTGGGCCTTTTAGACAACGCTCCATATGACACTGCGAAATCATTGTGATCCTTTTGCCTTATTTCCTATAATTATTGTATATAATAATTACATGATTATTCATAATGGTAGTGGAGTCAAAATTAGAATTCAGGCAGTCTGGCTTTGGAGTCCGTGCTCTTTGCCACTAAGTCATAATATACGTAGAGGAAACATGTAAATACCAATGAGTAGAATCATCAAACTCAAATAGAAAATGTTGCTTTCCTGGAAAACAGAGCAAACAGAAAGGTAAGTTTAAAAAATAGGACAGATCTCACCCAGAGGTTGAAACTTACCATGGAACCCATGAGTCACTTTGGACTGATTAAGTTTTGAAAGCTCTGGAATTTTAAAAATCTTATTAAGTAAATCCACTAATAAAACACTAACTGGTGATTCAACCCCAAATAAAGAAATTCTATTAACATTCAAGTTTTCTCTTTGATGGTAGCAATAGAGTTCTCAGAAATGTTCAAAGGTAGCAGAGGGCTCTGATAAGAAGCATTTTCTCACCCAAAGACCTTTGCTTTAATAGCAGAGAAGAATAGATGCTTAAAGGGAGTGGTATTCACTTGAAGAAGTGTGAAAGCTTTTTTCCAGTTTTGTGGGGTTTGTCCTGTGCTACGGCAATGGGATGGGGACAGATTGGTGGGAGACTAATCCTTCTTGACCTTTTCAGTGTTAAGCCTACAACCTAAAAATGAAAATGAACCGCACTGAACATGTGTTAACATCTGAACATACAGATCACCAAATTTCTTGGCTTTTTAAGTGGAATTAACATATAGACAACTGTTGATCATGAAATGGTCTCCTTTTACACAAAGGCAAAGCCAGAGTATTTGACACTGAAGCCTCTACTCAGATTAGTGAATTCTACGCCCCCCTTCCTCCCAGGGGGTGTTCAAAGAAGAAAAGACTTCCTGCAGGCTGTACATTCTCAAGATTATTGAGCTTTGCTAAGAAACAAAAAGATCCAGGATGTTATCAATTTAGTCATCAAAATAAAAACAGATTGAAAGTGTTCAATGTGCTGTAATAGACATTGGAATTAAAGGAATACATTAGAAGACCAAGAAACAGGAACAAATACAAATACAAATAACAAATAACAAATTAATAAAGCATTTATAAAAGCATTTAAAGTATGATAATAGTGGAACTTTAAATCAGTAGGAAAAGGATCGACTGTTGAATAAGGAGTATCAGGGTCATTGGTTAATACTTTCTTGGAAAAAAATTAGTTATATCCCGTAAACTATATCACAACAAATAATATAAATTGGTTAAGGGTTTAAATGTAAAAATAATATTTTGTATCATTATAGTATTTATATTATTGGTATTGGGAAAGTTTTGTAAGCATGATTCTAAAATACAACTATAAAGCAAGTGCTTATATAATTGACTGTAATACACAAAGGAAAGAAGAAGGAAAGAAGGAAGGAAGGAAGGAAGGAAGGAAGGAAGGAAGGAAGGAAGGAAGGGGAGAAAAACAGAAAACAAAGAAACAAAATAAAGCGAAAAAGACACAAGTTTTAGACCAAACTGAAAAAGCATTGGCAAGTTTTGTGTTATAAAACAATTTTTTTTTTTTTTTTTTATTAAAGCTTTTTTTTTTTTTTTAATTTTTTATCTATTTTTGATAGTCACAGAGAGAGAGAGAGGCAGAGACACAGGCAGAGGGAGAAGCAGGCTCCATGCACCGGGAGCCCGACGTGGGACTCGATCCCGGGTCTCCAGGATCGCGCCCTGGGCCAAAGGCAGGCGCTAAACCGCTGCGCCACCCAGGGATCCCTTATAAAACAATTATAACAAAGTGTTACTCTTATTAATACAAAGACAATTCTTTCAAGTCAAATGAAGTCATAAACAATAATAGAAATAGACTAAAGAGTATAAAGAGATTATTCAAAAATGATCAGTGAGCAAAGAAATGCAAATTAAAACAATGATATATCTATTTTTTTTTTTACAATGGTATAGTTTTTTTTATTTTGATAACATAATCCTAAATTTTGAAGAGAGTATAAAGAAAAATCCAAGCTCTTATATTGCTGGGAAGCATATAAAATTGCATAGCCATTCTGCAGGGAAATTTATCAATACATACTAAAGCATTTAGAAACAACATACTGTTTACCTGAGCAAATCTACTTTCAGGATTTTAAACTATGAAAATTCATTGATATGCTTACCAAGAGTTTGGAGGAAAAATCTATATTTAAATGTCCTTTAGTAGGCGAATTGGTTACATGAATTATATTACAAAAATACAGTGGAAGACTTTATCACATTTAAATATTATAATAAAGATGTCTATTTTTATAATGGATTGATATTCAAAAAATATTTTTATATAAAAATGCAGATTCAAAATGGTACATGTGGTATGGTACTGATTTGGGAAAATATGTATATAGATCTAAAAAGCCATACCCAAAAATATTAAGTAGATATTTTGAGCATTGAAATTTTACTAGTTATTTTCTTTTTGCCTATAATCATTTTAAATTTTTTTGTTCAATGACTAGGTGCTACTTATGTTATTTTAAAACATTAAAAGCTGACAAATTTTAGCTTCAATAGTACTTTTTGAAAATAAACTTTAAGGAAGTTTTAGATTTACAAAACAATTATAAAGGTTATCTGTACAGAGTTCCCATGTACCTCGCACTTAGTTTTCTTTACTGTTAAACATCTTACCTTACTACGGTACCTTTGTTACAGTTAATGAACCAACATTGACATGATACTACCGAATTTCATACTTTATTCAGATTTCCTTAGTTTTAACCTTTTTCTGTTCCAGGATCCTACCACATTACATTTAGTCTTCATGTCTCCTGAGGCTCCTCTTGGCTGGGAGTCTTTCAGACTTGCCTTGTTTTTAATGACCTTGACAGTTTCAAGGAGTCCTGAAAAGAAAACTTGTAGAACATCCCTTATTTGGATTTTGTCTGCTGTTTTTCTCATGATTCGACCAGAGGTATGGATTCTGGGGTTCCACACACAGGGATTAAACATCCCATTCATACTATCAACATGACTCACAATCAACATCTACCTTGACCTCCTCCTGTCTGAGGTAGTGTTTGCTAGGTTTCATCACTCTAAAGTTACCCTCTTCCTCCTTTCTGTAGTCCTTGGAAGGAAGTGAGGCATAGTGTTCCACCTCTATGTGAGGACAATATCTACATAAATTATTTGGAATTCTTCTTTTTTTTTTTTTTTTTTTTAAATTTAGGGCTGAGAAGCCATTAGGATTTTTTTTTTTTTTAATGACAGTCACACACACAGAGAGAGAGGGGCAGAGACACAGGCAGAGGGAGAAGCAGGCTCCATGCACCGGGAGCCTGATGTGGGATTCGATCCCGGGTCTCCAGGATCACGCCCTGGGCCAAAGGCAGGCGCCAAACCACTGCACCAGCCAGGGATCCCTATTTGGAATTCTTAATGGGAGATTTGTCTTTCCTTTTTTCTAAGTTTATCTATTTAGTCATTTATTCATATCAGTAGTAAGTCACAGGCATTTATTCTATCCTTTTGGTTATAATCCTTTAACTATCTTATTTTTTTACTCAAATTATGCCAGTTTTGGCCTTTGCAAGGTCCTTCAGTTGGCTGTTTTGCCTCCTTGACATACTGAATGTGTGTGTGTGTGTGTGTGTGTGTGTGTGTGTGTGTGTGTGAACACTTTCTTACTTTCTGGCACAGCAGCATGCTCCAGGTTCATTTTGTATATTTTCTGCCACAGTTCTATAATCAGACATCTTTTAAAGGAGCCCTGATTCTTTTTATTGGAAAATGGTATTAGAAAACAAGATATATTGGGATCCCTGGGTGGCGCAGCGGTTTGGCGCCTGCCTTTGGCCCAGGGCGCGATCCTGGAGACCCGGGATGAATCCCACGTCGGGCTCCCGGTGCATGGAGCCTGCTTCTCCCTCTGCCTGTGTCTCTGCCTCTCTCTCTCTCTGTGTGACTATCATAAATAAATAAAAATTAAAAAAAAAAAAAGAAAACAAGATATAAGTGCTGGGAATGCTTGTTGCTACTGGGGTGTTACCGCCTGTAAGCCATCTCAGCTGACAGTACAAGGGAATATTGTATATACTCAGATCTATAAATATCTCTTTCTGTAACTATATATCTATCTCAATCTAAACATGAGCTCATCCTGATATCTCCAAATCTAACCAATACCACCACATGGATCATTCTAACTTCCTTCCCTTGCTAATCTGTAATATTGTAATTTCTCCAGCACTGAGAAACCTGGCTCCTGCCATCCACTATCCAACTACTGAATTGTTCAATTTCATTTTACAAGTATAGCGGTTTTAGAATTGTTAACTTGTACTTCTATGGGAAACAACTTTATTAGTTATAACACTTACATCCTTTTGCCTTTATTCTAGTAGAGCCTACTCCACTTCCAAACCTACTTAGGTTAACATATTTTTCTTCTACCCCTGCCAGTGAAAACAATTCAGAACTGTTGGTAATGTAGATTCATTTTTCACCTTTCATCTAAATTATTTTTTTATTGACAAACATTAAGACTCACTTGATGTGCTGTAAAAATCTATGACTTTTGATAAATGCAGCAGATAATCTGTTAACAATCTCTATATTTTGCCTTTTCTGGGTTTATTCAGGTTGTCTATTTCCTCTTGTATGAGTTTTGACCAAAGAATTGGTCCACTTCATCTAGGTTATTTGATGTGTTTAAAGCTATAAAGTATCCCCTAAGCATTGTCTGTCCTGTACTCTACAAATTTTAATAACTTGTATCTTTATTTTCATTTAAGTAAAAGTATTTTAGAATCTATCTTGAGATTTCTCCTTTGAGCCATCTGCTATTTAAAAGTATATTGTTTAATTTCCAAATATTTTAGAATTCTCCATCTGTCTTATTGACTTCTTTTTAATACCATTTTTTAATGCTTTCTATTCTTTTAAATATATCAAGGTGTGTTCAATGGCTCAGAACACAGGATTGGCAGACATTCCAAGTGGACTTGAGGGAAATATGTATTCTGCTTCTACTGAATGCAGTATTCCATAAACGCCAATTACGTCGAGTTGGCTGTTTAGTGCTATTCTAGTCAACTATAAAGTTATGGATTTTTTGCCTGCTTGATGTATCAGTTACTGACAGAGGGGGGTTTAAGGTTCTATTTAAAATAGTGAATTTGTCTATTTCTCCATTTAGTTCTATAAATTTCTGCCTCATGTATTTTGACACTCTTCTGTTAGGTGCCTACATGTTTCTATGTCTTCTTGGATATTATCATTATGTAATGTCCCTTCTTATCCCTGAAAATGCTCTTGTTCTGAAGTTAGCTTTGTGTGAAAATAGTAGACTACTATTTCAGATTTCTTTTAATTACTTCATATTTCTTTTAATTGTTAGTATGGTATATCTTTATTCAATCCTAACTGAGTCATAGCCACTCTTTTCTTTGTATTTAAATTTTTACAGTCTATATAAGATATGCTTACATATGGCTTTATCATGCTTGTTTCTAAGATTCCTGGATGTGTGAATCTGTGGTTTAGTGTCTGCTATTAATTATGGAAAATCCTTCTCCATTAATAATTCAAATACTTCTTTTGCTCCATTCTTTCTTTTCCTTCTGGTATTCCGATTATGCATATTTTACCCCTTTTGTGATTTTCTACTCAAAATGAATGCTTGAATGTTTTGATTTTTTCGTATTCCTTTTTTTTTTTTTATTCTAGTTTGAAAAGTTCCTATTGACCTATCTTCAAGCTTACTGATTCTTTCGTCAGCCATGTTAAGTCTAGTGATAAGCCCATTAGAAGCATTTTCTATTTTTGTTACAGGGTTTTTTATTTCCAGCATGTTCTTATGTTCTTTTGGTTCTTTCTTTCTTTCTTTCTTTCTTTCTTTCTTTCTTTCTTTCTTTCTTTCTTTTTTTTTTTTTAGATTGTTACTTATTTATTCATGAAAGACACAGAGAGGCAGAGACACAGGTGGAGGGAGAAGCGGGCTCCATGTAGGGAGCCTGATGTGGGACTCGATCCAAGGACCCTGGGATCATGCCCTGGGCCAAAGGCTGATGCTCAACTGTTGAGCCACCCAGGCATCCCTATTTTGGTACTTTCTTTGAGCTTCCATTCCTCTGTTTATATTACCTAACCCTTTATATGTTGTCTACTTTTTCCAGAGCCTTTAACATATTAATCATAGTTATTTTAAATTCATTGTCTAACAATTAAAATCCTTGTTTTATATATCAGTCTGGTTCTAATGGTTACTTTGCCTCTTCAGAATGTTTTATCTTGCTTTTTGGCATACTTTGTCATCATTTGTTGAAAATTCAACATGTTATTCCAGGTAGGAGGAAATGATTAAATAGGCCTTTATTCTTTTTTTAAAAGATTTTAATTATTTATTTGAGAGACAGAATATGTGGATGAGTGGCAGGGGGAGGGGCAGAGAGACAAGGAGGCTCCCCACTGAGCAGGGAGCCAGTCATGTGGCTCAATCCCAAGACCCTGAGATTATGACCTGAGCCAAAGTCAGATGCTTAATTGAGCTACTTGGGCTCAGTGAGATTTTGTGTTAATCTGGCTAGGAGCTGGAATGGATCTGATGTTGGCTGTAGCTGTAGGTGGCAGAGGCTTCAAATTCCTCTAGGATTCTTTTTTTTTTTAAGATTGTATTTATTTATTCATGAGAGACACATACACATAGAGAGAGGCAGAGACACAGGCAGAGGGAGAAGCAGGCTCCATGCAGGGAGCCTGATGTGGGACTCGATCTTGGGACTCCAGGATCACATCCTGGGCCAAAGGCAGCGCTAAACCATTGAGCCACCTGGTCTGCCCTCCTCAAGGATCCTTGTATCATTTTCTATTAAGTGTGGCCTTCCCCAAGTATTTCCCTTCAAAGAAAGCCTGTTTTACGTCTCTTTCAACTATAGCCCAGAGTAATTACACTGGAGTCTTGTTGATGGTGGTGGTAAGGTATGGGAAGGGAGAATGTTCTATTAGTTTTCAACTAAATGTCAGTCTTTTTAGTGGACCTGTGTCTCTGGACTCTGACCTTCACAGTTGTTGATAACCCTATCACCTGTATTTAGTTTCCTACTTCCTTAGCTACAGCATTCACAATCTATTTCCTTGAAAGAAAGCGTTCATGACTATATCCCACTAACTATTTCTTGACTATATTCCATTCCTCCTTTGGTGAGACAGGATGGCTGGTATGGATTGGAGTTGGAAGAGTATGCTTCCCATGTGGGTTGGGGCTCTGAAAAAGTCTTTTCCCTGAAAAGTAAGCCTTTGTTGTGGAGAAAGCTCTGGTTATATTTCACAATAATTACTCTTCCTCTCTGCTTGTCAGAGCCACGGGATCTTAGCTCTTTACCATGAGAAACTACTATGGTTCTAGAAGTTAAAGTCCTTAAAAGTATAGGGCCCCCTCAAAGGACAGCCCCAAAAAGCTTCTTACTCTCACAGTAGTCCATACTCAGTCTTCAGTAATTCATCAAAATTACCATTTGAGAGTCTTACGAGTTCATGAAGTCTAGATTTTTTTGTTCCTGGTCAGCTCATCTCAGCTATTAGTCTCTCCATGTGCCTATTTCTCCTGATTTCAGGGTGTTGATTCAACCTGAAACCTCAGTTTTCTGATAGGTCCAAGAAAAATTATTGATTCTTAATTTGTCCAATTTTTTCTTGTTGTAAAGGTAGGAGTGACCATTTCCATGACCTTTACATTTCAGAACTGAAACCAGGAGGCTCTAGGAATAATTTTTAAAAATCATATTCATAGCTAGCTCTTTAGAAAGTAAATCAAACTTGAATTACAGTTTCTCATTTCCAAATAATATTTGCTATCTTTTTTTTTAAATAATTAGATGTCATTTCAGTATGCTTAGTAATTGGTTGATGTAAACCTAAATACCTCAATATTGGAGTTATTATGATGAGGTGAAGAAGTTTCATGCTGTATTTCTGAGTTTTTATTTCCCACTTCCCACCTATGTGTATATTACAATGAGGGATGAGGATGACGATGAGGATAAAACCTAAGCCAAATAACTTGTCAATAGTCTTCTGAATAACAACTCCACCAAGCCAGTTCTATTAGGAATGCCCAGAACTAGCAGTTAGCTCTTCAAGGATCTACTGAGGACTCCACAGACACTAGAGATGTACAAAAGGCAGACTGTCTCCAAAAGATTTCCTTCTTCCTGAAGAATAGATGTGGGATTAAGACTCTTGCTCAGCTTGCTTGGGAATCCAATGTCTCTCTTTTGCTGAAAACTATCAAATCAATAAATGCTTTCTCACTTCAGAGTTGGAGTAAAGATTGAATGGGGGGAGTGAAGTAGAGCTCATTCTGGCATTTACCCACTCCACAAAGGGCTGTGTGGCTGGAGCTCCACATTCAGACACTAATGAGTCTTTGCAATTGAATAGCTTTGGCTGCCTTTACCCTTTCCTTTGTGTCTGTCCAGAAAGACAGTTGGAAAGCTCCCTCACAACCACCACCACCACTCCAAAAATGACATTTCCTCTGTGAGAAAGAATAAGCAGTGTTGGCTACTAGAACTATCACCTGTGGTCTCCCATTCCACAGTCTCTGGATAAAACACAAACATAAATATTAATTTTAGACACATAAGAATTGATTTTTAAAAAAGTATGCCATTAATTAGTTCTTCGGGTTTTATTTTAGAGTTTTTTTTCTTCTTGTTTCTTTCTTTTTTCCTGCTTTTCCTCATTCTTCAACTGATACCAGAATAATCCAGAAAAATCAGGAAGTTGGTTCTCTTTTAGAGATTGAATTTATACAGTTATTTTATTTTTTTTCCTATGAAACTATTGAAACAGTAAGCTGTTTCGATATCAGTATTAATATAGATGGTATTAATAGATATATTCCTATTTTGCCTAAAATGCAAATGAATTTAAGTGAAATTTAAAAGTATCTATTTCTTTCCTTGCTCTGTTGTTATGTTGTCACATTCTTTTAGGAATGTGAAATTCCTGACATTTTCAAGGGATCACATAGCCTTCAGATGTTGCTTTGGAGTCTCCACTCTGCCCACACCATTACCAATATCTTGTGCAATGAACATTGTGTATTTTCCACATTTTGGTTAGTACTCTTAACAAAAGTATCTTTAATGAGGAAATGTGGATTTTTCTCTCCCAATTTATGTGTGCGTGTGTGTATGACAGGGAAAGAAATTAGAGGTTAGACATCCCTGCCTCGAATACTTATTATAATGAAGTTACGACTGTCTATGTTTGGCACACATGAGTAGTATTCATGCTGAATAAGAGGCTATACAAATTATAGTTTTGCATAAATGAATAATTTCATATATGTTGATAATTCATGCACTGTCAAGTGATCCAAAGAACACTGATGCTTTCCAAGTTTTTTTTTTTTTTTCCCTTTGCTAAAAGGGACACGATGAGATACTTTCTTTGATAGGAGAGGCAAATAGAACAAACACCCCTCCTCACCAGCTTCCTACAACTTGACAGACTGTAGAGTTGACCTTCAATATGTGCCTGCTTCATGCGTCTCAGCAGACCAGAATGCCAACTGTTATTTCTTCTTCTCCCGAAGGAACGACTGGTAAATGTTACCCAGATGAAGGTAGACAATATTCTATTAAATGTGGTCTTTAGCTAATTGTGCCAGGCATTATGATGCTTTAGCAAGAGGCAACATTATTCATGGTTTCCTGTAGTAATTTCTCCTCCAGGGCTCATCAACTAGACATCTCTGCAAGATGCAAACTCAGAAAGTTATCAGCTTAATCGCCATTGACTCCGAAGGAAAAGCAAATGTTTTATAACATATTAATGTCTTCCTCTTTAAAAACTCAGTGAATATTTGGTAACAAGCTTTTTATACACAATGACAGTTCCATGGTTAATTTGTCAGAAGCTCCTATTTGAGTTGAGGCTGATTTGGGCCAGGTCTTTGCGTGTCTGCTTAACTGCCAGCAAGGACCAAACAGAAGCTGTGAGCTGAGGAGCTGTAGGATTTTCCCAGAGAATATCCAGGATACTGAGGGAAGACAGAGTTAGGCATTGAGGCACTGAGTGAGCTAAAAAGTCATTTTGGGGATTCTGAGCACAGTGTGATGGCTCCTCTGCAAGTCTGCATATAGTCTAGTACAATGGTTGCATGTGTGAGTCCCAGGAATATACATGGGAAAAGCAAACAACTCAAAGCTGAGGGAGCTGTTTCACCAAATACTATAATATACTGGAATGCAGGTAGCACTGATTTGAGTATTCAATAGAATATGACACAGAATAGGGGGCAAAAGCCATAATATATCATCACAAAGCACTGATATTCAGTTTTAGATTTTTTTTTTTGAGAGTATTAAGAAATAGAGTATGGACTGCACTTTGGCAAGTATTCCTATTTGTGAGCATTCACAAGATTCCCTAAAGACACCCAAAAAAAAAATATATATATATATACAAGGAACTTTACAGATGTCTAGAGTTCTCATGGCAGCAAAATAGTGCTAATTCATTTATTATTATGACTGTGATTTCATTAATTCCTACAGGATGGTGAGCACTGACAATAGGCAGGCTATATTTTTATACTTGAGCTATTCCTAATCATACCCTCCAATCTCAATGCCACCTTCAGTGTTTCCCATAGGAAAACTGTGTGCCTATGTTTGAAACAAGATTATTCCTTAGTCCTGATTATATATAAGATGGAAACACAATAACGCAGATGGTAAAAAATGAACTGAAGACAGGAAGCACAAAAGATTAGGGAAGATATAAATGTATTTTTCTTAAGTTGATCTATTTGGTTTGGAGTATCCTATGATATTTCAGAATTATGTTCACTATTTTTTTTTAAGATTTTATTTATTTATTCATGAGAGACACACAGAGAGGCAGAGACACAGGCAGAGGGAGAATCAGGATCCCCGCAGGGAGCCCGATATGGGACTTGATCCCAGGACCCTGGGGTCACGCCTTGAGCCAAAGGCAGATGCTCAACCGCTGAGCCACCCAGGTGTCCCTATGTTCACTATTTTTAACATAAATTGTGTCCAGACAAGCAAAATAGAGTTTCTAAAGGAGGATTTAAGCATCATTTTCAAATTCCCCGACTCTCTAAGAATTTAATCAGCTAATGAATCAATTAGCTAATAGTTATGATGTACCTTTAGAGTGTCCAGTCCTGCCTTTCCATGTTCCATTAAGTGATAATACTGGCTTCTCCATCAGTTTTGCTTTTTCTCCTTCAGCTCTGCAGTAACTTGTATAAAGTGTCTGTGCACAATGTATCCAGCTGTGATTGAATTCCTGGCCTCAGTGTTCTGTTTTTGTTGTGTTGTTATTTTTCCCCCCCAACTCAAAAATTAAAGGCAGATTCCTTTGGATGGAAATATTTAGAAAATTGCTATGAGTGTAGGTAGTTCCCAGAAGGCAAAACTTTAATATCCTACTTTTACTTAGAGTCCTAAATGTTCATAGACTCTTTCTAGGAGCACACTGGTAAATGTTATTTTTGCAACCTAATGAAATACTCAACTCCCATGAATGGGTTTAATTCTTCCTGAGATTTCCAGGGAGAGGTTCTTGAAGGGCCTTCTTATAGATTAAAATGAATTATACTTGTTTTACTTACTATATTGGGCTATATTGCTACAGTGAGAGAAAAGATTGGGAAAATATAAAGCTTGTATCGTGGTCTTGGAATTTAGGGCCACCTAAAAGCACCCTGCTCCCAGTATGGAAACTGGCTTAAAAACGAGGCCAATGTTCTCTCCATTCCTCCTCCACATCTAGGTGATCTTAGAGTAATGAACAAGATGAAGAGAAACAAATATGCATGCCCCCAGCCTAACCCATAGATAAGTACACTGTCCTCACATTTAACCTGCTGTGTAATTTGCAGGGCACAGTCTAGGAAGGATCTCCATCCTCCCATGGAATGGGTTACTGTATTTAAATCCATTTTCCCATAAAGAATATTTTATTTTACCAGGTTTGCTGCTTGTAACTTGTTTGCTCTGAGTCGAAGGATTGCGTTTAAACACATTCAAGGTTGATCTTGGTACGTTTCTTGTTCACAAAGCCAAAGAGCACACAAGAGGTAAAACAGCATTTTGGCCACGTCTCCACCACAAAAAAATACATAAAGGTTTATTATAGCAACTGACTCATTTGGGCCAAAGAACCAGACTTTAGTGCTAATTGTAAATGCTGTAGACATATTTTTTTTCCCCTCACTAACAATTAACACTTATTCCAATATATGCTTTCCTGGATTAAACATGTGAATGGGCATGACTGTTTCTTTTCAACTGGCAGCTGTAATGCCATTTAAAAACCTAACAAGTTTTTCTAATACCACTTCCAGTCTTACAATTACCAGCTGGATCTTTAACTGGAGCTTGAGCCCAGTGTTTAATTTAAATTAGGATATCTATCAAACTTGAACTTTGGAGCATGCATGTTCCTTTATTATGAAAAGTCCTGAGGCCTTTGGCCCCATCTGTGCTTGTAGAACTGCTGTCTGAAATGTCACTGGGATGAGATATTTGAATGGCATCTTGTCCATCATTCTTTATGGAATAATACTCTGAGTAATATACTGGTATCCCTTATATCCATCAGCTTTGCCTTTTGAACCCAACAATATTTATTTAAGTGTTGGACTGGCTGAGCAGTTGAGGCTCGGGGAGACTAGTTCTATTGGGATTCAACAAGCAGTGAAAGATTTCAGAGAAAGCCAAAGGGAATATAAAGAGTGAAAACTGTTTTATGAGAGAGAGAGAGAGAGAGAGAATGGCATTAATTAGAGATCAGCTTGCTTTTAAGATGACACCCTTTTTAAAATCCATCTGTAACCTATCCTTTCTGATATAGTTCTCAGTTTGTATTGTCTATCAGGTTCGTATTTGTTGAACCTGTAGGTTTCAACCATCTATAAGTTGCTAGAAGTAACTTTTCGGTGGAATAGTATGTGGTTTGTACTTTAATCTACAACAACTCCAACAACTCAAGATCTGAGAAAGATGGGATATATTGTTTGATTTTTAAAATACAGATGCAGTGAGGCACCCAGGTGGCTCAGCAGTTGGGCAGTTGCCTTTGGCATCCCAGGCATGGGGCCTGCTTCTCCCTCTGCCTCTCTCTCTCTCTCTCTCTCTCTCTGTGTCTCTCATGAGGCCACACGTAATGGCTATGGAAGCCTGAACAAGTCCCTTCATGTCCTTTTGCTTTAGTTCTGTTATGGGGAAAATAACTGCACCTACCCCAGAGTATGTATGTGAACACCATAAGACTTAATAAATTAAAACCCCTAGTATAGCATCTGGTATAATATTAAGAGCTTACCAAATCTCCAATACCAAACTGGTATTGTCATTTCCAGTTATGAAATGTGATAATACTTTCACCTTTAGGGTAACCCCTGCTGAACTGGTTAGACGTGTAGGACCCAAACATCAGCAGATGAAGGAAGGTAAGAGATAAAAATGGGCAGCCAAAACACGAAGCAATAGAAAGGAAAGTTGAGGGGCACCTGGGTGGCTCAGTCGATTAAGTGCTTGCCTTCAGCTCAGGTCGTGATCTCAGGGTCCTGGAATGAGCCCCAGTTTGGGCTTCCTGCTCAGCATCCTGCTCAGAGTCTGCTTCTTCCGCTTCCTCTGCTCTTGCTCTTTCTATCTCAAATAAATGAATAAAATCTTAAAAACCAAAAAAAAAAAAAAAAAAAAAAAAGTAGAATTGAGAGTACATCTTGGGTGCCAAAGTAAAACAACTCATTTAGGCAAATCTCCTGATAATTAAGTTCCGCGGATCCTTTCGTTTAAACCCAAATTCATTGAACTTTAGGCAAAAGTGTAGGCAGCCCGCTTTCAGTACACTCCCAGGAACACACATATAGAATGTACAAGAGGGAGGCGTACTGGGAGTTTCCCTGCGCATCAATGCTGTGTTGCATTTCATATTTAGAGGCATAGCAGCAGATTGCCAGAAGGACCTTATAGAAGCAATAAAATATTTTCATGTGAAATAATTCAATGATGAAGCCATTGGCTCCATCCGGTACCAAATTGACTTTGGGCAAGAGTTTTAAAAGGATTATAGAAGCATTGATAAGCTAAAGAGTGTATTAACATACAGTTAATTGAGTTGGAGGGTTGTGGAGACAGTCCTGTTGTCTTTATTCCTTCCTGCTGACCACGCCTTTGTGTTTCCTTCACTGCTTCCTTTCCACTGTTTCTTTATGTGCAGGCCTTCCAGGAAGTTCCTGACCCATTTCGGCCTGTATGTTCTACTTCAGGAATCCAATCCACACTCACAGCTTCATTATCGATAATGGCTCTCCCAAAGTCTGCGTGTGAATGGGCGCTGACAGGATGGATCTAGACCTTCCTTATGAAGCAATGGCACTTTATCCTCACAAAAGCGAATACCCGTATACACTAGCTTTCCTGCAAACCAGAGCCTTCGTCTCAAGAATCTATTTCTCACTGTTTAAGTGGCAACCAGGCTGGTTGCCTTAGGAACTAAATGTAACCTTTGATTGTTTATTTCTCTTCCCTTTCCTCATTTGGCCCATTATCAAACCTATATAGTTTTCCTTCATAATATCTTCTCCTCACCCCCTTTACCATCCAAATGTTATTATTCTAATATGGTCTTTATGGATACATTTGTAATAGCTGTGCCTCCTAGACAAGCTGCAGGGAGAGGGCTGATATGATATTTGATTCAATTTTGGTAGCTTCTTAATATACTACCTTGTTCCCAAACTTATCACTATCCCATTCATATTCTTGTGGCAGCTACAAGAACAGCCACATTCACAGTGATTAAAATAATGACCTTTCTTTATTTGAGACCTTTAATAACTCCCTGTGGTTTAGCCTAGAAGTCCTAAATATGTTATCAAATATCACACATTGATATTGCATGTTCACTCCAGTGATATGTATGTGTGATTACAGGGAGGGAACTATAGATCCCTCCCCTTTCTTCCCCACTCAAGGAAACATGGCCAAATGCAATCAAGGGCGGGACTCCCTGTGAACCCTCTCCCAGCAAAATAACAATTTAACTGATGAAAGTTAAAAAAAGAAATCATTTAAAGTCTCAAGAAATTTTCCTAAGGGCATATAACATATGGAGAAATATTCATTCAAGAAAATCTACTAAACCTTAGTCAGAACAACAAGAATCCATGGTATTTGAGCTGTAATTCACTCCATTACCCTCCAACAACCCCTCTGCCCTGAGTTTTGTGATAGGGAAGAAATAGGACAGTGGTCCTACTGTAGATAGTGTGGTCAAGAGGCAGAGGCTCCTTCTCCCTCTATTTCCTAGTCTAGGGCTTTAGTGTCACCACGGGGGGTGCAGACTGCTGATATTTCTCATCCCTTATCCCCCACCCTTCAGCCCCATTGCAGGAGCTCTATTCCTGACAGGCACAGCCAACTGAACCAGGTTTCTCTTGCCCTACCCAGCCCTGACTTTTAGATCTATCCCATGTATGGCAGACTGAGAATACTGGGCTCCGGATTGCCTCTGTCCCAACTCCCTCATAGGATAGAAGTTCCATGCCTATGGCAAACCAGTACAACCAAGGACTACCACCCTTTCCATGCCCAACAGCAAAGCGGGATGTCACTCTTGAAAAACCAGTCCCCATTCCCAGGTCCAGGAGAATGATGCAGGAGTTCTGTGTAAGAAAAAGTCAAGCCATAAGGGCAAAGAGTTTCATAGCTCTGCCTTTAGGGAATGACTTTATTTGGTATAAACCAGAACTCCATTCTTCAGGTCATTGTCTAAAACAATGGAGATTTTGGTGGAGAAAAATTTAAAGGTTAGTCGATCTGGTAAATGCAAAATATCAGAGTATCCAGAGGATTAACAGAGGGAACCAGGTGAAGAGACAGTCAAGAACAGTCATCCTAGGATCACGGATAACTCTGTATACTGTGTCCTGGCACGAGGCTGTACCCATTCAGGATATGAGGATATGAGGCCAACATGAAAGAATCCCCCAAGCCACACATAGTCCCACCAACACAGGGGAGAAGCTTCAATGGCGCAAGTAGCCTCAAAACTGTGACTGAGCAATGACCTAGTCTCACCAGGAGTGACTCCTAGAATGTGGGCTTAAAAATACTATCACGAGGGATCCCTGGGTAGCGCAGCGGTTTGGTGCCTGCCTTTGGCCCAGGGCGCGATCCTGGAGACCCGGGATCGAATCCCACGTCAGGCTCCCGGTGCATGGAGCCTGCTTCTCCCTCTGCCTGTGTCTCTGCCTCTCTCTCTCTCTCTCTGTGTGACTATCATAAATAAATAAAAAATTAAAAAAAAAAACTACCATCACGACCTGATAAAGGCCATCTACGAAAAACCCAAAGCTGACATTATACTAAATTGTGAAACACTAAATGCTTTCTTCTTCAAATCAGGAACAAGACAAGGATATCCAGTTCTAGCACTTCCACTTAATATCATTCTAAAAGTTCTAGTCAGGGCAATTAGGTGAAAATAAATAATACATCCATACATCCATATGTACGCACATACATGGTGTCTGGATTGGAAAAAAAAAGTAAATTTATTCCTATTTGCAGATGACATGAAATCCTAAAGAATCTACACCTCCTCCAAAAAACAAAAAAACTGTTAAGAGCTAATAAATGAGTTCAGCAAAATTGCAGAACACAAGATCGACATACAAAACTCAATTCTATTTCTGATCACTAGCAATGACATTCTGAAGACAAAATTAAGAAGATTCTTCCTGCAAGGGAAGGGCTAATAGTTGTTTCACTTTACAGAGGAGATGACCGAGGTTGAGAGAGCCTTGCTGGCTGCCACCTACACCGCTGAGGGAATTGATTTGACTGTTTAGTTGCTGTCTCTTCATGGCTCAACCCAACTTTCCCTGGAGTCATTCTTTGATTTGGTTTCCCTTTGGTCTGTGGCTTTGGCACATTTTCTTAACATGCCCCTGTTTATTTCATCCATATGGCAGTTGTCATTGGATGTCACACAGTCTGTAATCTTAGAGGATGGCTCGTGTTTGCTTTTTCGCTCTACTCTAGTAGGTCAGGGTTCTGATATCCACCACTCTGCTCTCCCGGCAGGGGAATAATCAAGGAGCCTTGGGAGAAACAGGCGTTCCTACCATTGGCCTCTGGGGCCTTGGCTGCTTCCTGCATGATGAGGAGTGAAGGCTGGATGTGATAATAAAGAGTCTTCTTTGTGTTCTCTCATTATTTATGCCACATCTGCCTCTCAGCATTTGTGTCAATGAGTCACTATAATTACAGCCATTGGATAATTTCCTTCGTTTTGCACACATTCCCCACTGTGTCAGTGCCACATCAGAGAAAACCAACCTTCGCACCCCTGCAGCACCAGCAGCAGCAAAGTCCCCTCTTCCCCGCCTACGTGGTGGTTAGCCAAGTCCGGGGACATGTTCTACACTTCTCATCCTGACAGGAAGTGAGGTCACTGGGGACAGAAACTCCTTTCTCTATATAAAGGCCAAAACTTTCACCCAGAATGTTGCTTTAAGATGATTTACAGAAAAATCAACTAAGCTGTCCCTGGAAGTGAACTGGGCGTGAACACACTCCAGTCTCTCTTGCCCAAATGGAGACGTAATTCCCTGACCAACTAGCAGAATGTTATAAGGCAAATATTTGGTTTAGTTAAATATGAAAGGAATTCCTGAAAGAGAAAAAAGTACCCTGAAAATGAGCAAAGCTCTCTGTAGGTTTTTAGCTCATTCATCGCAATACTGCCTAGTTACTAGGATGGGACAGAAAAGGTGGGCCTGGAGCAAGAGCTCCACTTTGCCAGGGGACAGCATCCGTCTTGTCATCCTACATGATAATAAGAAAGAAAAAAAAGAGCCCTGACCATTATGGGTTTCTTTTCTGATTAATGCTGTAGCTGTTCACTGACTGAAGCACCGCGTATAATTTCTATCGGGACCCACTAGGTGAACATTTATTTACTTATTTAACCACATTTCATGTGCTTTTTGTTTTGTTTTAAGGAAAATACGAATTCCCATTTGTACCCAGAACACTGTATTAAAGGAAAGACTGTATCTCAAACAGAGATACAAAGAAATGGGAAAGGAGGAAAATGTTAGATATTTTCTAAGATAACGGAACGCTTTCCTTGTTGCTACTGTGTCAGCAACGCTTGCCCTCCTACCTCTGAGCTGGGCAGGCTGGCTGCCCATGTGATTTAAGATCACATAAAAACTAACTGACCATAAATGTCCATCCTTCACTTCCACTCTGTCTTAGATCCACAAGGTGAAGGCATTGCCTCTAGAATGTCATTGTGGAAATCCTACATTTCCATTAGCATGGATAGCTTTTGTGATTTTCCAGCTTTTCTTTTTTCCAAAGCAGGATATTTTCTCAAAAGAAAGCTTATGGTTGAACTCTAATATTACAAAATCAAGAGAAACGGAGATGCTCGGTTTGAAAAGGAAAGATCGGACTGGACTAGAGGGCTCCCAGTAACACTGAAGAAGTAAATACTTGCCACCAATGACCCTGAGACCTGGCCACGAACTTTACAGCTCTATGGAACTTTCTTCGGAAAGCACTCAATTAATGATCGATTAAGAAAGGATACTTGAGCCCTGTGGGAATGCAAACGTACCGGTTATCTTGTGGTAGAGTGAGAACCAGTTATGGAGAAAAGAAAGATGAGGAGTGGAAGCTGATGTCAAAGGGGCAGTTCTCAGTGGGAGCTCCAGTGGGGCAATTGCAGTTGGCATTCAACCATCAGTGCCAATGTGAGCAGGAGCCTCTCACTTAATGTCATGGGAGCCCTTCAAGTGTTTCCAACTTTTGATGCCATGTCCAAGTTTTGGATGTCAAAGATCTCCGGCGAACGTACGATCATCTTCTCAGGGTTCCGTGTAGCCTTTTAGGATGTGCTATGCTTGGAGAAGTTGATAAAGCGACACAAGGGCCCACGTACCGGGGAGTGCATCATAGAGCATCATATCCCCGTGTCAGGATATGCCTCACTCACCAAAAGGCGGAAAAGCAAAGGAGGTAGGAGGCTTTGGGCCACACCTCGACGACTTTATGATTGAGGTAAAGATAAAACCTCAGGACGAGCTCTCAAAGCCCCGAGCAACTCATAGTATAGGACTGAAGTCTATAGACCGAAGTCTTTATTTGTAAAGTGAAGGGTTTCAGTAAATACTTATAAATTACCAGTGAATGAAAACAGTGAACAAATAATTTTTTCTCTCTTTCAACATTGGTTTGGCTTTTCTTGTTGGAATCTGATAAATGCTTTCTTGTGATCATCCTGTTTTAGGAAGAATTATTTTTCATGGTTAAAAAACAAAAACTGTTTTAACTGGGGCAGTGTTGACAAGAATTGCTTCAAGCAATTTTATATAATAGAATTTCACAGTAAAAAATTAACTACAAACCACTGACCTAGCCCATTGTCTTTTCTCAATACCACAATTTTGCTGCTGAAAAAGAGGGTTTGCTATTCAAGAATGCAAAAAGTGTGATTCAAGAATCAAGCCTTTTCATCTCTCATGGGATATTGTCCTTTATCAGAGCATGCTTGGTGGATAAATATGTAAATTATTATGCAAAGCAGGATGGAGTAATTCAAATTGACAGTTGCCCTATTTTTTTAAAAAAATTAAAATGTGAAAGCCTTGAAAATGTGTCTGCTGACAACAAAGGAAGTTCTTGTTAAGATCAACATTATTTGGTATCATTTTCATGTATTTTTTAAACACATGAATTCTTGCTTTACTTTCTATTTTGAATTTTTCCTCATCAATGTATTCGATAAAGGTGGTTTAAGTGACAAAATTTAAATTATATATGTATATTTTATATCTTTACATATTATATAATTATATACATATATATGAGAGAAAATAGAGATTATTCTCTTTACTATTTTTCTATTCTCCTCTAAAGCTGCTTTATTGGACCTTTAATAAAGAACATCTACAGCTAGCAATTATTTACAAAAGAATTAATTGCTGTATTTGAGAGAGCACACCATTACAATTTGCTATTGAACTGCCACCAAGTCAGCCAATTTTCATCCTAGTACTCTTCAGCTCTGTCTTTCCTACCGTGAAAGCAGATGAGGTGACTCTCTTCTTACCTACAATAAACCTCCATTGAGGCTCTGGATTCATTTGCCTCATGACTTCTCTTGGTCTTTACCTTGCCAGGAATTTCTTTTCTTTTTTTTTTTTTTTCTTTTCTTTAGTATCATTCCTTTCTCCTTACTTTCTGGATCATTCCCACCACCATGAGTCTAATATCACCTAAACATACGAAAAACTACCTTTGCTCCAAACCATTACTACATTTCTCTGCTTCCCTCCATAGCAAGACTCCTAGCAAGTTTCTATATATACTTGCTGTTTCTACTTCTTTACCTCCTGTTCTCTTACTCAATCCAAATCAAGCATCCAGCAATGTGGCTCGATTTGTTGAGGTCTCATGACCCACATCCTGTTAAAACCATTGCTTAATTTTTGTCTTCCTCTTACCTGGTTTCTTGGCAACTCTTGGCACTCTCTTTAACATTTTCTTCTCTGGGCTTAGAGCAAGCAGTGATTCCTTCAACTGCAAGGTCTTTCCCAACTGTCTAACTGTTGATGTCCTCATAATCTCTCTCCTTCTATTACTACACTTACCCTCTAAGCAATTTAGTCTCAGGGCTTTGCAGATAATCAAATGAGTATTTCTAATTCTGACTTCTTTGATGAACACCAGCAACTGAATACTTGACATCATCAGTTGGAAGTCCAGTAGTCTCCAAAAATTTAACATAGCCAACAAAGAGCCTTTGGTTTCCCATCCCCTCACCCCAACACAAACCCCAGAATCCTCAGCTTACCAAGTCTTCAACATTTAAGTAAATGGTAATGTTATGGATCTAGCTATAGGGTCAAGATCTTAACTTTAATTTGTCACTTATCTTTCCACATCTAACTCATCAATATAACCTGTTGCTCTACCAACAGTGTCTATTTTTAATCTGAACTCTACTGCTACTACTAGAGTCAAAAACATTATCTCTAATCTGGCCTTGGGTAACAGTTTTCCTAACCATAGTCTTTCCACCTCATTTTAATCAGAGTGATTTAAATTTTTTTTTTTTTTTTTTTTTTTTAACCAGATACTACATGATCTGGTACTTGCCTACCTCTCAGGTCCATCCCTCTGTACTGTCTCCCATGTCTGTTACTTCTCAGCCACAGTAGCTTAGAGTATTTATTCTCCAGCATATGACTGCTACTTCTCCATATTCAAGGACCAACTTGAATGTCGCCTCCTTAGAGAATCTTCTCAGATTGCCATGGCTAAATAAGAACCACTGAACCCTCCCCACCAACCCCCTACCCCCACACACAATCGCTAACTATTTTCTCTCTTTTACATTATTTTGTTTTATTTGTAGCACTTAAACATTACTATAAAGTACGTTTTTAAAAATATTTCATTTTATATTATTTTCCCATTTTCTACCTCCTCATCTATGAATACAAACTTTCTGGAAGCAGAGACTTTGCTTTGTTTCCTGAAATCTGAGCCAGTACCTAACATATAGTATGTACTCAGTGAATATTTGGTTTTGGATATTGACAGACTTAGTCATTCCCACTGGAGTTTCACCTCTGTAGTTGTGTCTTTTGTACCTGAGTATGGCTCACTAAACCAGAAATGGTAATTAGATTCTCTGTGTGTGTTGTGTGTATGATTTCAGATAAAAAGAAGGGGTTTAATGGGATAGCAGTCTTTAGGAGCTGACATTAAAATGTCTTAATATAAGTAAGTGATATATTTAGACAATGTTTGTCTGTATAACGAATGAAGATGTTGAGTAAAAATCTAAAAATAGATGAATGAGTAAAATGAAGCAGCTCTTAGTAAATTTAAGAGATGCTGGATGTAGTGTCTAACTCAGTTCACCAATGTATAGTCTTCCTGTTTATATCATAACAACATGAGTCGCACGGCAGAAATTGAATAAATACATAACTGACTAGTAGGTGATATCGTGCATTGCCCTGATCTTTTCTACTCCAACTCTTCTCAAAGGACATATGATGCACAAAGCATTTCTGATTTGCATTGTCACCTACAGTTAGAGAAGCCAGTGGGTAAAGGTGGTGTCAGGCAACATATCCTTTTCTATGAGATATGCTGTTATTGCTCAAGATACAAGAAATGAAACACAGTATTCTGAGAGGATTCAGAGAAAAATAGCTACCACCTACTAAGAATGACCATAGAAAAATAGTGGCAGTAAATACAGTCATGAAATTAACTGTGTCTTTATTACAGTAAAATATATAATACATATATATAATTTTATATATATAATTTTAAACTAAGACAGTTTCTCCTATGGGAGTTTTAAATTGAAGACAAATTTCACAAAATGTTTACTGTTTCTAGAGGGAGCAAAGAATTTTGGAAGGTGAAGGATGGAGTTCCAATGTTCCTTGAACAAGTTTTTAGGGATAAAATTGGACCCATTTATCCTTTTTCTTGTCTATTGTTTTTCTTCTTCTTCTGTCAATACTGCTGACTAATCCTGCAATTTTCTGAAAATAAGTTTTTAATTGTAGCCAAAGGCAGAGAACAGAAATGCTCACAGGAAATGTGAGAGAGGGGAAATCTTACAAGGAGAGTATTTAAACCCATGTGGGTTTCTTATGTGAGTGCGACAGCAAAGGGCACACTCAGACCGCAGAGCCCAGCCAAGACCCATTATGCCCGGTGATACGAATGAATCCTAACAATCATGAAATAATGGTCATTTTGGTTTTCTCCTCTTCTTTCATATGGATAAACTGAGGCAGATCAAGCGTGGGAACAGACTACTAAGCATGCAGTATTACTTCCTGGGTGAACCATCTTACCTACTTTTCAAATTACAATGCCAGCCTGCTAGTCACCTTCCTGTTAAGCCCTTTGCCGTAAGTGAAAAATACACCAAATATGATATATATGCCAAATACCACGTATTGTGTGAGCTAGAACTCTTCCGAATGTTATGTGGGACAGAAAGGAGGCAGAAGACAGAGTAGGCTCTCACATGGACTTCAGGTTGGAGGACGAGGGGAGGACGGAGAAAAAGTACATATTTAAACAAGAGGATTAAATATTTGTGAAGCATTTTAGAGATTTGAAAGCATTTCTACACATGTTATCTCCTAAAAACATTAAGAACACAAGACATCACCCAATGAAGAACTCAACTCAGGAGTACATTTTTAAATCACCAGAGAGTTAGAAAATGGACTGAGGTTGAGAATAAGTGGGAAATGAAGTAGTTGGGGGATGAAGGTTAAGCCTTGTAGGCTGGAACCTGAGACTATGCATTTAGAGCTGAGAGAAGGATACGGGTGGTCCAAGACAGGCTCACTATGAAATAGATGTCACATGATACTCAGTGGGACTGCCAGGGGTGAAAAGTGACTTAGAAGGATCTCTCAACTCTGAAGGTGTAGAAAGCTTGAGATCAATGTTAACTGTGAGAGTGAAAATTAAGGTGTCATGCAATTGTATGGATGAGTCTATGCAAGTTTTGTTACTCAAAATACTCTGTGTTTGTATTCTTTTTGAAGTGTGTGGGGTTTTGGTTTAGGATTTTTTTTTTTTTGTAGTTGTTTTTGTGTGTGTGTGTGTGTGTGTGTGTGTGTGTGTGTGTGTTTAGTTTGGTTTGGTTGTTTGTTTTCCAGAAAGGCTGCTATCAAATATTTGGTATGTCTTAAAATGGAAGACATCTTAGAATTGAGGAAATATGGACTATTTTTTTTCAATTCCCAATAACTATTTTAATCTAATCGCTTATTTCTTCAGTTCTGCACACAGACACTGAATGATATGTTTGACGTTTTGGATGCACTGTTTATTGCTCTTGAAAAGCAGTGCCTATATAATATATTTTAGAGGTGAATTGGCAGTAGCGTGGCCCTTTTTGGTAGAGAAGCCACACTTACTCTAGTTACCTGATGGCTATACCAGAACTTAGGGATACCCCGAAGGGGCCCAGAGAGTCAGGTTCACACTCAGCTTCAGCTTTACTTCCCACCTTCCTTTGCTTGTCCTTCAACAGGAACCATAGTTTACTTGGTTTATCACAAGCAAAGTTGGGTGTGTTTATCACATTAATTCCCACAACCATCTCATTGCTTAAGCCATCATTTGAAAAGAGGTGACATTATATTTGCCATATTCAAAGCTTCTCTTCAAAAGCTGATGCAAACCTCTGGAAATAGACCACTATATGACTTCATTATAAATGTAGTTATAGAAAAATAGTCCGTTTGTTTCCTATGATTCAAACTGCGGGTCACCGGAGGGCAAGGGTGTGAGGGGAAGGAGCAACTGGGTGATGGACACTGAGGAAGGCACGTGATGTAATGAGCACTGGGTGTTAGAGAAGACTGATGAATCCCTAACCCCTGCCTCTGAAACCAGTAATACCTTATATGTCAATTAATTGAATTTAAATAAAACTTTTAAAAGAAAAATATGAAAGTGAATGTAACAGCAAAAAAAAAAAAAAGTCTCAGTTGAATGGTTAATAAAAAACATATAGTGAATCTTCTGTTAAAAACAGGATATTGAGTCATTCCTTGAAGTGTTTGGGAAATGTTTTCGAGTCAACTATCTTGGTAAGTTTAGAGTGGAATGTGTTTAATTTGAATTAGCATGGGAGGAATTCCTAAGCAGACACTGGGCATTCCTAAGGAAAGAGGAGAATAAATGAATGTTAGGTGTATTTTTCCAGTGGTATGCAGTACTTAGCTATTTCCCCTTTGTCATAAATAAGTTATCATTGCATCTGCCTTTATACACCCAGCTGTTTTTTTTTTTTTTTTACCCCAGCTGTTTTTGTGCTGTAGTGAGTAGTAATCCTAATGACGTACAGCTGAAATCAGGCACACAAGCCACCTTGCTCAGTAGGACGTCCATCAATTAATTGCACATCTTTCCCATTTAATTTCCACAACAAAATTGGCAACTAACGTCCCCGTCTTACAGGTCTTACAGCGAGGACACTAAGGCTCAGAAGCTGAAGACCTCTTGCTCGTGAAGACACGGTGAGGGAGCAGCGGGACCGAGATGCGAGTGTGAGAGGCTCCCCCCTCTGCCAAGATTCACAGACCTCCAAGATAGGCCTGGAAGACTGTGGGGTCCACCCTGAGGAACGCATGTTATTATTACACACACCTCATTTGTATCACAATTAAGTGTTTATTTTTCTATCTCTCCCTCTAAATCTCTAGGTCCTTGAGACATAGGCATCCTGGCTTCTTTGTATCCGAGTTCAGAGTTCAGTTCTGCATTTGGCAAATTAGTAGATCAAAGTGATCTAGAAGGCCTGAGAGGGCTCCTCTAGATTTCCCTAGGAAATATTTATTGCCTCCTTCCTGGCAGATGCAAAACAATTAAGACATAATAAATAAACAGAGCACAAGATAATCAAGGGTCGGTGACCTGAAGTCTATTAGAGGAGAGAGTGTTCTAGGGCACGGAGACGCAGTCTTCCCAGAGACCCTAACACCAAAGGCTCCTTGACTGCTTAAGCCTCCAGTGGATGTTGTGCCTGGGAGGAGGTAACAGGGGAGACCTGTGCCTCCCCCCGCACTGTCCCACTCCCTCAAGTGCACTCCCTAAGCCCTGAGGAGCCCTCGGGCACGCTTCTTAAGTACATAAATAAATGTAAGAGTGAAGCAGCTGATACTCCAACCGAGAAGTTGTGACCCACCGGCCCCTGGCACCCAGCACTACGAGCAGCCCCCAGTCGCGCCGGGATGGACCACGACAGTCCACGGTGCCCTGTCCAGCCAGCCCTGGGGCCCTTTGGAAACTCGGGAGCCAACAGCCGGCGGGGGGTGGGGGGTGGGGTCCAGCCTTGATCGGGGCCCGGGCGGGCCTGCGGGGTGAGCACAGGGACCCGACGTGTGCACACAGGAGGCACGGGCATTAGATGCCGAATCAGTGGCAGCTGCCAGAGCAGGAGGCCCGGATGCCCGGGGACTCACAGCCTCTTGTGGTTTGGGGGGCAGAGTCTTGAGAGACGAGCAGCTCTAGCCTCCTGCTTTCCACCTGCTTCCATCAGCGTTAGAACCTCTGAAGGAGAATTCCACAATCACAAAAAGTCATTTCTACCATTTGAAAAGTTCTCTTGTTTGCCTCCAGTGACGTTATAGGAATGAGATCTGCGTGGGGTTCCGCAGGCCCCACGACAGTGACAGGTATTGTCACTTAAACACAACCTGCTGCTCAGCCGCCGGCCTGGCCCCTGTGTCTCTTGCCTCAGGGCATCGTCTAGACAGTCCTCCAGAGGGCAAAGCCAGCAAGCCTCAGGGCCAGAAGAGGAGCGGGCTCACCCAGGCGGCCGCAAGCCCCTCGCTGCCCTTCCCTGGCGCTCCAGCCCCGCTCCTGCAACGCAGTCGGACCCCCGAGTCCAGCCGGCCACCCGGGACGGTCCCAAGCCCCACCTCTGGGTGAAGGACATATGCACCCCTCACCCCTCTTGCACCCTGAAATCTCGGAGTTGCATTCAGGAGAACTGAGAGCTCTTGCTCTTCAATAACCTGTCCTCTGGGGGCGCCCAGGGGGCTCAGCGGGTGAGCACCCCCTGGTCCCGGGATCGAGTCTCGCATCGCCCTCTCCACCTGCTTCTCCCTCGGCCTGGATCTCAGCCTCTGGGTCTGGGTCTCTCATGGCTAAATAAATAAAATCTTAAAAAATAAATAAATAAGCAAATGGACTGTCCCCTTCCTTATGCCTTCACAAAGCCCCTGAGAGGATAGCAGCAAGAGCTCTGGAACACACTGTGTGAATGCCATCCTTTGGTCTCTGTGGGGCACCTCGAATGGGCTTGCTTCACCCTTTGCCTGAATGCAAACCGAGGTCACTTTTCCCAAAGGTCGCCCATCCTTTGCGGGGGGCCTGCGGACAGCTGGCCTGGAGTGCCCAGCTGACCAGGGCTCTGGCCGGAGCCTGGGGGAGGGACCCTTGGAAGGAGAACAGGGGTCCTCACTTAAGTCTGGGGTTTCGTGTTTCTGGGGCTGAAAATACTCCCGCGGTAAACTTAGGGAAAGGTTCTTAAGGCATTCCCGAAGACTTTCTCACCAAAAATGTTCGGAACCTCATTACAGCCATTTCTGGGAATATAATGGCACGTCTATGTCTTTTTTTTTTTTTTTTTACTGGAGAATTTGGGCAGCTTGAGTCACCTCCGATAATCCAAACAAGGCTAAATACGCTGGGAGTCCCTCACCTTCAAGTCGCCCTGGTCTGGGTTGGGGGATGACAGCCGCCCTGGGCCCTGCTTCCCCGCCAGGTGGGCTCAGCCTTTGCACCACGGGCTCTCAGCAGGTGCCGCGCATCCCTCCCCACCCAGGACCCTCACTAGAGACTCGAGCTGTCTCGCACACTTTTATCTGGGAAAGCTTGAAATCCGAGCCCAGGGTGTAATGCAAATAAAGACCTGAGCTCGTATTAGGGGAAGCAAATTGACACTTTAAGAATTTCATCTCCTTCAAGCAGCTCACAGACAGATTACGCACAGAGAGGAACAGGTAATGCCTCCATAACTGATGGGAAACGGGTGCTAATTGGCTTGAGGTTTAAGCGAGCCAGCTCCGTCCCACAGCCGGGCTAGTGGAGGGCTGGGTATGGGAAAGTATTACATAGAAATAGAACTGATCTCTATGTAATGATGTTCATTCCCTAAAAATCAGGTTAAAATTGAAGAAATCATTCCCCTCATCTTCAATTAAAACAAATAGCTCACATTTAGCTCGACTTTGGTCTCCGTGGCCTTGGAGATAAATCTCCCCCATTTTGCGAGTAAGCCAGTTGCCTACATTTTGCTGGACCGAATAGCCTGGAGGATCAGAGTATTTTTTAAAAGGTTAAAAGAAATTGTACCACATCCAGGAAGGCTAATTTTCATGCATCAAGGTTCTTTGAGCTGAATTTGTGTAATGAGTGCACTGGAAATTGAAAGACGAGATTAAAGTGCTGTTTGTCGTGTAGCGAGATTTCAGAAATGCTTATCAGCCCTTCGCAGCTGAACACAGCCCAGATTAAAAACCCATCTGACAGAAAGGGAGGCTGACTGCAAATGTGGGGCTTTACATCCACGCTAATTACAAAGTGCATATTAAACATGAGGCCTACGATGAGAGCAGCTGCAAAAGGTCTTTATCTATATTAAGAGACTGTCCACCTACATAATAAGAATAATTACCAATGAGAGAATTCTTAAAAAGAAATTGCGTTTAATGACACATCATACGATTTCTTGTAATTTCAGAAGTCTATTTCACCATGCCCCAATAAGGTGTGACTTTGTCTTCTCTCTGGAGCCAGGTGACAGATCAGATGTTGAAGACAAGATCCATTCACTTATATTTCTATTAATGCAGGCCTGTCTGCTTTGAAAAGTGCAAGAGTGGAAACTCTGTGCCGTCCCCAATCCCTGTCCCTAATGGACTGACCGGGAAGCAACGACACTTTTTTCCAATTCACTGGAATTACTTGAGAGAAGGGACACCTAAGCCTATTTTACTTGGAAAGTTGTCAATAACACCAGAGCTGCACTCCATCATTTTCTTTTTCCTCTTTCCTAATAACCTGCAACATTAGAGCTGTAATCTGGGAGCAATCAAACTGAAGGACTATAAGAAATTCTCTTGGAGTCTCTTTCCCCCTTTGTAAAAAGAAAATGGCCCCCACGGTCCTTGCGAAATAAAAGTAAAGCATCTAGCTCGCGTCGAGCACTCCATATGTAGTTTTATTCCTTTCATCTATTCTCTTCTTTTGTCTTCCATCTCTTAATTTCTTCCTTTCTTTCTTTCATTCTTTTGGGTTGATATAAACCCGAGTTATTTAACTGCTATTCAGCTTGAATGCTGCTTGTCAATATTCATTTTCAAAATAAAATAGTTACACAGTTTTTCTTTACTTCTTATGGTTGTTCCTGCAAGCGTAGGCCCATAATAAATGACTAAAACCTAATAAATGATTGTGGTGACATACTAAAAAAAGTAGCCATGAAATTCAGCCTATTAGAAAGACAACGTGAGAAAGAGCAAAGGTCATAAAAATTGCAGAAATGTGCTGATAAAAGACATGCTATTTTGTCTTTATTATTATTAATATAATCCAATAAAATTCTTTAGGATTTCAGACAGAAATTCCAAATATCTAACAGCCATTTAATCTCTTACAAGGCTCTAAAAAATATCAAGAAATAAAACATACAAGCAAAAATGTTTTTTTTTATTATTGGCCAGTAGCTGTAAGACAAGTGCTCATGCTACACCATCCAGGGTAAGCAGTGGAAGGTGGTGGCACCTAAGAGGCCCATCTCTCCTGTGGCCATCACTTCCCTGAGCCCCTTTCTCTTCTCAAGAGTTACCTTCTCATGAATGTTATGGTACCTACTTCCTGGCTTCTCTCAGGCTCTTCTGTATGGTGAACTGTACTCTTTCATCCTGTAATCTAAGTCAGTTTAGCTCCTGTACATCACCTGCCATTGATGGAAAGAAAAAGTTGATTCTTAGACTTGTTTTCTTGAGGTTTCTCAACTTCAGGTCCTGTCTTAGTCAGCTTGGGCTGTTATAATGATGACCGAAGACTGAGTGGCTTAAACAACCAATATTTATCTCTTACCAATTCTGGCAGCTGAGAAATTCAAGATCATGAATTTCTGGAAGATTCAGTGGTGGGTGGCAGCCCTCTTCCTTATTTGCCGAGGGCCTTCTAACTGTTGCATCCTCGAATGTTAAAGAGAAGATATGGAGATCTCATGTCTCCTCTTCTTTTCATCAGGGCATTAGTCTCATCACAAGGGCCTCACCCTCATGACTTTATCTAACTAATTATCTCCTAAAGACTTCAGCTCCAAATACCATCACTTTGAGAGTTAGGGTTTCAATAAGTGAATTTTGGAGGCACATAAATATTCAGTCCATTAATAGTCCCTTTATCTTTTTCCCTTGATGGCAGTAGGGGTCAACATTTCCAGCTGGTACCCTGCTCCATTCTTGGATGGTTTTAATAATAGATTAAATAGTTAAAATAAGACCCCAAAAAAGGAGGAAGTAGAAACTTTGGGGGATTTCCTATCTACCAATGTCTCATTTCCTTTCTGTGCCATAACAACCATAATTGCCAGTGATACAAGAAGAGAGAAAAAAATAACTCCATTGCAAAGGGAGTGTGCTGTAAGAACAGAAAATCTGGCATAGGAGCATTGCTGGGAATCCCTGAAAAGCTCTAGCTCTTAGAGAAAATGTTATTTCAAAGGCAGCTTCGCATTGAAGTGTTTGAAGAGAAAGTCACAGCACAGCTCAGCATTGTTCATAAAAGAGACCCCACACTTTCCTCCCCTAAAATAGATAAAATTTTCCTAATGATAAATGAAATGATGATAAAGGAGAGTATTACTCTTTTTCTTGAGGCTGAGAAAGGTTGTGGATTTGAGCCACTTGAGATGCCCCTGCTATCTTCACCTGCTGATCTCACCACTGGGGCCTGAACACCATTTTCTACAGTTTGAAGGGAAGACTAGATCATGGTTTGGTGGCAAAAGGCCAAAAAGGAACATAGAAAAGGTATGAGGATGATGGTAGTCCAAAGGAGGAGCCTTAACCCAAGCACCTACCCCAAGAGGCTGACCCACTCTCCTTGCCTTAATGAGAGTGAATGTTGCCCCTCCACCCAAGTCCTTGAATGCTCTAAGGTTTGTTTTCCAGACCTATCACAGATGAGTTCTCTCACTTGTCATCCAACACCTCCAGGGGTTAGAACCACTAACTTGCTCTTGCCCATGCCTGCCCTATCGGAGGGCCCTATGGAAGACAAATACAGTCACTTTAGACTTTGGCATATTGAAGTCAGGCCACCTCCCCGTCCTGCCAACTTATAAATTGGTAATAATATTATCAAATAATACTGATTTTAAAATATATACTTGAAATATTTTTTCTGGAGATGATGGCACAGCACTAGGTTGGCTTGACCTGGATGACTTGGGATTTAGTCCCTAAATAATTTATGACTTTGGAAAAGTTTTTTCATCTGTAAAATGAACAGTTGACCAGATGGATTTTAAGATACCATCAAGTCAAAAATTCTATTCTCTTTGTAATTAGCAGTTTTCTGGATCTTATATTAGAGATTTTGTTTTCTGCTGAGTTTTGTATCATATTTTTATGGCAAGGAATTAAAAATGTAATAGAGTAATCAAAATTTTTTTTTAGAAGAATGGAAAAACTTTGGGAATAATCATCATAATGATCAAATAAAAAATCAAACAAACATAAAAACCTTCACATTTATCTCTGCCTGTATATACAGGTTATGTGGGTGGTCCTAAATATTTCAGGGTTGTAAATTGATGCAGGGTAAACTTCTTTTGAGCATACACTCTGTGCTAGGAATTGTGCTAAGTGTATTTATCTTCACAGTAAAGACTGTAAAGATAAGGATATTCCCCTTTAGAGACAAGGAAATTGAAACTCAGCTATTTGAAACAAGTTACCTGGTGATCAGTAGCAGAAGTTCTCAAAGTGCCCCTGTGCCCTTCTCCCCCCACATGTCAACACCATTGGTATTACCTAGAAATTTGGTATGATTACAAATTCTCAGGCCCCACTAGGACCTACTAAATTAGAGACTCTGGAGGAGAAACCCAGAGATTAGTTTTAGCTAGCGCTCTAGATATAAAGTTTGAGAAACTCTGTTCATGTGAGTTAAGAGACAAGGAATCAATCCTATATCTAATATCCAAACCCCAACTCTTTTCACCACCCACAATTATTATGCATTTCCAATTTGCCATAATAATCTCTGAGAGCTTTTCTTCAACTTATCTTCAAATGTTTTCCAGGTGGGGCATATTGCAATCACCTCTTTACCAGGTCAACTAGAGGCAGACAAGAGAGTGAAAACAGAATCATTTCAAGTTTGGGAGACAAAAGGAAAGCAAGAATTTTCAAGAAGACTCATGACAATAATGTACATACTTGCATTATGTCTAGAGGCAAGGGATGGACTTGAAGACCTCTGAGGTCCATTTCATCCTATGCGTTTTCTGACTTAATTTTAGAGGTGGCTAACCACTCCTTTATATGTGTGTGTATTTATTTATTTTTAGAGAGAGAGCATGCACAAGCTGGAGGGAATGCAGGGGGAGAGGGAGAGGGAGAATCTTAAGCAGGTTCCACACTGGGTGCACAGCTGATGTGGGGCTTGATCTCATGACCCTGAGATCATGACCTGAGTAGAATTCAAGAGTGGACGCCTACCCAACCTAGCCACCCAGGCATCACCACTCCTTTATATTTATAAATTTATAATGGCGTATTTCATTCAAGAAATGGATTTGAGGGTATGCTATAATTTTTAAATCTCATATGAAAAAACAAGAGATTTTACTTATTTTATTTACCTCCCCACCTCCAATTCCATGGCGATTCTTAGCTGTGGGTGATATTTACTGAGCAAACAAAGTTGACATCCTGGGATTATTTTTTATCTTTATCCCCTTTACCTTAAATTTTATATCTATTGATGTAAAATTAGTCTGTATGAGATTGAAAACATAAGTCAATTTGTAATAACTTTGTCATATAATTACACGTGTAAACAAGGAAACTTGTGACCTCAAAGCTTTAGTTATTGCCAGAGTCCAAATAAAAAATAAAAACTTGGGCAGCCCGGGTGGCTCAGCAGTTTAGCGCCACCTTTGGCCCAGGGCGTGATCCTGGAGACCCGGGATCGAGTCCACGTCGGGCTCCCCGCATGGAGCCTGCTTCTCCCTCTGTCTGTGTCTCTGCCTCTCTGTGTCTCTCACGAATAAATAAATAAAATCTTTAAAAACTAAAATAAAGTAAAATAAAATACTTACTTTTCTATTCTATCCTGTTTTCAGAATACAAGTATACATGTTTCATACATCCTTCTTTGTTTTTTGTTTTCTTCCTATAAAACAAACTGTTTAGAGAGAATAGTTAATACTGATCACATTCATCATTCCCATAGATGACAGGCCTAAAATTTATAAGGAGAAGGTGGTAGTGATGAGGTCGTAAGTCTTACACATTTATATTATAATTACATACTCAGTGGCAGTGAAGATCCCCTCATTGCCATGAAATTACCACTGCCTTCACAAGAACTAAAGTCCAGGTGGGCATTTATAATGGCATATTTCATTCAAGAAATGGATTTGAGGGTATGCCATAATTTTTAAATCTCATATGAAAAAACATCAAGCGTACATCAAGTTCACATTTTCAAGAATCATGAAATTTTCTACTTTTCTTACAGGAATTTCTTCATCAAGCAAAATGGCATTTATCTTGAATTGTATGCTGCCTGAAACCATCTTTTATTTATTAAAATGTTACTTCACTTGCAAGTGTCTTTTAGACTAACGCATACTCTAAATCAGTCTTGTACTGTGTTCACCAACCGCTGTTTTCCTTTCCATTCCCAGTTGTCAATAATATTAGGGAAATATTTGGGTGTTATGAGGAGGTCTCATTACATAAGAAATAACTTTATACAGAATGTATAAATTACTGATTTTTGCTTCAGAGAGAGTTTGCAAGCTTACGATGCTGCAAAATACTTATCCAATCATGTTTTTGCTCTGTCATTATTTCATTATTAAGGTTTCATTATTTAAGCTTCCTTGTTTTTTGGTACAGTGTGTATGTGAAATTGTTTTGGGAGCTCAGCAAGATATTCAATACTTAAAATCACAAAAGAATTGTGATCTAATCAGCCAGTGCTTTTAAAGATTATAATGAAAATTTTCTCAAAACATTTAGTATTGGCTAATTGGCATACTGTCTAGACAGACATTGGCTCAAAGATCGGTTCAGCCACTTACCAGCTGTTGAGTTTGAGTTATTCAACTTCCAAACCCCACTTTTCACTTCTATAAAACAGAGATATAAATAGAACATATGCATGCATAGCATTTGTGAGAGAACTAAATTAGACAATACATGCAATTCACTATCCCAGGGCTCACACATGGTTAGACTTCATCATTATCAGTTTATATAGTATTATAAGGAAGCACTAGAACAATAATTCTAATCGAAGTATATGACTAAAAAACAGTCCAATAAATTCTGAGCCCAAAAGTAAAATAACTCCAGAATAGTAATTTAAAAGGTCCTTGAGCTGGGAAGGAGATCCCTCCAGCTGGTTCGGCGGTGCTATGGTTCCTCCCTGCTAAGAGCTGAACCTCCCATAAGAAAACCCTGGTGAAGGAGACTGTTGTTGTTTCTTTATACTTTAAGTAAAGTAACACTTCAAGAAAGAACCTAGAAACTGCAGGTTTCCAGCTGGGAGGAATTCCCTTTCCGGTTAAGAGGTCACTGACTGTTTGCAAAAGGAGTTGTTAGATACTGTTTGCACAGCGCAAACCAAAAGGAGTTAGGAGAAAGTCCATAGGTTAATGAGAACATTAGACACTCTTATGATAGGATGTGCAAAATGCACTTTCCTTCTCTATCCTCAATTTTCCATCAGCTTTTATGTAAAGAAGTGGCTTCGGCAGACAAGGAGGCCTCAAAAGCAAGCAACTGGGCAGAGAAAATCTTATCTTGGGTTTTCTAAGGAGCTTCTGTTGCACTATTAAAATTAATACTATTTCTTGGTGAGGCCAATTTAATGCATCGTTGCTTCTAATTGTGTGCTTAACATACACTCCTTTGAACATTTAGCCTGGGATGTAAATAAATGTTAGCATTCACACATTCACACATCTAATTAATTTCCACCAGAAAATTCATTACAATATTACACCATATGGACTTATCTTCATTAACTGTAATGGAGCCCTTTAAAATGAAATGTTTCCTAGAATATCATATGTTGGGCAGTAGTAATACAACAGGCTAAAAAAAGGCAAGGCTGCCTTAAAAAGGAAATTCTAAACTTCGTATGGATTTGTGACAAGTCTCACTTGCTTGGGTTATAGAAAAAATATGTAATGATATAAAAATGTATATATAATATACATTATAGTTCAGAGGCAATCTTCCAGAAAATCGTCAGTTTTTGATTCATCTAAGTCTATAAGCATGTTTTAATTTCTAGCCTTGCTGAGTGTTTACTATGTTCCAAAATTTTTTAAAGAACTATGGTGAAATTTTAATTTTAATTTTTTTCTTTTGTTTCTTTAAAGCACATCTTAGTTGTTATTCATTTGAAGATAAAGACCTTAAATAGAACATAGGAATGGCTTGGAATCTTAAGAATATATATAATCCAGGATTTCTTTAAGTCTAAGCCATAATGTTGAGCTTCTTTACCTCCTCTGGGTAGAACACACTATCTGACAAAGGTTCCATCACATTGCGGCTGTGACGTACTTACGGTGCAATGAAGATGGTGTGATTGATGCCGCGGCCTAGCTTGGAGGAAGGAAGAGGTCTTAAATGCAGGCTTCTCCTGAATGTTGTAGAAGTTATTCTTTAAAAAAAAAAAAAAATTAAATTTTAAATTAAATTGGGAGGCATTTTTACAGAATGTAATTTAGATCATGAATTTTAAATTGTTCATTTTTCTTTTGTTTTTTTTTAAAGTGTAGATGTTTCTCACGAAGTCAAGGTCATCCTTTTCTTTCAAAATTCACATTTTCTATTACACGCAGTTTAGAAAAATCTCAAGAGGTTCTTTAAGCATAATCTTTAAGTACTTCATCGAGCATTTATTCACAAAAATTGCACCTCACGTTTATTCTGTGCTTTTTATATTAAAGCATTTTCATACACATTGTATTTTATTAAGTTCGGTTCAGAGGCAAGTGTCGTGAAGGAAAGAAAGACAAGAACTAATGTCTTTTCCTATCAGCATTTATGTTGAGGAAATAAAACATACCTTTTCCTAGGTAATTCCAAACCATATGTAATCAAGGTAGACAGTGTGTGATGATCCTGTTTGCTCTGTAGAAATGGAGAACTTTCTTCCTCGTGGGCCAGAGTACAGGAGCGCCCACACTCAGCCCTGGCCTAGGCCGGAAAGGACCAAGCTGCAGTCCTCGCACGTGGGAGAGCGGCTACTCCTAACCAGCTGATGGGTTAGCAGAGGGATTAAATTTCATATTGCTCATGCCTGTCCTGCGATCGGCTCCTAAACATTCAATTCACAAATCCTAATAGCCTGGCCGGTCTGTCTTGAGAAAGGGAGATGTGAGCAGAGATGCAGGGCGAGGAGGATAATCAAACAAGGGGCCTGGGAGGAAGGGTTCCCCACAGAGGGACGTGCAGGAGCAGGGAGCCCGTAGTAGGAGGGCCTTGGCTCTGCCCGGACCCTAAAGGAGGGTCAGTGTGTCCAGATGCAGATTGTTCTGGCTGGAGGATCCCAGGGGAGGCTCTACCAAGACGGCAGAAAGAGTCCTGCGGTGCCATAGGGAACTCGGTCTCCGTGCAGTGAGAAATCAGAAACTACAGAGGGGCTCTAAACTGAGCAAAGGCATCTGAAAATGTCTTTGCTTTGAGTCATGACCTTTCCTTGGTCACCAGAGAGAAGGTCCAATTTATAGAGGCAGCCGAGGAGAGCTCTTTTTTTCGGTTGATTTGTCCTTTTTTTGATTTTTAAATTTGTTAAGTGAAATTTCAAAAATTCAGTCCCCAGAACAATACCTGGCCCATCGCAGGTACATTTTCTCTGACAACTCATATTGATCTGGGTTCCTTAGAATGACCTCTTTAAGTGGTTCAGCCAACTACCCAAATTGTTTTGGGAAATGTAGTAACTTTTCGGTGATGGGGATCACCAATATTTCTGCTTAAATTCAACAAAGTTCTATTTTTAAAAATTGGGCATTAAAAAAAAATAAATAAATAAAGATTGGGCATTGAAGGGGTGGTTTTGCTGTCAAAGAGCAGTCTGTGTTCAACATGTGGAGAGTCAATATATCATGATCTTTTTATTCTCAAGCAATTTATTTTTTCAGTACTTTCAGTAATGAGTAATTTCCTCTTGTCAGTATAGGAGAGCTCAGTTTACAGAATTTTAGATATTTTCAGAATTGCAGAAATATAAATTGGAATTTATAGCTTTACTGTAAAACAAATTTACATTTTTACATGTGTATAATTGGCTTTTTTTTTTTTTTGCATAATTGGCTTTTAAAGATCACTTTGGAGAGAGGCACCTGGGGGGCTCAGTCAGTTAAGTGTCTGACTCTTGATCTCAGCTCAGATCAAGATCTCAGGGTCCTGGGATGGAGCCCCCCCGTCCAGCTCCAACTCAGCAGGAGATCTGCTTGAGATTCTTTCCTTCTCCCTCTGTCGCTCCCCTTGCTCTTTCTCTTTCTCTCAAACAAATAAATAAATATTAAAAAAATAATTGGGGAGATTATTAGTAACAGCAGCAGTAGCTTTGGAAAGATTTTTGAGGCTCTTTATGTAACAAAGACATGTCCAAGGAGGGGAGGATGCCTTCAAAGCTAACCAGGCATTTGAACAATATAGGCAATGAACATTGTCACGGAGAGAGAACGTTTTCAAAATCTGTAGTAAATTTTGTTCATCTCCCACGGTGATCTTAGCACATCGAAGGCTACCGATTTGCTGTTCAACACATCATGTCATCAAAGCCCTATCAGCCTCTCAGCATCACCCACATGGTTAGAAATGCAAATGCTCAGACCACACCTCAGGCCGCTTGAATCTGAAACTCTGGCGTGGGCCCAGCAAACTGTGTGTGAACAAGCACTCTGGGTTCTCAAATTTGAGAACCACTGATCTAGGAGAGACGGTCTCTTTCAGAAGTCCTATCATCATCCAGTCAAGTCCTCTATTATTACTAAAATAGCTTTTAGTGTTACAAAGATAATGAGGAAAAAGAGCCCAGAATCCTTTCCTCCTGTCTAGTAGAACCTTCCCCAAGGAGCCAATATGCCTCGAGGAAATCTGATTGGTTCCTGCCACAGAGGTAGCCCCTGATCTGGCCCAGCCAATTACGGCAACCCAGTGCCTTACTGTTCAGGGATAGCGTTTAGGGATATTGTAGGTCTGACCCAATTTGGAACAATGAGACACGTACAAGATTATTCAGCCTTTTGGGCAAGGAATTTCATTATTCTTAAGAGACAAAGGTGACTATTTCTTTCTTCCACTGCTTGTAAACCCAGATGCCTACCAGCAGGCATCCATGGGCATTAGGAGAACCAGCTGGAGGATGAAGTGGGTTTATCGGTTTGCACAGAAAGGAGAATCAGAAAGAACTTGAATTCTGGAAGACACTGCTGGGCCACTGGATCAGCCCTTCCTGGCTCTTTAGTAAGTTAAAAATGTTACCTGTAATCAAAAGCTTCCTAACTTATATAGGATGCCTAGTAAACCAGGAGTTCCCTCGAGGCAGGGGTCATGACTTTAATCATCTTTATATCCTGCGGGCCCTGTTCATGCCTGGAAGATAGTGACTGCTGAACAGATTTTTATTGAATGAATGAAAGACTGAATGCATTTATATTTTACAAGTATATTCCACTAACCATAGCATCCAAAGAGGTAGAAATGCAATGTGAGTACCTCAAAAATTGTTCTATTCAGAAGGCAGGCATCTTGTGCTGTTTTTCAAACTGATTGATGTAGGAAAATGTAGTGAGGAATCCTTTTATCTGGATAGAAAGGAAGTATCTCCACCTATGCTTTATTTTTAGTATTTTAAAACTTTATTTGAACATTAAAAAAAATAACTGCTGCTTTTAATGATCAAGAGCATGTTTCTAAATCTACAGCTTAAAAAACACAAACAAGTCCCTCTCTGTCACTGATTCCATTACTCACTTACATGTTTTTCTTTCTTGTGATGGCAGATGCTCTTAATTGCACACAAGCATGAGTGGGAAGTGATTATAAACCTCAGATTGAATAAGAACATCAAAAAAGAGGAGAGACAGATCAAACCGCTCCGTCAATTATAGGGGTGTTCTGGTTTCATTCCGTATTTCCTTTTCCCACGTTTGTAAAAGTGCCAAATAAAAAGGATCTTGACCTATGTAGTTTTGCGTGCCAGAGGCTTCTTCCAGAAGCAGAAGGAAAACACAAGATTTAAGCCCTCCCCACAGAGACCACAAGAAGGTCAGGCCTGGGTAGGACTAAGGCCGAGCCCCACCTCCTCGTCTCCTGAGAACCAGCCCAGGCCCTTTGCATCCTGAGGTGGGATCAGTAACTCCAGCAGGTATCCAGCGCTCGACATATCCCAGTTGTGATCGCAGATACACAATTTTGTCCACCTACCAAATGTGCCCAAGGTGGTGAGTATTCCCCACTTACTCCAAGGTAATTCTGATTCTTCCTGAGTTGAAATTTCAATGCTAATTCCAGATATAAATGCCAAATGTTAATATTCTACTACTTTCACTTCTGAATCACACACGATTTTAATACCACAAAGCAATAAAATTATTCTTTGAATGCATGAGACATATAAGAAGTTGTTTTTTGTCTTTCATTAGATTGATCAGTAAATGAAGCAAACCATCATTACTTGAGAACAACAGAGTGTGATAATGTTTTTTTTTGGGGGGGCGATCACTCTTCCCCATCTTGATCTTTCTTCCTGTTTAGATCTGTCTAAATTTTCTTCATATTCCTTCTTCCCATTTTCAATTCAAGCATATTAGAATGAAGCTGTCTGGAAGTTTACACAGGTTCCATGTGCATGTGTGCATGCGTGCTCACGCACACGCATGTGTGGTATGGAGACGTTGGGTCTTTGCATTTTAACAGAGAATGAGCCCTTTTCTTTTCTTTTCTCTTCTTTTTTTTTTTTTTTTTTTTTTTGACCCCTTTTCTCTGGAACTTCTGGCATCTGTGAGCTGGAGAGGAGCTCGTGGAGGTGGCGGTGGCTGCACCCTCCTGGCTCTGTTGACAGACACTAGAGTAGGTTTTCACCCGGCCACCAGGCTCTCCTTTGAGATGACACCCCCACAAAACAAAACCAAAAGATTCAGTGGCAACGAAGAAAGGCTCAAGATTTATGTGTTTGGGAATGAAAAACTAGGAAGGTAGTTTTATTTTTGCAGGTGTTATTACATTTGGTATTAGCCACCTGAAAGCAAAGCTGGGTTTTGCCAGTTGAAAACGCAGCTGTCGTGAAAGCAAATGCGATCCCTTGCTTGTTCCGGGATCATCTGGGAGGCCTTCGAGACACACTGATACTCTCCATGGGCCCTCCAAAGGGAATGATGGACGCTTGCTGGTTGTGGGAAGGCCCAGCACCCAGGCTGGTGAGAGGAGGCTTCTTACCCAGTCCGTACCTGACGATTCCACAACACAACAAGGGGGTGTGCGTGGACTTCAACTGCCCTGCTCTGGGTGTTACACCTGGGCCACAAACTATACAAGAATCGAAGTTCCCGTTACTGCTTTGACTACCCAACAATGGTACAGTGGGCTTGATAGCCATGAGCCAATTAAGGCAATTAGTGCTATTTAATGTGCGATCTTCTCCAATACACACACTGGCAGAAATATTGAAAAATACAAGCATCGAGAATTCTGATTTATTTTCCCATTGCCAGAGCCAGCTGCTGGGTGCCAAGCAGCACTGTATGTGCTCCTGGCATAACTTTATTAATAATCTTGGCAAACAAAGAATCCTTCAACAAATAGCAGTAGCCTTTTGATTATATTGTGCCACAGATAATAATTGCTTCAAATTGAGTGTAGTGAAGTCTATTTGCTCATGCATAATGAAAAAAAATCATATAACAGCTTGATTATGAAAACTAACGGCATGTTGGAAAGCTACCAAGAATTCCCCCAAATTGGACATTTTAATTGTTTTACCTCAGTTGCTGATCCAGGCCAAATTCATTTAAAACAAATTCAACATACCAAAATCTCTATAAAGCAAGTTGATTTCCAAGCCTACCGGCAATAATTTACTTAGAGTTAATGAATGTGAAAAATGTTTTTTAAAGCTACATAAAAATATAATAATAATGTTATTATTGGAACAGTATTTCAATCAACAAAATTCCAGCACACAGGTAAATTTAAATTGACTCTGGCAGGACTCAGGAAGAGGATTTGACCTGTACTTTACTGTTAGAAATTGGAATTGTTTGGGTTTGTCTCTGCTTACCGTTATTCTATGATTACGTCACCTTAAAATTGGATGTGCTTTTTAACAAAGATGTGGACGTGTACCTTCATTATTTCTGTTCACATATTTCTGCTACCTTTTTTTGAGCCGTTGCTATGCTTCAGACACCGGGCTGAACAGTTTACAGACATTATCCAATTTAGTTTGGGCAACAGCCTTATCAGATAGTTTCCTTCCATGCTTTGCACACGGTAGGTACAGGATCAAGATTTGTCGCATGAATAGATGTGAAGTAATCTGCTTCCCATCACAAGTAGCCGACCAGCATTTAAAGCCCAGTGGTGATGTTCAGTAGCTGTTCTCTTAGATCCCCTTTATTTACACTTTTTTTCCTTTTCCAGGAGCAATGCTTTAAAGATCCCAAGTTGTCCTAGTCCCCAGGCGAGGCTGAGCGCAACTACATGAGGAATTCCTCTATGTATAGATTCTTCAGGAGCCCGGGCAACGTGAGGCCTATAGGTAAGGATACTGGTCAATCATCTTCGGGCTCTGCTAAGGGAACTGCTCTGGTGATGTTTCAAACACAGCTGAGTGTGAGGCAGCCCACACCGCAGACACCTGCTGGCCAAGGACGTTGAGTTGGCTGGACACAGCTCATGTTCAACTGAAGATGGAGCACTCTTGCCCAATCAATTTCCTTACTGAATGAATATCCCACTTAGAATAGTCTATGGTTTTCATTTTTCAGTATTTGCAACAGATCGTGGTCCAGTTATTAAAGCCAATCATGGCTGGTCCTAGGCAACATTTTGAAGAGAATTATGCTTCCTGTGGCATCCTCTCTACACCCCTCCAGCACCCTGTTCCCTCTCTACCGGCATCAGGTATCACCTCCTTCCCAGACCATTACCTTACCTGCTCGCCTTTATAAAAAATAAAATAAAAATTATTATTCGTATTATTTTAGCCACAGAACCCCTGTCTAAATGCAATCTTAGTTGGAAGCACAAATGTAAGAAACAAGCCTAATCTTTTCTCCAGGGTATGGGATTAAAAGTCTAGAATCAAATTAACTCAATATAAACTTAATGACACTTAAACCTGGGAGAAGCTTCTCTCTAGGTCTCATCCTAAGGTCCATGTCATTTCAAAGGTGTCTCAGGAAACTACGATGACCCCGTTGATTCCTCCCTGATTTCCTCTGTACTAACAGCCACTAACACAGTCAAAGCCCAATACATCTTTGTTTCTCATATGCAGGTTGACTTTTCTGCTAGAAATGTTAAGTTCTAAATCCTCTCATGGCAGCAACCTCCCTCTTTTGTGTTTTTCATTTAAGTAGAAGATCCCATCTATAGTAAATAATTCACCAAAAGTGCACCTCAGAGGCAATTCTCAAGTTAAAGCAAAACAGAAGATAAGGCCAAAGGTGCCCATTCCTATGAAACCCACTACTGGCTTCTGTTTACACCCCTGGCTCTGGGTTATCGAGCTCTGTTTGGTAGGCAGAGACCCAGGTCTGGAACCCAGCAGCTTCAACTTACTGTGTAACCGGGCTATTTTATTTACTTCTCTGTGCCTCAATTTCCTAACCTGTTATGTGGGGATAAGAACCTTGTCAAAGGAATTGCGAGGACGTGGCAATATTGTGTATAGAACACATATAATAGACAGTAGCTTTTGACCCCATCCTGCTTTTGTAGTCTTTGGGACATTTGGCCTACTTAGCCTACTGCTCACTTACTGTAGGGTAATTGGGTTAAGAAAAACTTGCTTTGTAGACTCCTGTTCTGAGATTTAATGTCCTTTATCATGTTACCCTACATACAAGCATCATGGACTTCGTCGTTGCATGCAGCTGTGCATTCCTACTGTGAACTGACTGTGTGCGTGGGTGATCGGGGGTTGAGATAAGGTGGTAGAATAGGCAAGAAGCAAAACACTGTTTCTACCTCCTACCCAGGCATCCTTCCTGCCTCCTGCCATCCCTCCCTCCTCCACACAGAGATGACCGCCTTTGACTTTTCCTCTATTTGATTATTTCTAAAAATGTAAAAAGATTATTAATCATCAGTGAAGGAGTTCATCATGATTTTGTAGACCATTGCTCCTCAAACTTCAATATGCATAAGAACCATGAGGGATCTTGTAAGAGTGCAGATTCCAATCAACAGGAGTTCGGGTGAGACAGCTGAGAGCCTGCATTTCTCCAAACACCCAGGAAGTGTAGACGCTACTGGTCCACAAACCACAGTCTGAGAAGCCAACATCTCCATGATTGCATCAAGACAACCGAGGCTAGTTGTATCCAATACAAGGAGGAAAACAGCTAAAAACTCAGTTGTCAATGTCAAGGGTGTATTACGAGAATAGAGAGAATACATGTGCTTATTTATGTATTCGAGTTTTCTGTTGTTTTTGCTGTTATTTTTACTGTCTTTTTGCTTAATATGAGTTCAGATTCTCATTCTTGATCTCATCCTATTTATCATTGGTAAAAGCTATTCTCCTTTACATCAACCCCCACATGCACACGCACCTACTTTTACTTCCTATAGATTTTAAGAAATGCTTATACATATCCTGGAAAACAAAAGGGAACGAGAATGTTTAGAAGGTGTTCAACATGGATCTCATATCTCTGCACATATATGTGAAGGGTGCTGTGCAGGTCAGAGCAGACCTGTAATTTCCAGCTCTGATCTTGAGCCAGACGAGCTGTGTCTGAACCCTGGTTCCAGCTCACACTAGCCTTCGGTTGCCGTCTAACATTTCTGTACTTCGGTTTCCTCATCTGCAAAGTGAAGCTTATGATAGCTTTTGTCTCGAAATGGTTGGGAGGCTAAGTCGAATTAATGTAAGTTAAGTTCTTAGAATAGCACTTGACACACGGGAAACACCGTATGAGCAGACGGTATTCCATAACATTTATGTAATTCTTAAAGATACTGAATAGTTTGACTTTACAAAGTGAGCATACGTCTTGTGAGTTGTGTTTATGAAAATCAGCATTTTGGGGGTCACTCAACCACGTCAGTACGTGTTGTCTTTGAATCATTACATGTCATGGATTCTAGGGTATTTTTCTGCTTGAATGTGAGTTTTTGATTTTTACTCAATATTTCAATATTGTAATTTTGTCAACCAAATTTTAATTTTTTTCTTTTAGTAATAAGTAAAATTTACGTAGTAAAATTGAATCTCACAAGCTCTTGGAGAAGAAAATCAGCATATGTTTAGAAGTTTCTTAACACCAAATAACTTGAGAGCCATATAATATGGTAGTAAAGAGTATGGGCTTTGCACTAACATCTATATACTAGTCTTGGTTCTGCTATTTACAAGCTGGGTGACCTTGGCAGAGTCACTTTATTTTAATTTCCAAAATAATTATAATAATAACGCTCACTTATGGGACTGTTGTGAGGTGTAAGGGAGACAGTATAAGTTAAATCCTCAGAACAGTGACAGTCCTATAGTCATTTCCTAATCCATGAAATTACATTAACAACAATAATAAATAAATTTGGGAGTCATGAGTTTAGGGAACGAACAAATCTGAAAGCCAATGCAAGCACATTTAATATCAGTGGAAATTGGGATCCCTGGGTGGCGCAGCGGTTTGGCGCCTGCCTTTGGCCCAGGGCGCGATCCTGGAGACCCAGGATCGAATCCCACATCGGGCTCCCAGTGCATGGAGCCTGCTTCTCCCTCTGCCTGTGTCTCTGCCTCTCTCTCTCTCTGTGACTATCATAAATAAATAAAAATTAAAAAAAAAATATCAATGGAAATTCCCTAGCATCATGAGAAAAAGTCATATATTGTCCCCTACTTCAACCTACTTCAACCATCTTTCTGCCTCTTTTCGATCCCTAAAAATAGGTAAATCAGATGGTCCAGCTTGCCCAACGCTGTTCCCTTTATGCCTGTTGCCTTGGCATATTTGCTAATAACACAGTCTTGCTCCCAAAAGTATACCAGTTAGGAAAAAAAATGTCATTGTCACTCACCTGATGACACCATTTGAGTTGGCCTTGTGCTTCATTAAGATTCACTTTCAGATGATAAAAAATATGACAATTTCCTTCAAGTATCATAAGTCTCAAACATGCCTGAAAATAGAACTGATATCCCACAAATATATTTTCCATGCAACAAGCCTCAATGTATCTTTTCTACCTCAAGACAGTTATTTGAGGTCATTTCATTTCACCGAGGTGAAGATTGCTGGGTATGAAGGGTTACTCTTATGAAGAAGCAAGATGGGATGGTGAGAATCTGCAGTAGACAATGTGGGTGGGCCCGGAATCACTCCCACCCCCAATAACCCTAAAGATACGGCTAGGCAAATACTTCCACTGTGGATCCATTTTCCAGCATTGCTTCTCATTTTTACCTTTATTTACCCTTCTCTTATGATTTTCAAACATTGCAGCAGTCATGGGGATTAAAATTAAACAGCCTTCATTCACCTTCAGCCTGCAACACATACTGGCCATGTACCTTGGGGCAGGTCCTCGCCTCCCTTCTTCCCGTGGTAAAGTGGGACTCTAGCCTGCCTCGTGGGCCTGATACCGAGATTCGAGGAGGAGATACATGCAGAACTCCTAGGACGGTACCTGGAGCTCGGTCAGGGCTTTCGTGCTCACTTCCATCTGACTGCAGGTCTGTTAGAACGAGTAGGTCTAGGTTCATCCTGATTCTAGTTTTAGATCTGGAACGGATCCATCTTCTAAGCAATAGTATTGTCATTACTATCATTTTCTTTTGTTTCATTCCATCAATTTTTTTATGCTAATGTGTTGTCACATCGAATTCTCATCCTTCAGCGTTTACTTTCACACATGCGACTAACAATAGCTCAAAAAGCATATGCACCGTAAAAGTGAAAGATGAGTTTGGGTTTAATTGTAAGAAGAATGAAAGTAACCAGTGACAGAATAAAAATTCTTTAACGATTACTATTGTTCAAAGGCAGTGGTATTTCTATCGCTGGGACATGCTGCCTTCAATCACTGTTCTCGACTGTGTTAGACTGATACTATATATACTTATTTTGGTGGCAGAAGAAGAAATGAGATGAGCCATTCAGAATTGGTGGTTTAGAAATAATCACAAGCCTTCAATGGAATAATATCCCTGTTTCCTAAGGAGAACGGTATGAGGAAATAATTGTTTTTGAAATGTAAGCTTCAAATAAGATGGCTGATTTAAATTGTATGAAGCGTAATTAGCACCACTGACATAAATTATAGGTAAGAGACCTGCTGGGTCATGCACGTGTCCTTTTAACCAGGTACCATGGAGACAGGTACCATAGAAACAGGTAAATCTTATATTTTACTTTTTGAAGCCATTAAACTTACTATGCAACTGCTTTAGCTTTGTTTTTACCTCTAGATCTATAGGAAAATTATGAGGTAATTATCTAGATGGTTCAAAAATTTAAAGTCACACTTCTTTTTCTCTTTAGAGAGAATATGAGTCTCATTCTGCTTAAGGGCAATTGTCTCAGTTTCTCAAGAAAAATATAAAAGTATGTTGGCAGATGTTAAAATCAAGTACTTTGTGTTGATAAGTCTTTAGGGTGTGGAATGATAAAAGAGGCTTAAAATAAACAAATCACAGTAGTTAATGTGTCCCGTTCCCTCTTTCAAGCCTTATTTAATGTAGAAAGTGCTCCCCAAACACTCAAAAAGTCTTAATTTTCTCCTATAGAAAGATAGGATGGCAAATATTGAACAGCAAAAAAATTCAAATCAAAAATGCCTCATGAATAATCAAAAAGGAGTAAAAGAAAATTTAATATCTTTTTATAATGTTAAGTATTAAATTTAGTTCCTTGAAAATAATAATCCACCCACCACACGCCTGATTTCTGGGGGAGCCACACGATAGTTTGTGGAACCACCAGAACAGTTTAGTTAGCCAATATACCTGATTTCCTAAGCATTTGCCACAAAGAGAAGTTGTTGTGTATTTTCTTAGAGTTCCCATTTGTCAAGTTTATGTATTTTACTGCAGGACCACCACCATAATTTCAGAACAGTTCTGAGATTCCTTCTGATTCTACTTTTTGATCAAATTGATTAATGGGTTCATCTACACTATAGCAGTCAAGTGCCCGGTGTTTCTGGGCCCTTGCTTTACTGGGCCATCATGGAGGGGTTTTATCTGTGGGGTCTACATGTTATCACCCAAAGAGATCTTAGCATGGTTCTCCTCCACCACAGCCATTACCTCAATCTCAAGAATGGGTTCTGTACACCATAGGCTTACATTTGTCTTGGCAGAAGACTGTTGAGAACTAGCACAGATTAACTTATTTTGAGGGCTTGTGGCTCTTCAATAAAGTAAGGCTGTGGCCTCACTTTTGCAGATAGATGATAGATGATAGATAGATGATAGATAGATAGATAGATAGATAGATAGATAGATAGAGATAAAGATTGGAGATATATATATATATATATATCATTCAAAGCATACAAATTATGATGGGGTCTGCTTCCCATTCCTAGCCCCTCTTTATATATGGCTCTAGTCCTGTACTGATTTATTCTATTACAAGAAAGCAGTACCCTGAAACTGTGGCCATTGCTGTGAAGCACATTGGCTAAGGGTCATTGTCTTCTTTCCTTCAAAATACCTGATTTGTTTACATTGAGAAAAAAAAAAAATATCCCTGTTTGGAGCTCCTTTGTTTGGAAAGCTTGCTTGCTTGCTTGGTATATGCCCTCTAACCTATTTAGGGAGGGATTTGTTCCTTTGTTCAAGGTCCAATGGGATTTCCCCTGGGTGAAGTTTAATGGGATTAACCTTGAAGATTTCATCATCAACCTTCAATTTCTGCCCCAGAGAAGGTTTTGCAAAGAATGAAGGTATGTCCTTATGTTAAAACATTCACCCGAATATCCTTACAGAAGACCAGCTATGGGTTCTGGACCAAATCCAATTTTGTCCCATCACCAAAACAGCTCTTTGAGGCTAGAGTCCCACGACTGCTTAACCTAGGAGTTCTACTTTCTGGAAAAGATTGAGGGAAAGCAGTGTAGGGAATATTTAAAGTTTTCTGAGTGTTGCATTTGATAGGAAAGAAAAGGTACATGAAGTCATTTGACTCATGTCTATTTCTTCTTAGTGCAGTGAAATGTTTGTCCCTTTTAGACCTAAAGAAGAGAGAGGGTCAATCATCCGAGCTTTCCTAATTGTCCAAGAAAAAGTAGTTCATGTCTTTGCCTCTAGTGCATTGCTGATGTTACTCTCTACTGCTTTTCCGGATAATTATCTCTAGGACAACATCCATTCCATTGATCTCTAGCTTGACAGACAGCAGAACGAAGTTGTGTCTTTTACTATCGTCTCAAAACCCACCAAAATGAAGAAAGGGGACGAAAAGGGAAAAGAGATTCCATCTTCAGTGAAGCGAGGAAATAGGAAAACCATTTATCACAGATTATAAGCATAGCTGCCAAATCCTGTAGGACAATACCAAAAGCAGACACATACTCCACAGAGTTCTGGCAACGACTCAGTCACGACCCGCACCGTTGGTTATTGGATAGCCATTCCTTCTACCCACTTCCTCCCTGTGCGTGCCCCTGGCCCTGGCTTTATTTTTTTTGCCAAAGGACCTTGGGTTTCGTGTAAATATGGGGTGGCCATGAACTTCAGAGGTTAATTACAATTAGTCTTGGCCCATCATCATAATTTGTCAGTGTCTATTTTGAGATGGAGAAGTGACGCAATTCTAGAAAATGGACATGACCGTGTGCTTCTAGGAAACTTTTGTTCACTTTAAAAAAAGGAACACAAATAAGTAGATAAGTGAGGCCTTTTACTGACTGAATATTATTACCTTAGAAATATAGCAACTGTCTTGAGCCCATGAAGATGGCCAGCCTGAGCATGCAAGATTTGGCAGGCAGAAAGGATGCAAAGGATCAGAGCCCTTAGTAATTTCTCTGTTCCACTGAATAACCACCCTGCCAGTGCCCACCTGCTGATTCTTCTTATGTAAGATAATGTATGTCCTGGGGGTTTAAATTCTCTTATTTGCAGCTAACATAATCCTAACTGATGTAGCTTGGTCCTCAAAAGTAGGACGTACTTCTAATGGACCCACTACTCCCGTAAGTATAATGACAAACTCTAAGGGTGAGGATGTAATAAGGAAGCACCCCTCAGCTCTGCTCCTTCAGAGGGAGACATTGTGGGAAAAAGCTGGATATAAATAACCAGTCTATTCAGACCTAGTATTAACAATAAGCTTGGGTTTTTTTTTTGGGGGGGGATTATGGTTTTAGATCAGGATATAAACATTTATAACTTAGAAATAGCAATGTAATAAACTCTTGAAGGTGGAGAATAGTGGAAAGAAATACAATTAGGCTAAATTTCTAATCTTTCATATTAAAGCCGTCAAGTCAAGAAATAGATGTGTAAATGAATTAGTTCATGATATAAAAGGATTCATAAAACATTTATTTTAAAAACATTTTTTAATTAATATTTATTAATTTGAGAGGATGCATGAGGGCAGGAACAGGGTGAGGGGCAGAAGGAGAGGCAAACTCCGCTGAGCATGGAGCCCAACACAGGGCTCAATCCCAGAACCGGAGGATCATGACCTGAGCTGACGGCAGATGCTTAATGGACTGAGCCACCCAGGTGCCCCAGAAAAAAATTTTTTTTTTGCCCCAGAGAAATTTAAATTACTAATATAACAACCAAAATCAGGAGATAGAGTGGAAAAGAAAAGTGGGAGAAAATATGAATGTTCCAGTTTATTCAGTGTTTAAAGGGAACAGGCAATATGCACTCTGTAAAACTGAAAACATGAGAGACATTAAGATTATCTATCGTTAAAATTATAAACAGAAACTCTACAAGATCTACAACTGGAGCGTATACCCTCCAAGCCACCACTTGGGAAACATACCCAAAATAAAACACACATACCATATATTAAAAATGATGATTTAGAAGGCGGTAATAACAAATCCAAACAACAAGGACTAAGAACAAATATATCTGTCATGTCAGTAAATATAAATAAGATGAACTCGACCTTTAAAAAAAGAGACTCTCTGATTGAAGGAAAGCTTCTTGGACTCAGGGTGCTAACGAGATGCTGTCGAGGTGCAAGTGGGGATAATCGCCTTCCATGTGTTTTCAGTTGTTTTTATTTATTTATTCTCCAAAGCAGCATTGCTTGTGCTTAGAATCTCACAAAAATCTTTCATGAAATTGTTGTGTTCAGCTTCAGGCTCTAGCTCCTTCTGTTGACAATCAAGACTCCATTTCCAGCTGGTTTGGAGAGATGCTATGACATCCTTTGCTATTGCTTTGGTGTTCCCTCTTTTATTCTGGCGCCAATAGGGAACTTCCTTTCTCTTCCTTCACACCTTCAAAGAAAAGTCTCCAGTCACATCAAGCGGTAACTTATCGACTGACCATCCTATTCAAAAACATAAAGACTTTGTTTTTGAAACTGAGCAGTTGGGATACCCTGTCACACTAGGATAAGAATTCTTGTGAATTAATTCAACAGCAATGTGCTAGGCAATGAACCGGTTGCTGATACTACAAAGAAAGCTACCTAAGTCATAATGAGTCTGCATGTCATATAGATTTACAACTTACATGAGATTTACAATAAAACACACTTCTAAAGAATGAAGCAGTTTGACTGATTGTGAGAAATATTTAAAAGCTCAGTGTGTATATTTTCAAACTGGTAAATCATGATGGGCAGGTCAAACGCCATGTCAGTTTAAAAGAATGGTTCTCCACCTCCCTGTAGGCACCTGGATGATGCAATCAGAGGCGGAGTGTGTTGCAATCTGTTAGCAGGGATAGTTAAAGTGTAGATGTTTGAGAATGATTTACTGAATAAAAACCAGCACAGGTTCAAGGCTACCTATACAACATTCTTCTTACTTGTATTTGATATGCCTTACTGAGCTGCAATAAAAGAGATTTAAATATAATTACCCGTTAGAGAATCCCAAATAAATCAGTGTATAGCCATGGGAATATGTATAAACCGTTGGTTTAAACACTGATGGTTGGAAAACAACTTAAAGAAAGCATTTGCAAGGGCACTGAAACCAAATGATATAGGCGTATTAGAGGGGATAAACCCAAACACTGCCCTGAGAATACTTGACTTTTCCTAGGAAATCTAAAATAACTGTGAATTTTCTTTTAAGGAAAATAAACACCTGAGAAAACTACCAAGAACAAGGTGCAAATCCTTTTCCTTCTTTGGTCCCAGTAACTGAGCTGACCCAACTCAAGAGGCAAAAAAATCTGTGAAATTTTTGTTCCCTAGGAGATAGAATACAAAACCCTACATAAGCGAAGACTGCCGTCTTTCATAACCAAGTATAATTTTATTGATTTTCATCTGTTACCCAAGTCTTGTTAAGAGAGATGAGAGGTCTGCCAAAGCAAATAGAAAGGCGCATAGACTGCCATCTGAGTTTTATGTTATGTAGGCTACGCCTATTGATGGAATTTAAAATTGGAGGTTGCCAGGAAACCAGAAGGAAAGTTCAGGGTGATGTATGTTCTCAGAGAACAAATAATACTTCGTTCTCTAGTTTCTACCTTTTATCCCTCTATGGAACTTTATCTTTCTTTTGGTGATAAAATACAATACATGATTTATTTATCAATGCAAATTAGTATTAGGGGTTACCGCTAACTATGATCAGTCCTGACCTATGCATTTTTTTGGTCCCCTATAAATTCCAGTGAAATAGTTTAGGTTTTATTACACTAAAGTTTTCCTTTTAGGATTTATGCAGGAGATCGTCAAAGCTTTTTTTAAGTTAAAATAATTTAACATTTCATTTAAAAAAACCAAGTTTCTACAGATGATAAAGCTGAATATTTTATTATTCTTTAATATTTCATAGGAGATTAAGAGTCCAATTTATAGGAATTCTCTATAAACCAATCTTAACTGGTGATCATCCAGCTTCACTTCTGTTATTTCCATAACATTTATTCATGTATTTACTATACAATATGAATCATATCTTCATATTAAGAATCTCAGATATTTTAAAACATTGATCATGATTCCCCCCTTGACATTTTCTTTCCTAGTTGAAGAGTCTACAGCACTTAAAATTTCCTCGATTGTAAAATATCTGGATGCTGTTCTATTTCTCAGTTTTAGGCATATCTTATCCCCAGATCCTGATAATAATTTTGTTTCCTAGAAGAAATGAAAACCAATTTCAACTGAAATTTTAAAATTTCAATTGAAATTTTAAATCAGTTTCAAATATATGGTAGAAATATGTGGAAGAGAGCCTGACACTGAATTTGTAAAAATACTTGTAATAGCAATAATTTAAAACTGTAATGTGTCTGAGACTTTGCCAAATACTAAACAGGGATTATTTCCTGTATTTTCACACTGATACCATGGGCAGGTGATAGTGTTAGCTTCGTTATACAGAGGAGGAACAGTCAGCCTCAAAGAATATCTGACTAAAAGGATGTATGTGAAAATGTTCTCAAAACTTCAGTCTCTACATAAATGAGATTTTTTTTAAACTTCAATCACCCTATAATAGGCCCATGCTTACCATGTAGGAAGAAATAGAGAAAATAAGGTTCTTTTAGCAATAGAACTACATAATCCATACATTTATTGAGACATTATTTTGTTCTAGACACTTGCTGGGAATGGGAGGATGGAAGGACTCCATCTCTGCCATCGAAGTGCTTAAAGATGAATGGGAAAGGATTCCAACCACGGATCATTGCAATGGCCTAGGAACTGTGATCAAGGTACTCACCGTCTCATGATCTCATGAGGTAACAGAGGCCCCTAAACCAAACAAGGAATCTGAGAGACTTCTACAAAGGCATGATGCTTCACTCCGAGTTTTGAAGACTTTCTAAGGAAGGAGACGGAAGAGCTGGAGGTGGACAGGGTGCCCCAGGAAAAAAAGGGCACCATGAACAGGACCCTGAGCTCAGAATCAGGGTGTCCTGCGGGGAACTCCCAGCGATGCTGAGCTGCTTAACAAAATCAATGGAGGGGAAGCAGGGGGTGCGGGGAGGTGAGGAGAGTGAACATGTAGGGAGAGTTCATGCTTTGCTTTATTCTGCACAAGGTAAGGAACTGGGAAAATGTGTTCATCCAGGAGGGGTCATTGGCAGGTTTGCATTTTCAGGCCTTATTAGACGAGTCATTAACTCTGAATCCTCAGTTTTCTCATTTGTAAAATTGGACAGGAGAAGGGTGGAGTAGATAACTTCTGAGATCCTTTCTAGTTCAAAGATTTAGAAAATCAATTAAAGCAAAAATGTCTTCGCCCTTCTGTAGTTGGCCATAAAGCTTAAAACCAGACAGAGCTTGGGTGCCTGGGGAGCTCAGGTGGTTAAGTGTCTGACTCTAGATTTCAGCTCAGGTCATGATCTCAGGGTTGTGAGATCGAGTCCGGAGTCGGGCTCGCACTGAGTGTGGAGCCTGTTTGTACTTCTCTCTCTTTCTGGCCCTCTGCCCCTCCCCCTCCCCCTCTTACGCTTGCTTCTCCCTCAAAAACAGACAAAAAACCAGACAGAGCTTAAGATCTTTAAATGAGACCATAATTCCATTGTCCCCGTGCTCCTCCATTGGAGATCCTGTATACACCAAGGGTGACCTCAAGCGTGCTCTGTGTATGTATGTGGATATGTTGGAGAGGGGACATGGCCGGTGGGTGAGAGGGCTGGAGTTTGCTTACTGTTGGAAGAGATGCCGTATATATCAGTAATGCTAGTGGACTTTCAGAGAAAATTACTCCTACTGATGAAAATTTAATAATCCACGAGTATTGAGATCATTACTGGCTTAGGAAAATTGGCTAGATGTTCTTGAACTATATTTTTATGCAATCCTTTTGATTCCAGAATATTTTTTCCTTGCTCAAACAGCATCAGAAAATAATCGATCATCTGCTTCCTGCTGTAGAATTTATATACAGACCAACATTCTTGGATTGTTTCTCTTTTCTTCCGCTGCAGCTTGACAATCTGGAGAACAGCCATGAGTATTCATCTTCAAATACACCTTTGTCCTTCAGGGCAAATTTTCAACAAAGTCCTGAAAGTTATTAATGCTTCAACAAAGCCTCCTTTACCCTAACCAGTGTGTGTTCAAAAACACCAGAGAATGTGTTTCTCCCTTTCTCTTCCCTCCCCCATTACACACACTTGCACATGCACACCGCTCCCCGAGTACACTCGGAGCCTCCCTTCCCCATTCCTACTACCCAACCTTCTTTGAAAGTATAATATAGTGGTTTATAATATTGATAAAAAAAAATGCCTCACAGCATGAACCGAAGTTCTTTATAAACCAATCAAAATCACTTTAAATCAAGTGTGAATTGTCTGGATCGCTGTCCCAAACCTGCTCATTTTGCCCCTTTTGTTTAGTATCCATTATTGTGAGATTTTCCAGTGAGTTTATTGTGTCTTAATAGCATATCATCTGTTGGCTTATAGGAATGTCAAGGAAATGACTTAGGTACTTTGAAGGAAAGTGCCATTTTTTCTGAAACTGGCAATGAAAACACTCATTCTCTATTTTGCCCCTCTCTATTCAAATATATTCCAGCTTATAAATATATGTGATGGATTTAATAGAGATACAAGCCACGTATGTGCCGTATCATTGAAACCGTATGCATCTGCCTATTATCTATAGCTCCTAATTTTATCTGCAGAACCAGATGTGAAATCCGGAGTGCTCATGATTGAAGTGCATGCTTACATGTACCTTTGTTAGGGAGGCGCTGTGATGTTCAGAAATCACAAAGGAAGAAAGAATAGAACATGGTATAATCCTGGAGCAGATTGTCTTCGGTGAGGTCTCAGTACACACGCAGCCTCTCTGGTTGCATCAGAACAATGCCTGTCCGGCTATGAACTCGGTGTACAAATTATCCGCCATCCCGGGTCTGTGTTTGATCCACAGCCTTCCACTCCAGGCACTGAGCACAGGAGGTGCCAAGTAATATCAATCATTCTATTTTTGCCCTGTCCCTGGTAAGAGATGGCATTTGTTTTCCTGATTCAGAAGATAAGCCAGACATAGTGGGAAAAAATGCGACCGTGAAAAAAACACCCGAGCCTTGTTGAAAAATTTCTGAACTAAAAATGCGTCATGTTAAATATCTTTTATAAAGTGGAATTATAGGGAAACTTTAATTATCCAAAGTAATTGGGGAAAGGATAACCAAAGATAATAGAGCATCAAAAAGAAATTTAAATTTTACTCTAAAGCCAAGTGTGTCTTTTTTTTTTTTTTATAGGTAGCTGATTTAATTGCCAGATTGTTTCCTCAGGCAGAGCAACCCTTTTGCACTTGCTCACATGAAGACCTTCTTTGTTCCAGTGCAATCAGGGCTATTCCACGGAACTCTTCAGGCTGGAAACAGGTTTCCATTAAGAAATTAAATACTGCATTTTCCATTTCCATACATAAATTGAAATCTGCAAATAGCTTCTGTGGTTTATTTTTTTCCTTTTAAAGAAACCAATTTTTTTCAACAGACATTGAGCCCAACAACTTCTTCTATGGCTTTTCTAGGCTGGAAATTATTTGTAAGCAATCCGAGTGAGACCACACCGATTTCCCAAACAGAAAGCTCGGATGGCATGTCTGTGATGAGGGCCTTTGAACTCGTGTCACCAGAAGTCAACCCCCGACATTCAGAAGCCGCATCTGAAAACAGTCTTTAGAGAAAAGTCTCTTTAAGGCTTTTGTGGCCACTGAGTGGCCCTTGAACATGAGCCATCTGCACTTTCTAACCAGAGCGCACAGGAAACGACCTACCTACAGAGAAGGAGGCTAAAGTAGCTCCAGGGGAGAGATGTAAAACGTGTCTCCCCAACTCAAGCAAAAGCCACACATTTCAAGGGAGCGAAACCTTCCAACTGAGTGAAATGTGAGTAAGAAGTTGCTTTTTCAAAATTGGACCAGAATCGGACATGAGTGGAGACAGAATTTCTGGCCAAGCCAGTCCCAAGGCCGGCCTGCTGCAAGCGAGGGGAAGCAGACTCTGCCTCTTACTGGGTGGTGTGGCCTGCTCCTGTGGAGGAAAGAAACTGAGGATAGAGGCCGTGTTTGGAAACTCTTCACCACCAGGGTAAACAGGGCGATCTCAGCAGAAACCCGCTTTGCTCTTACTTTGTAAGGGAGCCATGAGCAAGAGCTGGAAGCACATGGGTGAGCAAACAGTGTCACCAGATTTTTTTTTTTTTTTAAAGACTTTACCTGGGCCACTTGCCTCAGACTAGTTGGAGGACATAAGTTGGGGAAAGTTTTTCTAGCTCAGTTAGGAGTCACCTAAGAACAAACAAACGGACAAACCAACCAACCAGTCTTCCTTTCAGGGTTTTGAACCTGGTATGTGCCAAGGAAGGTTCATTCGTTTGATGTTTACCCGGTGTTGACTGGGGACTCTCCAAGGCTGCCTGACCCTCTAGCTACAGTCAGCCTTCTCACTGCCTTCTCTTCCTCTTCCTCGTTCGCTTTTCAACGTATGACATATAGTTCCAGCCCTACTACTTGGCTCTCTACAGAAAACTTTATTAGCATGTCCACTCACAGCAGGAAATTGGGTCAATGAAATAGTCCAATTAATAAAGAAAAAAATTTTCTCACATTTGTCTTCCCTACAACATGTTGTCTCAGTTTGCTATTCCTGTAAACCACCAATCTTTCAAAAACAAAACAAAACAAAACAAAAAAACAAAACAAAAAAACAAAACAAAAAAAATAAAACACCAGGAATCTGTCCTGATGTGTCCACTCTGTCCACTATTTACTCTTCAGTTAACTATGACCAAAAGTCCACCCTTAATCCTTGACCAAATTTGCCATCTCTGAGATCATCCATGATCTTGTTACAAAATCCTGCCATTACTCTTCAATGCTTAATTTCACATGATCTTTCTCTTGCATTAGATGTTGTTGAGATTCTTTCTTCCAACTCTGCAATCCTTGACTTTTAATATAGATAGCATTCTCTTTGGATCTCTTTCTGTGTCTTTACTCACCCTTGCTCGGTTTCATTCGCTTTTTTTCTGTATATTCTAATCACTCCTTCTATACTGGTGGCCCTCACTATTGTGTCTTTCTTCCTCTTCTCACTCTCTTCAATTAACTAAACTATTATTAAATTTTATTAAATATCTACTAGATGTGTCCACCAGGAAATAAGCATGGCATGAGCTCTCAACATACACAGTCTTTTCCTCCTCTATTAATTCTCCATCGTATTTAATAACCCTGCTTTCTAGCTGGCTCCTAAAGCCATTATCTTGAAATGACCCTCTCTCTATCTCTACCTTTCTTCTCTATCAAGTTCCATTTTAAGTTTTAAGCACTATCAATTGTAAACCTTCTCTTCATCTTTACTAACATTGCTGGGCTTAGGTACCTCTATTTCCTCATCTGAACCAAAGAAGAAGCTACTAATTGTTTTTATTTTTTTTTATTTTTTTATTTTTTTAAAAGATTTATTTATTTATTTATTTATTTATTTATTTATGATAGACACACAGAGAAAGAGAGAGAGAGGCAGAGATACAGGAAGAGGGAGAAGCAGGCTCCATGCCAGGAGCCCGACGTGGGACTCGATCCCGGGACTCCAGGATCACACCCTGGACCAAAGGCAGGTGCTAAACTGAGCCACCCAGGGATCCCTACTAATTGTTTTTAAATTGTAATTACAACACAAATCACGTCATATCCTCTTTAAACATTTTTAAACAGCTTGTCATTGCCAAAGTCTCAAAAACCCCATGACTTTTTGTGGTCAACCAGCTTGTCCTTGACTCAGTCCTTAACTGTCTCTGTCTCTCCCAAGGTTTTCCTCTTCTTACTCATGTCCTAAGTTGCAATGATACAAAACAACTGTTGGCTAAAGACACTGTGTGCTCTTGATTTGTACCACTCACTTTTGTATATTGGTTCCAATTGATTCATGGGTTCCACATCTCAATTTGAATTCAGATGTCACGTAGGCAACTAGATTTTAGTACAAGCTTACCACATGTTAGCTAGGTGCTCTTGGGAGAGAGATTTAACTTTTCTAATTTTTACTATCCTCATCCTTGTAAAACAGTCATAATGTCAAACCTACTTTAATAATTGTAAATTATTAAATTATTATTAACAATTATTAATAATTGTAAGTATTAAATGATGGATTATCTCTAAAGTGGTTTTACAGTGCCTGACAGATAATAAGCAGTAATAAATATAATATTGTGTGCAATATTAAGTGCAGACATATGCAAAGGGATTTTAGTCAACTACCAGCAGAAGAAAATGTTTTCGGTGGGAACCGCATATACTAGGTTGTAGGCAAAGACCTGTAGACATGTGGCATTTGTTTATGTCATGGGGCCACGACAGGAAACAGTTCATCAGTTATCCTTCTGAGCTGTAGAGAAATTAGGTTGTCTATTGCTTTTTTGCTCCAATTTGTTATTCTCTCTAATGGATGAAATGGAGCATGATGGTAGCTTTAGGGGCTAAAGAGCACAAGTCGAGTATATATTTTACCACTTGCACACTGAGATCAATCAGAAAAACTGGTAGATTGACTTTAGGCCTTAGAGGAATTCCGGAGTGGAGTAGAATCCAGTGTGCTGTACAAGACAGGCCTCATTGTCGGTTGGATGATACATTTTTCTCCAAGTTTTCTTCTCTCGCTCCCAGTTAGTGTCAAGTATTTCTGATTAAAATTTAACAGCTGCCATAGTTCATGCCCATTTATTTACTGCTGAAACTGATACGCTGCTTACAATGGGTATTATGTGCAATTTTAACCAGTTTGTTCCAGATACACTTTATTGTTTTAAGTGTGTTTATTGGCCAATTGCTTTATGGCCATTTTAGTATTCTTTACAATAACCATCTGTAGCTAAAATGAATCTAAAGCTTTCCATTCCAAGTACACCCCAGTGACTATCAACTAAGGAATACAGGATTTTGTGCTAAGCTGACTAGCCAGGCAGTTAAACCTAAAGTAAAAGTCTGAAATATAATGTTCATGGCTTTAACATTTAAACAAAAACATCCTATTAATCTATTGGCTTTTTTTTTTCTTATATAAACAGTTGTTGGCAGTATTCAAAACTTTTCAGAAAATTACTTCCAGTTCCTGGCTTTATCTTTATATATATGAATTTTTATACAGCTTAATGGATTCTAAATGTATACAAGTAATAGATAAGGTGTCATAAAATTGATACTTATGCTAAGTTTATAGAAACTTGGATATTGCCAAGGTATGTGGTGTCTAGCCAATATTTATTTTCAAAACAGAAGAGTATTAAGAAAAGAGTAAAATAAATATTATAATGTGAATTAGTGTTTGGAGAATTTGAGAGTATGAGCAGTTAAGATCACAGGGGCAAAGTAAAATTGCATAGTTAAAAGTTTATATCTATGCTATTATAGATCTATAAAATATTGGCATGTGAAATTATAACTATTTCAAATTGAGGTCATGTTATTTTCCCTGCTTTTCCTTAATAAACCAGACCAGTTTTCATAATTACCAAGGCACGCACTCAGAAGAATCAGTAATACTGTGAAATCATTCTTGATCAATAGGTGCATAGACATTATTAAGCTCATGACAAAAACTATCTGTAGTTGCAATTCCAAATAGTGAATCGTTGTGTAGGATTTCTAATCAAAGCCTGGCTTGTGAGCCTACCTCTGTCATTTTTTAGGTAAGAAACAACAAACATATTATTTAACTTTTATTTATTTATTTTTTAATAGTTTTTTGAATCAGCATTTTGTCTTTTTTTAAATTTTTTTAAAAATTTTTATTTATTTATGATAGTCACACAGAGAGAGAGAGAGGCAGAGACACAGGCAGAGGGAGAAGCAGGCTCCATGCACCAGGAGCCCGACGTGGGATTCGATCCCGGGTCTCCAGGATCGCGCCCTAGGCCAAAGGCAGGCGCCAAACCGCTGCGCCACCCAGGGATCCCCCATTATTTAATTTTTAAGCCACAGTTTTCTCATTTCTAAAGTTAGGGATAATAATTAGTATGCTGTAATGATATAAAATGCACATGTATAGGTAAAAAACATATGCATATGGTACAGAGTAACTTTTATGTGTATGTTAATGATTCACTTTATTAATAATTCAAATAGATTTCTTAATATATAAAGCATAACTAACATATTTCAGATGATTAAGTTTTACACGTTGAATTTATATGTCTAATTTTACATGGATTTATTGTAGGCAGCACATATTTGGGTTTTGTTTTTTATTCGATCTGACCATCTTTGTCTTTTAGCTGATGTATTTAGACCATTCACAGTTAAAGTCATTATTAATAAGATTGGATTAATTTCTAACTTCTTGTTAGCTATGTCTCTTTGTTCCGTTTGTACTGTACTTCTTTTTTCTTCTCTTTTTGTCTTTTCTTGGGCTAAGTATTTATTACATTTTGTCTTACTGACTCGTTAATTATATGTTTCTAAAAAATGTTTTTTTAGTGATACCCTGGGACTTAGAGCATGCATTGAAAATTAATCTGAGTTTACCTTCTAATAACAGTACATTGTTTTACATGTAGTGCAAAGCCATTTCAACAGTATATTCCCAATTTTTCCCACCCACCCTTTTTGCTATCACTGTCATAGGTTTTACCCTTACATACGCCATATGTATTCCTTAGTTACCTCTTAGCACATTTACAAATAGAAAATACATTTTACCTATTTTCATTCTTTCCAGTTCCTATTCAATGCACTTCATTTTGTTTAGGTCAAAGTTTCTGACTATAACATGTTGCTTCTACCTGAAGAATTTTCTTTAGAGTATGTCTGGCAATGAATTCTCTTAGTTTTTGTTTGAAAATTAAAAAATAACTTTTATTTCACTTCTTTTAACTAGATCTAGGATTCTGGGTTGACAGATTCCACCCCGTGTAATTCTTTATATATGTCATTACATTTTCTTTCTGCTTGAACAATTTCTGATGAGAAGTCTGATCTAATTTTTGTGCTTTTTCCTTGGAAGATAAGATAGTTTTTTTTTTCCTCTTTCTTCTTCTGACTAATGTCAAAATTTTCTGTCTTTCATTTTCAGAAGTTTGAATATCATATGCCTAGGGCTATGTTTATGTATGTTTAGTATTTTTCCTGCTTGGAGTTCTGTGAATTTCTTGGATCTACAGTTTCATGATTCTCACTAATTTTGTAAAATTCTGTGCCATTATTTCTTTTCTTTTCCTTCTTTTCTTTTTTTAAGTAGACTCCATGCCCAGCATAGAGCCCAACATGGAACTTGAACTCACAACCCTGAGATCAAGACCTGAGCTGAGATCAACAATCTGATGCTTAACCAACTGATCCACTCAGGTGCCCCATTTGCCATTATTTCTTCAACTCTATCTGTTGTCCCCATTTTCTCTCTTTTCTCCCTCTTGTGTATATGCTACTGTATTCAAAATTGCCCCACATTGTTGGGTGCTCTGTTTTTTGTTGTTGTTTTTCTTGGTTTTGTTCTTGTTCATTTTTTTGTTCTTTAATTTGTGTTTCAGTTTGGGTAGTTTCTATTCACCAATCTCACAGAATCTTTCCTTGCTGTGTTAAGTCTGTTGATTAGTGTATGTAGAGCCCTTCATATCTGTTGCTGATTTTTTTTTCCTTTCAGTATTTACATTTGATCCTTTCTTATGGTTTCATTTCTTTGATGAATTACTCATTTGATCTTGCATGTTGTCTACTTTGTTTTGTTAGAGCCAATAACATTAATTGTAATCAGTGAAAATTTTCTGTTTGATAGGTCCAACATCTGTGTCATAACCAGTCTAATCCTGGTAATTGCTTTCCTCTACTGTGAGTGTGTGTATGTGTTTTCCTTTTCATATGCCTTAGAGTTTTTTTGTTGAAAGCCAGACATCTTGCATAGGGGTAATTTCTTTCTTTTTTTTAAAAAATATTTTATTTATTTATTCATGAGAGACACACACAGAGACAGAGAGAGAGAGGCAGAGACACAGGCAGAGGGAGAAGCAGGCTCCATGTAGGGAACCCGACGTAAGACTCCCGGGACTCCAGGGTCAGGCCCTGGGCCAAAGGCGGCGCTAAACCACAGAGCCATCCGGGCTGCCCTGCATAGAGGTATAGAGACTGGGACAATTTTTTTTTTTTTTTTGACAAATGTTATTTAAAGTTGGAGATCAGCATCCCTTTTCTTTAGCTTGATCTTTTTAAAATTTTTTAAAGATTTTATTTATTTATCCATGAAAGACACAGAGGGAGAGAGAGAGAGAGAGAGAGAGAGAGAGAGAGAGAGAGAGAAAGGCAGAGACACAGGCAGAAGGAGAAAAAGGATCCCTGCAGGGAACCCGACTCAGGAGGTGATCCCGGGTCTCCAGAATCACACCCTGGGCTGAAGGCAGCGCTAAACCGCTGAGCCACCCGGGCTGTCCTTAAATTTGTTTTTAATTTTAATTTTAGTTAGTTAACATATAGTGCAATATTGGCTTCTGGAGGAGAATTCAGTGATTCACCACTTACCTATAACACCCAATGCTCATCACAGCAAGTATCCTCTTTACTACTCATGGCCCATCTAGCCCATCCCCTACCCACCTCCCTCCATCAACCCTCAGTTTGTTCTCTAAAGAGTCTCTTATGGCTTATTTCCCCTCTCTTCTTTTTTTTCTTTTCCCCCTTCCCATCTGTTCATCTGTTTTCTTTCTTAATTTCCACATATGAGTGAAATCATATGATATATGTCTTTCTCTGACTGACTTATTTTACTTAGTATAATACCCTCTAGCTCCATCCACATCACTGCAAATGGCAAGATTTCATTCTTTTTGATGGCTGAGTAATATTTCGTTATATATATTATATGTGATATATATCATTATATATCATTATATATACCATATAATACATATACACACACATACCACATCTTTATTCATCAGTCGATGGACATTTGGGGCCTCTCCATAGTTTGGCTATTCTGCTATAAACATCAGGGTGCATGTGCCCCTTCAAATCTGTATCTTTATATCCTTTGGATAAATACCTAGTAGTGCAATTGCTGGACCGTAGGATAGTTCTATTTTTAATATTTTGAGGAACCTCTATAATGCTTTCCAGAGTGCTTGTACCAGTTTGCATTCCCACCAACAGTGCAAAAGAGTTCCCCTTTCTCTGCATCCTCATCAACACCTGTTATTTCTTGTGTTGTTAATTTTAGCCAGTCTGACAGATGTGAAGTCATATCTCATTGTGGTTTTGGTTTGTATTTCCCTGATGATGAATATCTGTTAGCTGTCTAGATGTCTTCTTTGGAAAAGTGTCTATTCATGTCTTCTACCTATTTCTTAACTGGATTATTTGTTTTTTGAGCATTGAGTTCATTAGTTCTTTATAGATTTTGGATACTAACCCTTTATCAGATATGTCACTTGCAAATATCTTCTCCCATTCTGTAGACTGCCTTTTAATTTTGTTGTTTCCTTCACTTCCTTCACAGAAGCTTTTTATCTTGATGAAGTCCCAATAATTCATTTTTGCTCTTTTTTTACTCTTGCCTCTGGTGATGTGTTAGTAAAAAGTTGCTACAGCCCAGGTCAAAGAGGTTTCTGCCTGTGTTCTTCTCTAGGATTTTGATGGTTTCCTGTCATATTTGGTGTTTCACCCATTTTGAATTATTTTTGTGTTTGGTGTAAGAAAGCGATCCAATTTCATTCTTTTACACGTTACTATACAGTTTTCCCCGAATTTGTTTGTTTGCTGAAGAGGCTGTCATTTTTCCTTTGGATCTTCTTTTCTGCTTTGTCAAAGATTATTTGATTGTAGAGTTGTGGGTCCATTTCTGGGTTCTCTATTCTGTTCTATTGATCTACGTGTCTGTTCTTGGGCCAGCACCAAACTGTCTTGACTACAGCTTTGTAATATAGCTTGAAATCTGAAATCATCATACTTCTGGGTTTGTTTTTCTTTTGTAGGATTGTTTTGGCTATTCGAGGTCTTTTGTGGCTCTATACAAACTTTAGGATTGTTTATTCTAGTTTTGTGAAAAATCCCGGTGGTATTTTGATAGGGATTGCATTAAATGTGTAGATTACTTTGGGTAGTATAGACCTTTTAACAATGTTTGTTCTTTCAATCCATGTGCATGGAATGCTTTTCCATTTCTATGTGTCTTCTTCAATTTTTTTCATAAGTGTTCTGTAGTTTTCAGAGTACAGATCTTTTACCTCTTTAGTTAGGCTTTTTCTTAGGTATCTTATTGTTTATGGTGCGATTGCAAATGGAATCAATTCCTGGATTTCTTTTTCTGCTGCTCCATTATTGATGTGTAGAAATGCAACGGATTTCTGCATGTTGACTCTATATCCTACAACTTTGCTGAATGCAAGTATTGGTTCTAGCAATTCTTTTGTAGATTCTTTCAGGTTTTCTACACAGAGTACCATGTCATCTGCAAATAGTGAAGAAAAGTCTGACTTCTTCCTTGCTAATTTATTTTTTTTTCCTTGCTAATTTAGATGCATTTTATTTCCTTTTGTTGTCTGATTGCTGAGGCTAGGACTTCTAGTACTATGTTAAATAGTAATAGTGAAAGTGGACAGCCCTATCTTGTCCCTGACCAGAGGGTAAAGGCTCTCAGTTCTTCCTCAACAAGGATGATATTAACTGTGGAGTCTTTCATATATGGCCTTTATGATGTTAAGGTACGCTCCATCTATCCCTACTTTGTTGAGGGCTTTTACCAAGAATCGATGCTGTATTTTGTCAAACGATTTTTCTGCATCTATTGACAGGATCATATGGTTCTTATCCTTTCTTTTACTAATGTGGTATCTCGCGTTCATTGATTCGCAAATATTGAACCACCGCCCTGCTTTTCAGCCTGATGTTAAGCACAGGATTTGTGCTAATCTATTCAGAAGTTGGGTAAAGTTTAGGGTTTATTGTTCTTGTGGTTACTTTGAGTGTACGTCAGGCCTAAAATTCCTGTTTAGAGTGTGGGCTGGCGTGTAAGAGGTTCTCTCGTTGTTCTTCCTTTGCTTTTCACCTTCGCTTTTCTCTATTGCTCAAGGATTGGTGTCTTGAAGCTCTCCCAGCTGTATTCTATTGCTACTTTTTTTTTTCCTAAGCCTGTTAGCCTGGTGGGGGTGGGGAGGATCCCCCCAATGCTTGATTATGGCTCAGTCTGAGTCAGGGCTTACTCTGAGGTCTGGCCAACAGCCTTCCCGAGTGCTCTGGCCAGCTGCAGAACCGGACCTTTCCTGGGTTTCTCCCATCGCAGAAATACGGGTACCCAAATGGTAGCCTTCCCACAGGAGAGAGGCTGCTGCTTCTTTCTTCTTCTTCTCTGCAACCTTCCCCCAGATACAGTAGATTTCTACCAGTGCCCGAAGGTGATGGTTTCCAGTGCTCTTCTCCCAGGAGATTAGGCCTTTCATCCTGGAGGGAAGACAGGGGAGATGGGCTCGGGCATTTTGGGCAGGGGCTACTGTCCTTTCTCAAGGTGGCACCAGGAATAGGAGCTTTCTCAGACATTCTCCCAAATCTTTCTCCGAATGCTGCCAGCAAGAATGTGCAAACACCCCTGTATCTTCACCATCCAGGGGGTTTACATTCTCACACCGGCCCTAACTCAGGCTCTAACAATTTCTGAAAACATCAGAGCTGTATCTTCTTCCATTTTGTGTCATGTCTAGCAGAGTACATCACAGGGAAGTAAATGTTGAAGTGCTGTATATCCTTGCAGGCATCTGTCTCCATATTTGAGATTTCTTATTTGCCCCGAGACCTCAATTCCTTAATGGGTCCAGCTTTTTTTTTCTTGTTGCAAGGACCAGAATGATAGTCCTTCCAGCTCTCTACATTTCCAAGCTGAAACCGAAAGTCTTTTAATCATTAATTTGGTAACAATGTAGAAGCAAATAAGTGAAAGTTTATTCTATGAAGCAATATTGTTATTATTATTATTATTATTATACTACAATGGGAACTCATTTGAATATATTAAATGAGTCAGTAATTATTTTAAGAATTTTTTTCAGTTGCACGAAGGAAATAATTGGAATTTATTGTCTTTGTGAATTTTGTATATAATTGTTAAAATTGACACAAATCAATTCATGTCAATCAATTACCACATTAATAGAATGAAAGATAAGAATCACTTAGTCACCTCAATAGATGCAGAAAAAACATTTGACAAAATTTATTATCAATTCATGTTAAACACACTTAATAACTTAGGCATAAAAGGAATATATTTTAACATAATAAAGAGGATATATTGACAAGCCCACAGCTAACAATATACTCAATGGTGCTGAAAGCTTTTCCTCTAAGATCATAAACAAGACTAGGGTGGCCATTCTCACCATTCCTATTCAATATAGTACTTGAAGGGGATCCCTGGGTGGCGCAGCGGTTTGGCGCCTGCCTTTGGCCCAGGGCGCGATCCTGGAGACCCGGGATCGAATCCCACATCAGGCTCCCGGTGCATGGAGCCTGCTTCTCCCTCCGCCTGTGTCTCTGCCTCTCTCTCTCTCTGTGACTATCATAAATAAATAAAAAATTAAAAAAAAATAGTACTTGAAGTCCTAGCTAGAGCAATCTAGCAAGAAAAAGAAATAATTTGCAGGTGAGATGATTACATATATAAAAGATCCTAAAGACTCAACCAAAAAAAAAAAAAAAAACCCATTAAAACTAATCAATGAATTCAGTAAAGTTGCAGGATACAAAATTAACATGCAAAAGTCAGTAGGGTTTTTATACACTAACAATTTTTTGGAAAAGAGATAAAGAAATCAATCCTATTTACAATAGCATAATAAAATACTTCAGAATAAATTTAATGAAGGAAGTAAAAGATCTCTACTCCAAAAACTACAAGACAGTGATGAAAGAAATTGAAGAAAACATAGATAAATGGAAAAGTATCCTGTGTTTCTAGATTGGAAAAATTAATATTGTTGAAAGGTTAACACTATCAAAAACCATCAATAGATTCAATGCAATCCCTAATAAGATATCAATGGCATTTTTTTACAGAAGTAGACAAAATGCTCCTAAAATTTATATGTAAACACAAAAGACCCCAAAGAACCAAAGAAAACCTTGTGAAGGAGAACAAATCAGGAGACACAACACTTCTTGATTTCAGGCTATATTATAAAACTAAAGGCATTAAAACAGTATGGTTCTGGCAAAAAACAGAAAGACCAATAATAGATCAGAATAGCGAGCCCAGAAATAAACCCAGGCATATATTGTCAACTAATATTTAACAAAGGAGCCAAGATTACTCAATGGAGAAAAGAAAATGTCCTCAATTAGTGATGCTAGGAAAACCAAATATTTCCATTCAAAAGAATGAAATGACCCTTATCTTACACCAAAAGCTAATTAAAAATGGATTAAAGTATTAAATGTAAGACCTGAACTGATGAAACTCCTAGGAAAAAAACCTTGGGAAAATCTTCTTGACATGGATCTTGGTAATTCTTTTTTTGGAAATCACATGTAAAGCACAAGCAACAAAATACATAGATAAACAAAAAACAAGTGGAACTAGATCAAACTACAAAGCTTCTGTAAAGCAAAATAAGCCACCAATAAAACAAAAAAGAAGACCCATTTGCAAACTATATATCAGATAAAGGGTTAATGTCTCAAATATTTATAGAACTCATACAATCAAATAATGCCAAGCCAAATACTCCAATTAAAAAATGAGCAAAAGACCTAAATAGACATTTTTCTGAAAAAAAGATATATAAATGATCAACAGATACATGAAAAGATGTTCAACATCACTAGTCATTAGGGAAATGCAAATTAAAACTGCAATGAGCTCTCACCTCATGCCTGTTAGATTGGCCATCATAAAAAGATAAGTGATAACAAATGCTGGCATGGACGTGGAGAAAAGAGAACACTTGTGCACTGTTGGTAGGAATCTAAATTGGTACAGCCACAGTAGAAAACAGTATGGCGGCTCCTCAAAAACTTAAAAATAGAACTACCATATGACACAACCATTTCACTTCTGGGAATATATCCAAAGGAAATGAAACCACCAACTCAAAAAATTATCTACACTCCCATATTCATAGCAGCATTATTTACAATAGCCAAGACATGGAAACAACCTAAATGTCCATTGATGAGTGAAATTATATGAAGGAAATTATAGAATTACTTATATAATTGTAATTAATTATACAATTAATTGTAATTATATACATATTTATATTATATAGGTTATATTAATGCTAAATGCTATATTAATATATTCTATTAATTAGAGTATATATATTATGGCTGGATATTATTCAGTCATAAAAAATGATGAAATATTCTGTGACAACATAGATGGACCTTGAGGACGTTATGCTAAGTGAACTAAATCAGACAAAGAAAGACAAATTTCACTTATATGAAGAATCCGATTTAAAAAAAAACTATCAAACTCATACAAAAAGAGATCAGATTTGTGGTTATCAGAGGCAAGGGGAGGGAGAGAGAGAATTGTAAGAAGATGGTCAGAAGGTACAATATTCCAGTTATAAGATAAATAAGTACTACGGATGTAATGTATAACATAGTGACCACAACTAACACTGCTGTATGATATCTAGGGAGTTGTTAAAATAGTAGACCCTAAGAATTCCCACCAGAAGGAGAATTTGTTTTTTCTTTCCTTTTTATTATATCTCTATGAGATGATGGATGTTAACCAAACCTCTTCTGGTAACCATTTTCTAATATATATAAATCAAACCATCATGCTGTATACCTTAAACTTATACAGTGATGTATGTAAATTATTTCTCGATAAAGCTAGAATAAATGAATAAATAAATAGACTCCTGTTGTTATATTCCAACTACCAAAATCACAGTTTTGATTTAATGAGTTCTTTCTCTGATCAAGGAGGGTCTTATTTACGTAGCATATCAGATGACAGGGTAATTTGGGCTGCATGTAGCAGAGAATTATGACTTAAATCATTAAACAATATTAAACAATAGAAAACATAGTACCTTAAAAGAAGTCTGGAGGTGGTGGGTCTAAGGTCGTGAATTCAGAGTCTCAATCAAGATTTGTCTCTAGCCTGAAATCATGTGTGCAAAATCATTTCCAATGACTCCTAGAAGCCAAGTAAGAGCAGACATGGAGCCCAGGCACTGGAATATGTGAATATGCCACTCAGAAATATCAGCCCAGGAACTATATACATCTCAGTACAGAAAAAGTAGAGACAGTGTTTTCCCACTTTCACATACATAATTCAGAATGTCTGTGGCCATTTGGCAGCTTCCTTTCTACATCAATTCTGACTTTGATAACACCATCTTATTGTGAGCCAATATTATTCTAAGGACTTTAGAAGCAATAGCTCATGTGATGATCACAATAATGCTATGAGACAGTTACTGTTATTATTCCCATTTTGGAAATGGGAAAAGCAAAGTACAGTGGTGCCGGGTTACTTACTTAGGTCACAAAGCTCGGAAGAAGGGAATGTAAGATTTGAATTTGACTTCTTAATTCATACTCTTATGTAATGTGTTGTCCTGCCTTGAATATTTTCTGTCCTTGATATTTTTTTTGACTGATCTTTCTCTATTCCATTCATTGGTTTCTCTTCTTGCTCTAAAAATAAAAGCTGGCCCCAAAGCGCTATTTTTCTCTTCCTCTGTGAGTTCTCTTGCTCCAGAGACTTAAACTGCCATACTAGTACTGTGACAATGATGAAGAGGTGTATTGTCCAGCCAATTCACCCGTTCTTCTCTATCTTTAAACTTCCACCACATCTTCTCCCAACTCCCTTTCAGCTGATGCATTATTTCTTATCCCACCAGAAAAGAGAAAATACCAAGAAGAGAACTTCCACGTGCTCCCCATCAATCCTCCACATTTATTATTTTTTTAATTGCACTGGTTACTTCTTTTCAGTGTCTTTTATTGTTTCCTCCACTCTTCAAATCTCTAAGCAATAACTTCTCATGCTCAGATCTTGAAACTTATTCTCTCTATTCCTTTGTGATTCTCACATCAATTTCCAGTCCAGACCTTCCCTCAAAACTCCTATATTTGGCCCATCCCTTTGGTGTCTTTTTTTTTTTTTTTTTGTAGTAATAAGAGACATTTCAAACTGCAACCCCTTAACTGAATCCCAGTTGAACCCACCATAAAAACCTACTCCCTTGCTTTCTTCTCCAATTTTATAAAAGATAACTGTCATTTCAATGCTCAGACCCCCAAGCCATGGAGTCATCCCTGGTTCTTCTAACAGTCTACATTTAATTAGTCAATGAATTCATTAGACTTTATCTTCAAAATATATTCAGAATACATCCAAAAATATATCCAAGCTACCACCACCTCTTACCTTGAACATTGTAATGACTTTCTGTGGCAAAGAGTACCACCTGACACACAAGGTATCTTTCTTTATCATTAATAGAACCTGGCTTTTAGCTGGCACATGGTCTCTCTGAATAAAAACTATACTAGCCAGACTTCCTTACCTCTAAGTAAAGCACATATCCAAGCTCTGACCAATGGGATGCTAGCACAAGTGTTATGGGAGCTTTGAAGAAACACACCTAAAGTGAGGAAGCATGCCTTTGTGCTGCTCCTTCCTCCAGCTTGCATGCCTCGAGTCCTGCCCCTTGCTCTCTGGAATGTGGATGGGATGGCTGGAGGAAAACAATCCCCAGATCCAACCTGGGAGGATTGGAATTTTGTAAAGGGAGCTTATGGTTTTCCTTACTAAAAGATGTTCTTTCATCCCATTCACTCACTAGGGAGGTATATAAGAAGACCCTCAGAACCTAAGTCTGTGATTTGCATCCTTATAACTCATTTTATTCATTCTATTTTATCAATATCATTTAGCACAATTAAAACTGATTTTTAAAAAGTGTTTTATTTATTTATTCATGAGACACAGAGAGAGGCAGAGACACAGGCAGAGGGAGAAGCAGGCTCCCTGTAGGGAGCCCGATGTGGGACTCGATCCCAGAGCCCAGGATCACGACCTGAGCCGAAGGCAGATGCTCAACCACTGAGCTGCCCAGGCGTCCCATTAAAACTGATTTAAGGCCAAATTTGAGCACATAAAAAAGGTGAATATTCTTCACTGTGTCAAGAAGGGGGAAGAGAATGAGAGAAAGTGGAATTTAAAGATACTAGTAACTATGCTCTGGTCTTTTTTCGTGTTATCAGGCTGAGTCCTCACAACAACCCCGCTTGGCAGGGTTATTACTTCCTTTTATTGATGAGATATTCAAGGCTCAGAGAGGCTCTTTCAACATGGTGCTGAAATGACACCGCTAGCTTTGACCTCCATGACTAAATATGAACTTGCTAATTTAAATAGGACATTGGTATAGAATAGAATCTATTGGGCTAGTGCTAACATTTTACCTGATTTTTGTCCCATAGAAATAAAGAAGCAGTCCTCACCATCAATACATTATCACTTTTCAATGATGGCATCATGCCATGTGGAGAGTTAGCACAGGGCCCCGAACATAAAACATGCATAAGAAACACCAATTCCCTGTCTCATCCCTTCCTTTTCCCCTCTAGATAAGATAATATAAAGGCTTTGTGGAGTATTTGAAATAAATATTTGAATGCTTGAAATATGTGGGATAAATAATTGTATGTAAGGCATGGTCTAGAATAGTTCCTACAGCACTCACTGTTTCACGTTTGATCTAAGGGCTGTTGGCTTTCTAGTTTGCGTTATGAGCTTGAGGAACAAATTATCAAGGGTAATGAAATGACCCCAAGAATCATTGTAACTATGGTTTTCAGATAAAAATGCTCAATATGGTTCATCTACTGTTGGGAAACCCAGAGCAGAGCCATCGTCTGTTTCTGCATAGAGAGCGCACCTCCCAAAATGCCCACACCTTTTATCTGCCTTAGCCTCAAATTATTAGCAAAGAGAGTTGGCATTTATGGGCTGTCCATTTATAGGCTGCTGTAGTGAGGCAGCAGTCTTCTCCTGTCTACAGCTTTCGTTTGTGCACTATTATGTGTGGCCTTTCAAGTTCCGAAGAATTAGTTCAACTATTGTCTCCTTTATAACAAAATTTGTTTTCGATTCAAATTTCAACAACCTGCCCAGACTTGCAAAGAAAGGCAACAAAACCAAATCCTCTGTCTCCAGTTTCAATTTTCTATGTGGAATTTTAAAAAAGAACTCTATACTTTAGTGATAAACAGTAAAATTCCATTTGGCAGCACTTAGGACCATACTTGGAAAATATTCATTAACATTCAGTAATTTAAGAATCCTTAGTGTCTAATTATCAAAGTGAGTTTAATTACCACAGGCACCCATTCATTTAATTGGCTGGAAACACAGAAGAAATTAAATGATACCAATGCCAATTTGGCCCCAAAGTCTTCATTCCATATTTATTTATCATATTTATAAGAAAGGTGTTCATGGCGATTGCCGCTAGCTCTGTGTGCTGAAAACAAGGCCGCAAAACCACAAGAGCAGCTCAGCATCCTCTGTCCTAATCAAGAGCTCGACTAAAATTAAAAGGGCCTTGCATCTTCATATATCACGTGTTAGAAGTTGTAAATACTCTTTTGCCATTTGAGGACAACAGGATAACCGGTTTCATAACAAATCACCATCAACCTACAGGATATTTACCCCAGGGAAATGTCACAGGTAGTGGAGAGCAGACAGAATAAGTGAGCGCCTTGCAGTGTTACCATCATTTAACTCTGCCGAGAAGTGCTGCTGGGTCATGGCTTTGCTCCTTCCCGAAGCCAGGGAGTTCTCCTAACGTCAGTTGTCACTAATGCTGATTTCATTGGCCAGAGATGCTGACTACGTTGGCTCTTTCCCTCTGGAGGTCAGCCAGAGATCACAAAGGGAAGCATGTCCTGTTTACCCAAAGAGGACCTCCTGTTCTGTCCCCTGGCGTGGTCACCTTCATGGTTACCTTCCTGGAAAGCCCAGTGCCCTGCAGGCAGGGAGAACACAGGTCAGCTCTAGGAATATCAGTAAGGCTTGCTTTCAGCAACTTTTGGAGGGATGGAGAGCCCAACCTCTGGGAAACGTGAGAGGAGAGGACTCTAGAAAGTACGATAAAAGTAATCTCGCAATCTGAAAAGAATATAGGCCAAGCTCGCAACAAGGGTTGACGATGTGATACAGTCACAGTGGATTCTGGGCTGAAAATGTCTGCGTCCTTCCTACCACTGTGCATTTGTCTTTCCAAACCCAGTTTTTTCTTTTTCTTTTTCCTGTAAGTTGGTCTCATTTTCAGATTTCAGATTTGGATAAATCTGTTACCCAATTTTTAAAATATCTATCACAACTCCTACGAGGCGTTTGAGTTATCAATTAGCTATAACTTACAAACTAGAGAGCCGATGAATGAAATATCAACTTTTTTTCCGAATAGAGTGCTTTTCTGAGCTTTAACAAGGAGCCACAAATCGCTGAAAAAGTACCAGCCACTTAATCAATAGAAGACCTGAGGATGATCCTCTTCCACCTGCTTACTCTAAAAACAGAGTCGCAATTTCAATTTCCAAGACTCAACATTTTACCAGAGTAATTGGCTGCATCATTGTGGACTCATGTTCATGCTGTCTGCTAGCTGGCAACCTTTTTGATTTATATAGGATTGAAAAGTCAATGGTGAGACTTACATTCTTTCTAGACCACTTTTAAAATCTTGGCAGATCTTATTTTCAAAGTGGTCTGATGGAATGAAAGTAGGGGCTGCTGAAACCTCCTGATATCTCAACATGAATCTTGCTTAAATCTTAACCACAAGTTATTTAACATGTATGTCACCGAAGGCACAGCCAAGACTTTCCCATATCATTTGGGAAAGTAAGACTCTTATAATGCCACCCCCAGCCACCTCTGTTTTTACACTGTGGCTCGCTGCAGTGATTTATTTTGGGGTACAGCTTCCTTGAGTTCACACATACACCTCATTTTGTTGTAAGAACAAAATTTAGTGCTTTAGCAGAAATTTTAAAAGGTAAAACTTTATATAACAATCTTGGATAAAGTGTTGCATTATCTAGCACTAAATTGCTTGATAATAGACAATTTTTAAAAAGACAAAAAGAAGAAGAAAGGATGATCAAGAGGGCCATGGCCAAATTAGATCCACCAAGGCTATCGCTGGAAAAATGCCTTTGTGTAATAGGGCCAATTTCTGCCCTCATGCAAGTCTGCTGCATCCGGATATCAGATTTATTCTTATTGATCTTCATCTTCAATTTTATTTTTATTTTATTTTTTATCTTCAATTTTAAAAGCATATCTTAAAAGGCTGCTTGTACTGCCAAGAAAATAACATCTAAGAAAAATACCCTTGAACATCAGTATTGGGTCAGGGTGACTGATGCCTCGGACTTACCACTTTTGAGTACCACAGGCAACTGTATTTTCTGGAATCCAGAGCAGCAGAGCAGGCAGGTATTTGTGAATAGAGATGGAGGTAGATGTAGAGGAAGACGGAGGGAAGGAGAGAGAGTGAGGGAGGCAGAACAAAGACCCAAAGGGCTGGCTATGTCTATCAGTAAGCCGGTAAGCGAGTTCATTAATTATGCCTTCCCACTTCAAATGAACAAGCTAATTATTTGTTTATCTGAGAGTCAATAACGCCTTCGGGCCACAAGCAATAGTAAACATCAACAAAGGCAGCCATGTTTGCTGTAGTGTGAGTGTATTTATTTATAAAGATTTTATTTGTGTATTTTTGTGAGAAATAGAGAGAGAGAGAGAGAGAGCACAAGGGGATAGGGAGGGAGAGGGAGAAGCAGACTCCCAGGACCTCGGGATCATGACTGAAGCCAAAGGCAGGCGCTTAACCTACTGAGCCACCCAGGAGCCCCAACAGCACGAGTGTATCTAAATTTCAGTGTTTGAGTTTATCCCACCACAGAGGAAAGTTCAGGCAACACATTTATGTGAAATATCAGAACATAAAGCATAGGTCCTATTTATAGTAAATTAGCATGTATGTATGTATATATAATAAAAATAGTGAATCTTTATTGAATACACACTATGTAGCGGGTACTTACAACTGGTGTGTTACACATGAATAGTCATGGGGTAATCAGAAGACTTGTTTTGTTCTTTTTGGTGCTCCACTGTCATTTTTAAGTGTTTAGTATCTTCCCGTGCTCCTAAATGAGTACTCAGGTAGGAACTTGAATTTCTCCCCTCGTGTCCTAAGACTGCTTGAGGCAAGACAGAGATTTTCATGTCAAAAATGAGAATATCCAAAAAAAAAAAAAAAAAAAAAAAAATGAGAATATCCAGTACATAATGATAATCCACTCACCATGATTTAACATGAAATCTTCTTGGCTCCTTCCCCGTATGCCTGTGAACTGGGGAAGGGGTGTGGCTAGTTTCTCACTCATATCTTTGCTCCCGTCCTCTCCCCTGCACCTCACTTATGATGGTTAATTTTATGTGACCACTTTGCTAGGCCATGATACTGAGATATTTGGTCAAATGTTACTCTAGATGTTTCTGTGAAGCTATCTGTTGGATGAGATCAACATTTAAGTCAGCACATTTGGAGCGGAGCATCTTTTATAGTGTGAGTGGGCCTCACTCAGGTGAAGGCCATAATAGAATGAAGACTGACCTCCCCCAGGAAGAAGGACTTCTACCAGCAGGCTGCCTTCTGACTCCTGGAGCTGTGCTTCTGCCCTGGATCTTCAGCCTGCCACCAACCCCGCAGATTGTGGACTTGCCAAGCCCACAATTGTTTAAGCCAATTCCTTAAAATATATACATAGATGATTAGATCGGTCGATATCCCTATCTATGGTCAAACCCTGTGACCACTGGCTGCAAAACATGGAGACACATTCGGATATCCTTCTCTATCTCTATCTCTATCTATTCCCCCCCTCCCCGCCCCGGCCACACACACAGTCTACTGGTTCCATTTCTCTGAAGAACCCTGACTAATAAAACCAACCTCTTGCTAGCCAACGTCTGATCCTTTGAGGCCAGAACCGTGGTGAGGAGACGGGAAAGTGGTGGCCAGGAAATGTCTTCCTTGGACAGCCCTCTGGGCCTCGCAAATAGTGGAAAAGCTGGCGTTTCTGTCTGGGACACTCCCTTGATTCTCTGTGGACCTCAGTGTGGAGGCTGGATGCACCTGCCATCCTGCAGGAACCTTGACCAACCAACTTCTGTGTTTCTATATTGGGTGGCCCCACGTGATTCTTCTCACATCCTCTGACACTTGGTCACTCCTTTTCAGCTTTGGCTACTGGGGGCCTCCCCTCCCCCCAGGCAACTCTGTCGATACTAGTACTCAATAACTTTCTCCTGGGTAGTCAGCATCGATCTGTGGGTAATGCTACTGCATGCTTTGCCTTCACAAATACTGGCTCTGTAGCAGCGCACAGGCTCCTTCCTCGGCTACCCAGGCACTGAGAGCATCTCTGGCTAATCAGCCCCCTTGAGCACTGGAGCAGGAGTCAGGTCTTCTTCCACAATGTCCTCCAGGCCAGGACAAGTGATATCAAGATCTCAAAGGGGTCCCACTGAGGACCTTGCTCAATTCAAAGTCAAAAAGACAGTAGATTCACTCATAATAAGACCACACACCTTCCATTACTCAAAAAGAGTTGAAGGGACTCAAAACAGCCGTGGTTACCTCCAAAGAAATCCATTCACAAATGCTCACTCTTTTTCTCCTCTCCTTATATTTGATAGTTTCGAACCGGCTGGGAGTACTGCAGCTGGGTAGCTAATTCACTGCACTTCTATTTGCAGTTTCTAAAATCAGCTTCATCGCCATTCGGATGTCTATATCTACCACTCAGACACCTCGGTGAAAACAGACATGAGGAGCCACATTTGAATTTCTTGCTTAGAACACCCTTTTAAGCACCGCACAGTAATTGTGTCTTTCATTGTTGCAACAAACCCACAGGGAGGGCACTTTATTACTCCCATTTCACATATGATGAAACTGAGCCAAACATATTAAATAACCTGCCCTGGGTCACCTGGATCACATCAGAGTTGAGTTGCAGACCCAGGGGATCCGATTCTGATTCAAAATCCTAATCACTGCAACATAATGCCAGTCACCGAATATTTACTTAGCACTATCCCAAAATGCAAGTGTGCATCCTGATTGGTGAGTTAATAGTTTAATTTTTTCAGGCTGGGAGAGATGCATATCTCTGACTTTCAGATGTCAGTCAATGCCCTATAGGACCTGGGCACTGGAACTTCTCGTAAGAATCTATTTCTATTCCTGTTAGGGGGTCAGGGTTGTGCTGTGATCCATTTGGAGGACAATTAAAGAAGCATAGAGCAGGTATTAAGCCAGTAGTCTGCATTGGAAGAGGAAGAAATGGTTTTGCTTGGATCTCATCCATTTTAATTCCTCTATTAAAGTAGGCTAGTCTAGGATGCGGGGAGGAATAGGACGATGGCATAGAGGTCATGTTATGTTGCATGACGTCGCATGGTGTCAAAGGGTGGGAAAGGCTCCTGTCCTCCAAAGACAGATTCTTCACCAAAAAAAAAAAAAAAAAAAAAAAAACCCCAAAAAAACAAAAACCAACAACAAAAACAAACAAAAACAAACAAACAAACAAAAAAGACAGATTCTTCACTACTTGTAGATGATTCATAGCCCACAGCCTGAGATCCTCTTGCTTTAAACTCACTGGGCCTAAGACCCTACTGCACACCAAAATGTCATGCCTCTGGGAGAGTTAACACTTTATTGCTCGCTTTCTTTTCCTCTTTCCTCTGTAAGTTTTCATTGGCTTCATTACACAAAGCCAGTGAGGTAGAGGAAAAGGAGGAAAATTCATGATGACGTGGAGAGCAACGAATGCTTTCACCGAAACGGAGCTGCGCCAAAGGCCAGTTTTGCACACCGAGAGTTTTATGAACGCACAGATCAGCTGTTTCCAAGCCGCGGAGGTCGTGGGCACTGCCTGGGGCATGCCCTGGAGGGTGCCAAGGCCCGTCCCAAGCTTTGCCGTAGGCCAAACATGTAATCCTCGGCCCTAGTGTAGCAGGCAGGGGACAAATGGGCTGTTGCAAAGTTGACTGCAGTTTGGGCAGACCGTTCTGGGAAAGCAAGAAGAAATGGGGCTTTTTAGATTAATTGTAACACCCAGGGTTGTGGGAAGAAGGGGTTAAAGTGTCTCTGAATTGAAATAGAGATTTTCATTTTACCCCTGATGCCGAACACAGAGGACTTGGAAACCCCGACTCCTTTGGGGGTAACCTGCGTGGGGAGGGAGGGAGGTGTGTTGAAGGAGAGATGGTAGGGAGGGGAGAAACTCTTGGTTTAAAGAGAACAGATTTGAGCAAATTAGACCCAGGCTAGTTCCTGAGAAGAGAGCGAGAGTGGAGAAATCATATCTGGGCCGGAGGGCCGGACAGACGGCTGAACAGAGATGTTCGCTATTCAGCCTTAGATTGCTCCCTGGAGGTGGTGTCTGGACCCCCTTGCATTACCCCCAGATCTTGAGCGAAGGCTGCACGCACGGCAGGAGTGTGTTGGTAATATTGCGGCAGGTGCAGGGGAGGAGGGTGTGTCCGTGGCAGAGTGCTGGATTCGGATGGACAGACGGCAGCTGGGAAGGCAACGTGAGAAGTGGAAAAAGGAGGATGGAGTCGGAAGGAAAAGCATCCTTCTTGGGAATCTTCAGAAACATGGTCGGAGGCACTGGACACACGGCAGACCCCGAAGATGAGGATCTGGGGAATTGTTCTGGCCATCGCGGGCTACAAAATACGGAGACACATTCAGGTGGCCTGCGAGTATCATGTTTTTTCAAATGTACGCAAATATAATTGTACTCAATCACATACACACGCACATAGAAACATGATATAAAATGTTATAAATATAAAAATATAAAGAGCGTGATAAACATGTGTAACACTGCTGAATTCATAGGAATTTGATCATTATGTATTTTTCTGAGTCATGGACACTACAATTATCTAGGACATGGCAACAGTCATGAAGATTTAAAAAGGAAAATACTTGAAAGGGATGAAAGGGAAGAGCTGCAAAAAATCTCCTTCACAGTTTCCAATACGCCTACAAAAAGTCGATCCAGAGGAACTGGATTTAAAATCCATAAGAAAAAAAAAAAGAAAAAAAAAAAAGAGAAAAAAAAAAGGAAAAAAAGGAAAAAAAAGAAGAAAAAATAAAATAAAATAAAATAAAATAAAATCCATAAGAAGGTATAGTTTTCCTGTGCATCGGGTGGCTTCTCCCACACTAACTTGCTATAATCATGATTTTTCTCAGTTCATGTGTTTTGAGAACCACTGCATTTCACTTCCCACCCCCATGGTGTTCCGGGCCTTGACATTAACAACAGATTAAGCCAGAGACAAGAAAAATGTATTAATCCATTCCTCTTGCTTCTGATTGTTTCCCCTTTTAATTTTAATACATGCATTTTCCTTTGTAAGTAGAGTATTTAACTATGATTGTCATTTATTAGCTTTTCCCCCCAATTACAACTATCCCATCAAGGTCAGGGTCCCTAAGGATGTAGTTGAGGGAACACATATTGCACACGTGTGCCAAATTATTCCGCAGGCTGAGAAATTAACTAAAAATGAGTAATATGCTCTCAATTTAAACCTGGCAGGGGGTATTGTACTTTCATCCTCAAATTGGAATCATATTTCCTCCAATGGGGCTTCCTCCAGCTTTTGGCACAGCCTATTAACGGGGCGAGCTTGGCCCCTCGCGGTGCCATGATGACACTGGGGTGGAGGTGGCTCTTCTTGTGTGGCAGCCAGGAAGCGGAGGGGACGATCAAGCTAATGGAAGAGCCCGGATTTCATTTTTGTCACCCAACAAACAGTCATGGACTCAACAGAGCCCTAAGTACCGCTCACGTGTGCCGTTCTCACAATGAACACCGTCCCTAACATCTATAATCGGAGGGCACATGTCATTTCTCAAGGAGAAATTCCTTTTCAGCATGACTAGAGATATCTGGGACGCGTGTTATTTAAGATACGCACTAGGATGTATCAAGATGTGCAAGCATATAATTATGCTTATATGCCATATGCTTTTATGCTTATGATTAAGTGGCTCTCGATTCCTATTTTATTTTATTTTTATTTTATTTTATTTTTATTTTATTTGAAGGAGTGATTTCTCTGTTTCTCTGACCACTAATTACTCTATTACTACAGAGAGGGACACGAGAGAGGTTGGGAAGAGGAAAGGAATGTGGGGTCCATCAGCGATGGGCCCGGTAAACAGCTTCTTGAGTACGGCACTGAGTTCCAAAAGTGTATTTTTCTTGAGTAGAATCTGAAGCTCCTTGAGGGGAGGGCAAATGCTGTGTGTTTCCTGCTCATCTATCACGGTGACATCTCGGTAATTCTCAACCTTGGCTGCAGACTAGAAACCCGGGGAACCTTTGATCCTGCCCGTGTCCGGGCCTCACCGCACACCAGTTCTGTTGGCCCCTCTCCGGGGGGAGGCCCGGCCGCGGTTCTCAAAGCGCAGGTTCTAACATGCAGGGGGAGAGTTGGCCAGCCCCAGCTTCTTGCTTTATGCAGAAGAGGTGTCATTTGCTGTTGTAATGAGCTACTAAATCATTTGAATCATCACACACTTTCCATGAAAACAGCAAAATCTCATGGCTGTAATGCAGCTTTTCACTCATAAATTATCATTAACCTATTCTGTGGTTAATTGGATAAAGCTTTTGTTGAAAAACAAACTCCCCCCAAAAAAGCCACTAAATTCTTTGCATCTCTATTTCATGCCGCTTGGAAAAGGTCCCTGAGATAATATGGGTTAGAATCCCATGAGATGCCTGTGGCTTTAGGACCTGTTCCTGCACTTCTACTTGTATTTTTTATTTTTTATTTTTTTTAAGAAAAGGGCACAAAAGGAAAATGAAGGAACTTTCTTTGAATAGAGCACTTCTTAGAGTGGTCAGAAGATGATCAAGGAACATTTTGTCTGATCAAAGTCATAAAAATATAGTTCAAAGAGATATTAGTTAAAAGTAGCTGAAACCAATTTTTCTGTGGGTCCGACACTATCTTCGGCATCACAGAAGTACCAGGGGGTGCAAAGCAGTGTTCCTGCCTTTTGTTTGAACTCCCAGAGGCTGACTTTTCCTCATCTGAAATATGAAAATACAGAACCACAAGTCGACTGGGAGCAGCAAATAACATAATGGAAGAAAAACTGGTTTGTAGGTAGCAAGGCAATCCTCCAGCCCGTTGGGTCTGCCTGCTGTTGGCTCCGTTAAGCTCAAGTGTCGGGAGCAAGGAAGTCTTTCTAGGAAAGAGTGTAAGTGTGATCCTGACCGAGAACTTTGAGTCCGCAATCACCAGGTACTCGGCTTGGGGCTTAGTGCTTCATTGGATCTCATGAAACCGTCGCCGCGGCCCTGGGACGAGACGGCAGTTTACTATCTTCAATTTACAGGTTTGGAAACCAAGGCTCATCAGTTCCACGCCCGCCTGCAATTTCAAGTGAAGATTTCCTTCGAATCTGAACAGACTTAAATTCTCTCTGCAGAGGCTGGTCCTAGAACCCATACCGATGGGACCCCTGGGTGGCTGGGCGGTTTAGCGCCGCCTTTGGCCCAGGGCGTGATCCTGGGGTCCTGGGATCGAACCCTGCATCCGGCTCCCCGCATGGAGCCTGCTTCTCCCTCTGCCTGTGTCTCTGCCTCTCTCTGTGTCTCTCATGAATTAATAAATAAAATCTTTAAAAAAAAAAAAAAAGAATCCATACCGATCTGGTCCTTTTAATGTTCTTGGGTATTTTCATATCAGGTGCATCTCCATTTGCATGCGGAGCCGCGGCCCAAACTCCGGGAAGGAGTATGAGGCTGCCCCTGTACCCCGAGCAACAAAGGCCTCCCCTCAGACTTGCTGGAGGCTCGCTCAAGGCGACGGCCTTTCTCTCCGTGGCCTTGCCTGAAACTCCACCAGGCTCTTGGAAACGAACCGAGTGCCTGCTTTTTCTGTACAGATTATGTGATCAAGTGTCATTTCTATTTAAGAGATAAGCTCTAGGGCTGCGGGGGTGACTCAGTGGGTTAGGCATCCGCCTTCAGCCCAGGTCATGACCCTGGGATTCTGGGATCGAGCCTCGCTTCAGACTCCCTGCTCAGCTCCCTCTCCCTCTGCCTGCCTTCCCCTCTGCTGTGCTCACTCTCCCTGTCAGATAAAAAATAAAATCTTAAAAAAAAGAAAAGAAAAGAAAAAGAAAACCCGATAAACTCGAGATGTAGGGCTTCCTGATTCTCCAAAAGGTTTTGACTCATTTTCTTCTTGTATTTCATTTTAGGTGGAAGGATGCTGATGGGGGAAAGACCGTATCCTGTGCCATGGAGGTAACTCTCAGGAGGGTAGAGGGGAAGGAGGGGACCTTAGGATTGCTCTGACGTGTCTGCTGGGTGACCCAACCCACTTCAGGGAGTGGAGGGGCTGTCCAGATCCAGCAGGGCGTGCAGCTCTGTAGATCAGCACCCACCATTCAAACTCTGTGCTCCTTCCTTTACAAGGACGTCTTTGACTCGTCTCCATCCCCCAGATTCAATGATCCCACTGACATGTCGCCGTCGCCGTCCTACCAAATGGGCAATCCATTGGCCTGGGTCTCAGGTGCAACGCGTGAGAGAATCAACTGTGAGAAGCAAAAGAAATGAATTATCCTGATGCCGACCAGGATCTCAGTTCTGCTTTCACTGTGGCTTCAGCTCTATTTTAGTTATGTTACCAGAGTTTTGCAGGGAAGCGGGCTTTCACCCCTCGACCCACAGACTCCAGGTATCGGTACCAGGAGTGGCTTCGGGAGACCTGCACTTGCGGGGAGTTTGTCCAGGGTAGCCTGAAAACTAGTTTGCTTAAGTTTGCAAAAGCTCTGCGGACAGGAATGAGGCTAACACGATGCTATTTGTTCAGTCTTTTCATATGTCCTCTGTTGAAACCGCACGAGAGCCTGGGGGATTTCCTGGCAAGACACGCTATTGCCAATGGTCAACCTCTTGGCATCGGGGCCAGCGATATGAGACAGTCAGGGTCGCACACTTTCTCCAGCACGGGGTCCAAACAGGGATCTGACTGTGTCCGTTTGTCTGGCATGTTTTCCTAAGTGAGTCACTGCTTTGAGTGTATCAAGAACTGGGGTTTGGCTTGGAGGGTGTACGTACTTGGGGGGATGGAATAGCAACCGTGTGGGAGGAAAACAGAGAATTCCACTAGGCGCTCCAAACCATCACAGGCAACATGGATTTTGTCTTGTGACTGTGCATGGATGTGCCGAGCCTCACAGGATGCGAGCGTCCTCAGATGGGCTGTGCTCAGCTCAAACCACGCGTGTCGTCGGTGTGGCCCCTGGGCGTCTGCTGCCTCCCAGCCCGGGGCCTGCCACCCGGAGCCTGAGCCTTTTGCATCACCTTGGTTTCCTCCGACCGAGTCTTCTGCTGCCCTGTGCTGGTGTTGGACCTTCACCACTGAATTCCATCCCAAGTCACTGTGTTCGGCGGGGAAAACCTGGCCTCCAGCTCCGGCCCTGTCATCCCCCTACCTTGGGACTTTGGACAAGTCCCTTAACTTCTCTGTAGCTTAACCGTCCTCTTAGTAAAGCACAAGCACAAGGTCTTCCCCGGGCCGACGAGGCTCCCCTGGGACCACACACCCCTGGGAAGCGCGCAGTGTGGTCTGCTAGCTGCCCCCCCTTCCACCTTCACTCTTCTTGGGCCTCCTAGCAGCCCTGGGGGAGCTGTCTGTGGCAAGGCTAAGCATCACATTTTCCGCGTGGTTGGACCTCCAGGCAACAATTAAGATTTGTTGAGTTTTTTCATCATATTCCTCTTCTTTTCCGGAATCTTGGATTTCAGCAGAAAAACGCCTCGACTGAAACTCTACCTGACAAGCTGGAAATCTAAGCGGGAAAGAGCATGTGAAGGAACCATATGAAAACACACAAGTGAAAGCTTCTATGTGTTCTTTTCTTTCCTTTTTTTATCCTTTATCTTTTTTCCAAAAAAAAAAAAAGTCTTTGAAAATATTTAAAGCATTTTATATATAAGAAATGCTAATAAATAAAGGTATAGAAAAGAAGAATGTAAACTTCCATGAAACCACCATGCAGCCTGGCAAAGAGCATGTCACCGTGTGTTAGGTCTATGCCCTCAAACCCAGAATGTTCGAGCCCACTCGGAGCCGCTTGCTGCCCCTCCTGGAGTCGACCATTGTCCGAAGCGTTAGGATTGCTCGCTGGCTCTGCCTCCCCACCTACGCATCTCCAAGTAAAAGACGTTAGTCCTGATGATTATTTTCAGGATTTTCTATAGAGGGACTCATAGTATATACATATTCCCCTTGTTTTGCTTTTTTTTTTTTTTGATTCAGTCTTATTCTTCAAGAAGTCATTCCGTTAGTGGCGCATAGCTGTTGGAACTCAGAGTGTCACATGCAGGCGGGGAGAAAGGCATCCAACAAGTTTCCAACCCCACCACTTGGATTATGGGATTACCAGGTCACATCTAACCGTTTTCGTTGGCAGAGCTCTAAGGTGTTGACCTCAGACCTCGTGGCCTCACTGGGGATGGAGGAACATGCGGAGGAGTCAAGGAAGGCTTGGATCAAAGGACGCGACTTGATCCGATGACATCTTCCACCGGGGACCCCAGGACCTTTGAAGGTGGCCAGGTGAGAGCTGGTGAGCGGCCATCTCTACAGCTAGAACCCACCACGGCGGCTCTCTCACCCCGTCCTTCCTCCCGGTGGTTGACAGCTAGCTCCAAACCTTGGCTCCCACCCCTTATTCCAACTCCAGTGTTATTTTTCTCTCAATCCGAGGTGGCTTCTCTCCCAACCAACAGTTACAAGACTGAAGAACAACAACAAATTTGTTGTACTTTGTGCACAATGAACTGCAAACATGTAATAAATACAATTATCTGAGTCTGGTATCCATATATACCCAAGAAACACCACCACAGTTGAGATAGAGAACACTTTTGTCACCTTCTCTGCCCCTAAATTTTGTCTCATCCTTTTAAAAGCCCATCCTAACCCCTACCTTTGGCACCAGAAAACCACTGGTCCACTTTCCACCACCATAAATTAGTTTGCATTTTCTAAATTTGATAGAAATGAAAAGTGATGCACTCTTTTGTTTCTTTCAGTCGACATAATAATTCAAGGCTTCATCTAGTTTGTTGCATGAACCAGTAGTTTGATGTTTTTTCATTGCTGAGCCGTGTTTCTTAGTAGGGATTTATCCATCCATCTATTTGATGGACGTTTGGGACACCCCCCCACTCACGCAGTGTTTTGCTATCATCTTGAATGCTGCTATGAACATTTGTGTACAAGTTTTGTGTGATTATACGGTTTCATTTTTCTTGAGCAAATGCCTAGGAGTAGAGTGGCTGGATTTTAGAGTAGGCATATGTCTAATTTTATAAGAAGTTGCTAAACATTTTTCCAAATTGATTTTATCATTTTATGTATATTTTTAATAATAAATGTATTTTTTATTGGTGTTCAATTTGCCAACATACAGAATAACACCCAGTGCTCATCCCGTCAAGTGCCCCCCTCAGTGCCTGTCACCCATTCACCCCCCGCCCTCCTCCCCTTCCACCATCCCTACATTTTATATTCCCAACAAAACAGTATGAAAATTTCGTATTCTTACCTGCATTTGATTTTATTAGTCCTTTTAATTTGGGTTACTTCAACAGATATGTATTTCATTATGGTTTGAGTTTTTATTTCCCTGATGACTTACGACGTTGAACACTTGCTCATGTACTTAACCGGCTGTCATATGTTCTCTTCTGAAGTGTTTCTTCAAATCATTTGGTCAAATATTAAGTAGACTTTTTGCCTTATTATCGAGTTGTCATATGTCTTTATGTGTTTCGAATCTAGTTCTGTGTTAAACTACATATTGGAAATGTGTTCTTCCGTTCTGTGGCTTGCTCTGCATTTTCATAGTGATCTCTTTCAAAGAGCAAACACTTTTTAATCTGATAACATTTATGAATTTTTCAGATTTATGTTTCGTGCTATGTTCTAAAAATATTTGCCTATCTCAGGGGTATGAAGATTTTTATTCCAATGTGCGTGTGTATGTTTTTAAGTATTTAGTAAAGGGGCACCTGGGTGTCTCAGTTAAGTGTCTGACTCTTGGTTTGGGCTCAGGTAAAGATCTCAGTTCGTGAGATCAAGCCCCGTGTCAGGCTCCTCACTGAGCCGGGTGTCTGCATGTCCCTCTCCTTCTGCTGTTCCCCCACTTGCACGTGTTCTCTCTCTCTCCCTAAAATAAATAAATTCAAAATAAATCTTTAAAAATAAACAAATAAATTTGTAGTTAAAATTTACCTTTAGGTCTGTGATTTATTTCAAGTTGGCTCTGTTTATATGCTGTGATGTAAGAGATGACGATCCTTTTTCTCATACAGATGATGATCATTTTTCACTGCCATAGTGCATCATCTATAAATATTTCTATAGCCGTCTGTATCTGTATTAAGTTAACCAGAAGACACCGACGCTCCACTGCTCATCTACCATCATATATGTTATTCCAGCTATTGTCAGTTTTTGGATTTTAGCACTTGTAATACATGTCCCGTGGTTGTTGGTGAATCTCAACTAGTCATTCAATTTGCTTAATATATATATATATATATATATATATATATATATATATATATATACTAAAAAATCAGAATTCCTTTTTCTTTTTGTACTAGTTCAGATACTTTTGTCCTTAAAATGATGCTCCCTTTGGGGGGAGAGGGATCTTCCTCTATTTGGAGATATGCCCTGACTTTGTTTTAATCCTGAGGAGTCTGCAAAACTGTTGTGAGCATTATTATGGCTCAATATCAATATTCGACTAGGTAAGCTTGGGTATAGGTCAAATTTGTTTGTATAAAATAAATTACTTAGTCAATAAGGCCAACAGGCTCCTTTGATTGTGATTCTGCTAAATACATATTTTATGCATAGATATACTTTTATTTTCTTAAGCGTTTAATGAAAGACATATCAACCATCCCCAGATGTGAACTGACGAAACAGAAGAATCCCATAAAAAATATTGACTAGAAAAATCCATCACAATTTTATGACATAGGTATTTATCAAGATGAGTATCAGTGGTCCAATCCTTATATACCCCCTTCCTCAAAAAATATTTCTCTCAAGGGCTCCTGGGTGGCTGAGTCAGTCAAGGCTCTGACTTGGTTTTGGCCCAGATCATGATCTCAGGGTGGTGATGAAGGAGACTGATGTGGGGCCCCATCCTCCGTGGGGAGTCAGCTTGAGATTCTCTGTCGTCTCTGTTCTGTCCCTCCCCCTGCTGGCGTATCCTCTCTCTCTCTCTCTCTCTCTCTCAAAATAAATAAACAAAATCTTTGAAAAAAAATGTTTCTCTTAGTTTCTTTTTGAATCTGGCAGGTTTTATTTACATGAGTGGTAGAGAAATTTAACTTGGATTCTCAATATAAGCCAGAGAGAGAGAGAGAGAGAGAGAGAGAGAGAGAAGAAGATATACAGATTTTATTTTACTTATTTATTTTTTACAGATTTTAATATACAGCTAATAGAATGTTTTTTTAATGCAGGGAAGTACAAAGAAAAAAAAAAGAGCTGGAGTACAATTTCCCTGCTCAGATAACTCTATTGGGATTTTTATAAAATAAAATTAATAATGTGTCAGGCCAGAAGATGTGAAAAGGGACAAAAGGAAAAATACAATTATCTTTGCCCGCATGCCAACTCCCAGCCTTTGTCCAAATGCAACTGATCGAAAGCTTCTTATGTATCTTATGGTGAGGAAGGCATGGGGTACACTTGCATCCCTCTCTTCCCCATATATTTTCATCTTTACAAGGATCATGTTTTCATCTTTATAGCAAAAGGATCACACTATATGTACTATGCCACTTTGCTTTCTTTACTTACACTATGAGATATTTCCACATAATTTCATACAAATTAAACTCATTCTTTTTAATAACTACAGTATTTTATTAATCATATCCTATAATTTTCTTAACCCCTGTTGATGAACTCTGATTGTATCCAGTTGTAGTCTTTTATAAACCAAGCTATAATAAATACCCACTTGTATGTTTGTACAGTCACATCACATACACCCCTGTACAAAATTACACATATATGCATGTATTTAATTTTTAAGTCATTTCTACACCCAATATGGGGCTCACACTCACTACCGAGAGATCAAGAAGCACATGGTCTTCCAATTCAGCTAGCCAAGTGCCCCACTCGTATCTATCTTATGTTTTGACAGATATTGGAAAACTTTCTTATCATAAGGTTGTACCAAATTATTGTCTCACCTACATTGTATGGGAGCCCACATTTCCCAGATCTTCCAAGTACAAGATACCCTCGAATTTAACTTTCGGTATTTCTGCAGAGTGAAGCACGGTATCACTTACATGTTTAATTTACATTTTCATTAACCAATGAAACAAGCATCCTCCCTCTGTATGCTAACTGGCTATGTGAATTGCTTTCTGCAAGCTGACTCTTCACATCCTTTTTTTTTTTTTTTTACTGAGTTGTAAATCCTATTTCTATTGGGTTGATTTGAATAAGCTGTTTATACATAGAAAAATAGAGCCTTTTGTTGCTCTTAAATATGACAGGTATGTTTTTCCTTGCTCTTTTGGGGTTGTTTGTGTTTTTGTATTGAGGTTTTTAATTTTTCTGTTATGTATCATTTCAAAAAGAAAAGCACTGAATCATAACCAAATGCCTTCCAAGGAATATCTTTATTTTTTCCTCAATGATATATCTCACTAGGTAAGGATCCTACTACCGTTCAAAGTCGGCTGATTCTTTTTTCCGAGAGGAGGGAAGAAGAGGGAGTGGCCTCAGCCAGGTGCAGGCTGCCCACGGGGAGAGCTGGGCACCTCCTCAGGGTCAGATAAAACGTTGTTTATTTCCTTCCCCTTCTCAATTAACTAGGGGCAAGAGAAACCTGAAATACCTACTAAGAGAGAGAAAGGTTATTTTTGTGTTGTCTTCAAATTTAATACTTATTCTATGTATGACATGAAATACACTTTAAGATTCTTAATTCCAAGCTTTTAACATTTGGGGGGTTTTATTTTGGGTGCATTTATTTTGGGTTCAAAACCACAGGTCACACTCTGTATGATTTTTCTCCATTTAAACAAACTTCAGTTTGGGGCATTTTTATTTAAATGACACTTTTTACCTTTGCTTCTTAAAGAGGTTTGAAGAAATTGCAGAGAGAAGTCTTTCCTTGTTTTTTTGTTTTTTGTTTTTTTATTTTTTAAGATTTTATTTATTTATTTATTAGAGAGAGATCATAAAGAGGAAGAGGGGCAGGAGGGAGCCTGACACAGGGCTTGATCCCAAGACTCTGGGATCAGGACCTGAGCTGAAGGCAGATGCTTAACTAACTGAGCCACCCAGGTGCCCCATAGGAACTCTTTAGTAAAGAAATAGGAATTTATATCAAGGTTCCCAGATTTTCTTTGCTCCCTCCTAGTCCTAGTTGTGATGAAAGATTGCCAGAAACTTTTGAGAATGTAATACAGCTTTCGAAAGTAAGATTTTTAACCAAGTGATTTAATGCAGGAAAGATCATTGTTTCTCACCAGACAACAGAGAAATCCACTGAGTCCCACAGTGGCCTCCCAGCTGGCCAACTTTTGGCCATGCGCTTGCATGGCAGGCACTTTGGAAACTCTTTAGGGTCCTGGCAGGGCTTCTAGTCTTTTCTTCACAAGCTGCCTTGCTGGCTTGGGCTTCTGTGTCATGAAGCACCAACAGTTGTTTGGCCAGGCTTTCTCCCCAGCTTGAAGCCTCAGGAAGGGCTTTACACAAATGTCCTCCTTAGCTAGAGGAGGCAATCTGCAGTTACAACTTCTAGAGGTCTGCAAAATCCACAATTCACCTAAGGTGTGCACTCATATTGAACCCTTTTGGAAAGAAATTAGTTTCAGTAATTTCACTCTTCCTATTTTTTTTAAGATTTTGTTTATTCATGAGAGACACACAGAGAGAGGCAGAGACCCAGGCAGAGGGAGAAGCAGGCTCCCTGCAGGGAGCCTGACGTGGGACTCGATCCTGGGATTCCAGGGTCACACCCTGGGCTGAAGGTGGCGCTAAACTGCTGAGCCACCTGGGCTGCCCTACTCTTCTTCTTTTAAAAAACTAATAAAATAAAATAAAATAAAATAAAATAAAATAAAATAAAATAAAATAAAATAAAATAAAATAAAATAATAAAATAAATTATTTATTTAGAGCGAGCATGAGCGGGAGGGGGCAAAGGGAGAAGGAGAGAGAGAACCTCAAGCAGACTCTGTGATGAGCACAGAGCCCCACCTGGGTCTCAATCTCACCACCCTCAGATCATGACTTGAGCTGAAATCAAGAGTCAGAAGCATAAACACCTGAGCCCCTCAAGAGCCCCTCATTCTTCCTCTTACAAAGCCTTGAAACTCAGGAGAATAAAAACTGTAGGCAAAATTTTCGCATGAACTTTGAGGTGACTTGGAAATTATTGTGATTTTTGTAGCCCTTAGTGTCCCCATCAGGGCTGAATCTGAGCACAACTTCCCAGTAAGCAAATATTCCCTTGGATTCTTCCCGTCTCCTCTTCTAAATTGGTCCCTGTGGCTTTGGGTGTCCCCAGGCTTGCCTGCACCAAGTCCCTACACAGGTGTATTGTCTTCTGTGCTACTTCCTATGCTCCAAATCACCTCCTTTCTTCTTCCCATCAGAATTTATTACCAAAGCCTCTCTTTTCTTTTCTTCCTTCTTTTTTTTTTTTTGATTGAATGGCTGCCGATTTGTTATCAAATGTTTCCTCTTTCTCCTCTGGCTGTTTTGCATTCCATTAGCTGTACCCTTTTAATTAGTCATGGAAGAATAAAGAATGTGCTCATGACCTTGAGCATGTTCCATAATTGGCTCTTTTTCAATGTCCGTGATGACTCAGCACAGCAGGCAGGAGCAGTGTGCAGTGCACAATGGAATCCACAGTGGTCACCCTGTGAAACTAGAAGAAACATGGCCTAGAGCAGTGGAAGGTCAGATCCACGAGGGGTTTTCTACTTCGTTCACTGCTCTATCCCCACACCTGGAACAAGGCTTAGCACATGTAGATGGCTTATAGATAGTGAATGAATGAATGATGAACGGATGAATGAATGAAGAACAAGTTTGTTTTTGTCTGTTCTTTCTTTCCTACCAAATAGCCAGGCCTCTCTACACCCCAACTTCAATCAACCCCTAGCCCTGTTCTCATCACAGACCCTGGGTGAGAGAGCTGCTGGGTCCTCTGGGTGTTCTGTAAGTCTTCCATGGGACTGTCAACCTCCTAGCAGTTAATAGAGCTCACCTCATGGATTTATTTGGAAGATGCATATGTTAATATATGTACAGTGCTTAGAATGACGCCTGGTCCATCAGTAAGTCCCCAGGAAATGTTAGCTTTAAAAATTAGCAGTAGTAATTCAGTGTTAATCTTTTATTAAGACTTTAAAAAAAAAAAGCAGAATAAGGCTCACAGCAAAATTGAGGGGAAATGCAAAGGCCACCCACATACTTCTAACGCATGCACAACCTGCCCCGTTACTGACATCCCCCACCAGAGTGGTGCATTTGTTACAACTGATGAACACACTGACACAGCATCACCATCCAAAGTCCATACTTCACATCATGGCTCACTCTTGACGGTCCTAACTAGGCTATTGATAACAAATTTTTTCATTCAGAATTATTGCTTTAGTATTTGTGATACCAAGATGGAAAACATGTATTTTTGAACTGACTGATCTCCGAGCCAGGGAAGATGAGAACTGGGTCAGTTGTAGTTACTGTTGCATTATATCAAATCTCCCCAAAATGTAGCGGCTCGAAATAACAATCAGTTATTATCTCTCACTGTTTCTGGGGATTAGGGTATGGTTTGGTTTTTTGGCTCTGGCTGATGGTCTAAGAGGGGCTACAGTTAGGTATCAGCTAGTGTGAGGCTGGGGCTGTTGGTCAGAACATCCATCCACTTGCGGCCTCTCCGTCTAGCCTGGGCTTCCTGATGACCTGGTGGCTGAGTTCCAAGGGCATCCTTCAGAGAGAGGCAGACTATGCATTGCCTTTTATAACTTGACCCTGGAGGTCATGCAACACCATTTCAAAGAATTTATAATGGTCAAAGAATTTTATTGGTCAAAGAATTTATAATGATTCTCCTTAATTTCAAGAGAAGGAAACAAAGAACCCATATCTTGATGCAGGAATGCTAACATCCCATCCTAAGAAGAGCATGTGGAGTGGGACATAAACATATATCGATGGAACTACTTTTGGACCATACGATCTGCCGTGAGCCATGTATGGCTCCTGCTGCACCTGCAGGCACGCACTCAAGAACACGCACACATGCTCATGTAGCCACAAAAACTGATATAGTGAGGTTGGGCCTAACTCGGGCTCATTTGTGTAGGTTTCAATTAGCAAAGGATTATGGGGGTCCTTCTGAAATGTTTGCCTATGGGGAAGAGAACTGGGGTGTGCAACCACTCACAAAGCATTCATTGAATTGCAGTCTGACACCCATTTGAAGGGTGTTTAAAAAGAAAGAAGTCTAGGAGTCAAAATTGAAAGTGCAAATTGCAAACGCTTCCCTTCTAGAGTGATAGGCCTATAAATACCGAGGCTGTTTCTGTTAAACAACAAATGGAAATGCTCCAGAATCAATGAGAGGTGTTAGCACCAGGGAAAAACAGCATCTTAAATCCTTACGCTAACAATTAAATCAGACACATTTGACACTTTATCTGAGACACTCCTGGCAGTGCTTTATTCTTCATGGCATGATTTGGAAACTCACAGCAGGTGACAAGCAGATTTGGGAGCATCATCAGTTCGGCTTTCTCAGCACTCTCCCTAAACATAATTCAATATATTTTATTCAAGCCAGTTTCATGCTTTTTGAGAAAAGGCAATTGGTGAAAATGAATGCATTTCCAAAAATGTACACCGTGGCCTCAAGATGCCAAAGAACTGACCTGCTCAATAATGGTTGAAAATTAGCACAATCAGAAAAAAAAAAAAGTGATTTATCTCTAAGACCTCAAGGATATTCAGTTACAGTCCCCGTGAATCATGAGAAACCTGTCCGGGTGAGCATGAGGCCTTAGAGATTACTCACCTCACCATATGTCATGCTTATTTGATTAGAGAGAGAGAGAAAAAAAAAGACTTTTTCCTGTGATCACGGTAACCGGGCTATTTTTATGAGATAGCTAAGCTGCTAAATAAAAAAAATAAAATGGAAACAGTATAACTTGGGAATTTTAAGAATTCCAGTTCTTGAAAGTGTTCTAAATGCTTCAAGCCTGCTAGAATGGAAGCCTCAGATCAATATTCTAGGCCGTTGTCCCACATAACTGGGTGCGAGGTGCCCTGGCTGCTGGAGATACTGGCCCGGGAGTGGCCCCTGGTCCTGGCTAACCAGAGGCGCCCGCCAGGTCCTGAGGCGGCATGGGGTGGCCGCACAGGGCAGGCCGTGGCGTCAGATGGGGCGGCTCTGACCCCCGACTTGCTCTCACTGATCAGCTCTGCAACTTTGGTGCCTTTCCAGGCCTCTCTGAGCCCCAGGTCCCACACAGATAAAGTGGCGACTCTGCGCCTCGCCGCCACGTGTGTTCGGGGCCCAGCAGTGAGCCCAAAGCACGTGGGCCGCAGGACTAGTGGGGGCCTCGGCTTCCTCCCCTGCCCCACCTGTATTAACCAGGGCCCAAGGAGCCCAGCTAGGGGCAGAGCCTGCGACAGAGGCCCTACAGTCAGCCTGGAGGCTGCCCTGTCCCAGTCTGTGAAGGGCTGGCACCCAGGCTTGGCTCTGGGATTTTAGGAGCTTGGGCACAAATCCCAGGACAGACTTTGAGCTCTTGACCTCCACCATCCATCGTGCTCGTCGTTAGACGGGGTCAAGTGTGCAGCCCAGCAGGGCATTTGCCAGAAAGCTCCATCTGCTCCTGAAGAGGATGGGAAAGGGGCAGCTCTTGGTGGTTCCTAATACCGCCTAGATGGAGTAGGGGAAAGGCAAAGTCTAGACCCAAAGCCCTGTTGTCCATACTTTACTTTTTGCTGCTTACTTTTATTTTTTTAAAAAAAGATTTTATTTACTCATGAGAGACCCAGACACAGAGAGAGGCTGAGACCCAGGCGGAGGGGGAAGCAGGCTCCCTGCGGGGAGCCCGACATGGGACTCGATCCCAGGACCCCGGGGTCAAGCCTTGAGCTGAAGGCAGATGCTCAACCCCTGAGCCCCCCAGGGGTCCCCCTTTTTGCTGTTTATCCGTAGCTCCGACTTGTTGGGGGAAGGGAGCAGAAACCGCAGCAAACCAGGAAGTCTGGCAGTGTCCGTAGCAGTAGCCTGGGAGACAGGAAGAAAATTCTCAGCCTCAGGTCTTATCTCACAATCTGTGTGCACTGTGCAGCCGTCAGAATGGAAGCTCCAGACCTCCCGGTTTCAACCCTGAGGGTAAAAGCCATGTTTGGTGCTTGTCTAAACCGCAGGACTCCCCGACTTCTCGTTGCTTGGGATGCCCATAGCTTCCTGTCTTCGTGATGGCTTAGAAAGGCTTTTGTTTTGTTTTGTTTTCAAATTATGCAGAATTTTGGTTCATTTTATCAGCAAACTTATGAAACACACCCAAAACAGGAGTCCTCTGAACTAAGTAAGTACAATCCATCATGAGGCAAGTATTCGGACCCCTTGAAGAATGCCATCCGTGAGCAGGAATCCAGCTATGACTGACTCATGACGCACCTGCTGCTTGTTGCACAGCTGTCCCGTGCCCTTTGGGCTGTGGACCTCCGGGTTTGGCATTCCTCTCCAAGGCTTGAAAAGAATGAGGTGATTTTCATGCTTCTCTCCCTAGAAAGGGAGCAGGGCTTCACCTACGTATATGTGACGGCGGTGCCTGGAGGAGACGGCGAACAGTTCTCTAGTTGGTGACCCCCCGAAGGGCTCAAGGCAGGCCATGAAATAGAGCGAGAGGATGGTGGCCACCGCGGTGAGGCCGAGCTTAGGACTGCTGGACCCCTGTCGTCCTCTGAGCAATGCTTTCCCTTGGGGCTGCCCAGCGTTCCCAGGTGGGAAGCATGACACTCTGACACATCGGTAAGGTTGCTTCGCGCCACATTTAGATCCCCGTGCCAAGGCTTATCCTACAGCCACCCGGCCAGACTTTCCAACAGGCAACTTCTGAACACTTACCTGTTTTTTCGATATCTCATCAGCTCCCTTAATCTAGATTTCTAATTTCTAATCCTTTCCGTCCTAGAAATTTATGGTGCAGCAACAATCTCTTGTATCAACCAGAATTCATCAAGCATAGTGTTTCAGAACACGGATCGGGCCCCAGATTTATGCTGAAATCCACATGCTGTTGTTCAAGAGCCGGCCGGCGATGGGCAAAGGGGACAACACACTTTCCTTATGCGTCAAATGGGAATAATGACTGTGTAACCCCTCAGATTTTGAGGGTGCTAAATAAGGGTCACCTATGTGAAACGCTTAGCGCGTGACCTACTACGTAACAGGTATTTGCTAAATGGAGACGTTCACGTTATGAATCCCTTTTCTTTTTCTACTACGGCTGTCAGCGTGTGTAAAATGCTTGCCAACGATTTTACCTTGGTTCTCCTTTACCAGCCTTGGGCTCAGAGGTATAAGTGTGTTTCCCGTGGAAGCTAGAGCGGTGTTTTGGCAACTGGGGGACACCAGCTACGGAGGGACGGAGCTTCGGAGCTTTCATCCGTTTCATCTCCCCTGCAGCTCTGATCCTGCCGAGGTGCGTGGCATAGGGCAAACACTCAATAAATACATCTGTCAAAGCCACGAGTAAATGAGCGAATGATTGAGGGTCAAAAAATATGAATGGACCTCCACATCATACATGCAATAATACAAGATCAGGGATGACGGTTTTATTACAGGTGACCAAACTCCATTCACCTTTTTTGAGAATTTTATACAACAAAGCGTTCGTGAGGCCTACTGCTTTCTATAATTTAAAGTACTAAATGTACGCAGTGGCTTACATGTTAACAGAGAAAATGTTCTCTGCTGGTCATCAGTATTCACTCCCTTTTCTTTGGAATGAGGCTTTGTAATGTTCTTTCTCGAGAAAATCCTACGTGTGTGGTTTTGGTTTTGATCTAGCGGCAAACATCTCCGATACCCTAAAATGGAGACATGGTTGTGAACAGAAGCTTTATGCTGTTCTGAGACTGTGGGATGTCAGTTCCAGATTGAGACCCCAAAGATACATTCTGTAACTCGATTTCTACGCATATTTCGGACTTTTGTTTCCTGCCTTGTAGGAGAGCGTTCTCCCAGCACTAAAAGTTATCATTTTCTATTATGAACTAGGTTCATTATCCAAATTAGGAAAATCTGTTAATCACAAAAATCTATCTGACGCTGTTCGGGATTTAAAACCTAGCGGAAAAAAAAATAAAATAAAAATAAAAACTAGTGGAGGGAGCATCCTGACACGAGTCAGTGGTAGTTAGGCAATTGTTCTATGGTGGACATGTGGTCTTATAAAAGCAAAAAATAGTCCTCAAATGATATAATAGGTCATAGATGCATCTCATTTCCTCTCCGTGTAGGGAACCACCAAAGGAAGTCTTTAATACAATGGAAAATAGCATTTTTTCAATGCATGAAAACAGGAGGTAATGGGGCTTGAACATTAGAGTGAATACTGGAAAATCCTAGTTTACCTTTTCTTTTTTTTTTTTTTTAATTTTTATTTATTTATGATAGTCACATAGAGAGAAAGAGAGAGAGGCAGAGACACAGACAGAGGGAGAAGCAGGCTCCATGCACCGGGAGCCCGATGTGGGACTCAATCCCGGGTCTCCAGGATCGCGCCCTGGGCCAAAGGCAGGCGCCAAACCGCTGCGCCACCCAGGGATCCCTAGTTTACCTTTTCTATATTCCAACCACAGGATCGTGCTCCAGGGTGTGTCTCAGAGAGCTTTTAAATGTCGTGGAGGCAAGACTCGCTCGCACTGTGGACCCCCATACGTAACCTAGCACAGGCGCTTGTGTACTAAGTATTCGTGTATTTCTAGAATCTTAGTTCCACATCGAGACCGCAAAGACGTGGCCACAGATTTCCCTCAAGTTCAAGGAGCAGAGAGAAGGAATAGGACTTGCCCACACGATCCATTCACCCCCGCTTTGCAGCAGAAATTGTGGTCAAATGACCCCTTTTACACTTTTAAACCTTTATACCTTGCTTCTCCTTGTGTTTCTGCGAAACACGAAACAAGCCCATGAGGAACACTTGCTGGGGAGCTCTGTGTTTTGATCATCCCCAAGTAACAATAGCCAGCATTCAGTAAGCGCCTACTTATTTAACAAACATTGCTCTTCGTGCTTGACAAGAATGCACTCCCAGGAAGTCTGGAGAGCTTCATCATCATTAGAAACTGGCCTTGTTCACCTTGTTGCACAGACCTGGAAGCTACGGCACTGACGGCCGCCAAGTTAGCCCCCAGCCCCGCAGGAGAGGCTGAGCCCCGAGGGGACCCCTGCGCCCTGGCCCCTCCAGGGAGTGCCTCCTGCCCCGGCCAGGTGCAGGCGGCCACCCAGGCCGCCTCTCCCTGGGCTGACCCTGGCCACCAAGGTTGGGCTGATGGTCGTGTCCCCCCCTGGGCTGACCCTGGCCACCCAGGTGGCCTGGCGGTGGTGCCCCGCCCCCCGACCCTGCTCTCGGGGGGCCTCGGTGGAGCGGGCTGGCGGACGTGCAGATAGATGGCCAGGGGCTGGTGACTGGCTTGCACTAAATTAACAAAGTCAGCATAGCCACTTAACCATATCCTCTAGGTCTTAAAGTGCTTGCCGTGGACATTTCTCTCTGATGATTTCCCCACAAATGTAAGTGTGGAAAGCGTAGAAGGCATGGTCCTTAGCCTGTGTGCTAGCGGATCGCTTGGAAATCGTGCAGGACAGCAGGAGTTTCGTGGGTTTGCAGAAGGTTTTGAGCCATCGTCCAGTCTGGGCCAACAGCGGCTTTTACAGAATGAGCCTATGTCTATTTTCCTGTTGCCAGAGCTTCCGAAAGGTGACGCGGAGGGCAGACCCCGGGCTTCTGGTTACCATCAGCCCTTTGGAATTCCAGTCGAAACCGGGAATAGTCTCTGTAAAAGCTTCTTAATGTTTTATGGGCCCGTTCAACTTCCTACAATTTGTTTTTTCAGAAGGTGTGTTTATTATTTTCTATGTGACTTCCCGCAGAACGGCGCAGCAGAATCCTGGAACTGAGGAGGGTCCGTGCCATTCATGCCAGGTCTCTCTCCTGCGCTCCGGATGCACAGACACAGCTGCCTGTGTGACGTGTCCCCTCGGGTCACCGGGGCATCGCCGCCCTCCCAGGCCAGTAGGCCCCGATTCCCTTCCCAGGTCCCAGAGCAGTGTCTCCTCTCCGGCCCGAGCCGAGGTCAGGGTCTGCGGCCCCCGGCAGCCCAGCCCGAAGGCCCACATGAGCACGTGCACGGGCAGGCGGTCCACGGAGCACAGGGGCAGCGGGCGCCTGCCTTGGAAGGTGCGTTCCGAGAAATCTCTACCTAGGACGACTCGTGCGATAGTGGTCCAGGTGCCAGAGGGCTCCCAGGTGACCTTCTGGAGTAGCCGATCCCTCTCTCGTCACAGCCAGACCTTCAGCGAGTCCAGATGATGCTGTCACCGTGGTCGCCAGCCTCCGACAACTTCCAGTTTGGCCGATTCCTTGTCTTTCCAGAATGATCCTCAGACACCCGTGACCCGGCCATCGCATCGCCCTTCTTGGCCCCCCTCACTCCACACCAAGGATACAACGGAGACCTGCTAGTGAGGCTCGCAGTGAGCACCGGGCCAGTCGTGGCCCCTGAGCCCCCTGCCCCCGGCACCCCCTCGCCCCTCCTCCCCCCACACTCCCGGGAGGTGCCGGCGGGCTCTGTGCACCTGCAGAACTTGGTGGGAACTTGGTCCCATCTTCTTCCCCACGCACCCACTGGCTCGCACCCACTCCTGCCCCTTCTCTTCGCTCGGCCAGCTCCTCCTCATGCTCCCGCTCAGATCATGGTGCACCTGCCACGGGCCCTTTCCTGCCCCCACCTGAAGGACGTCCCCGTTCACCGCCGGCTGCCCCGCACTGTCCTTTCCAGCAGCTTGCGATGGTTGTGTTCAGAGTGACGACCGGTTGTGTGCGTGTTACCTAACGTCCCCCCGAGGCTCCATCAGGGAGGGACCAAGAACCTCATTGGCCTCCTCTTCCCAACCGCCAGCACTGCACCTGGTGCAGGACAAGACTTAATAAACACTTGCCCAATGAGTGAGCGAGCGGTGAACGTGAACTGTCTCTGAGGACGATGCAGAGCGGGGAGCTGCGAGGGGGCAGAGCCACGTGTGGCCGGTCCCGCTGAGAAATCAAAGTCAAGAAAGGACTGTTATTGCCTCAGTTGAATGAATGTCAGAAACGGTTCCTGGACGATTCCTCCTCTCCTGAGCGGAGTATCGCTCTGAGGAAACGATGGCTTCTGACAGCATCCCTGGGGAAGAATCCAGCTGGCCAAAGTGTTCCTCCCCCGATTGACTCCTCTGTCCTTGGGTCACCGTGGCCCGTCGCGTTCCGTTGGGCCTGGCCCCAGCTGGGGGCAGATGTTTGCAGACATCTCACTGGTTCGTCCCTGTGACTTCTGTGGACTCGGCACAAGGTCTGCGTCCCGGAACACAGTGGCCGGCTGAGGCCGGGGTGCGATGAGGCCGGGGGGTGTAGAAGACAGACGCGTCCGTAGCAGATCTTTCCGGACAAGAGTACGAGGTTGGGTTCTATGGGTTGTGATTCTGATTGTGTTTTCTTCTTTTGCATCACACCACAGCTCAGAAGAATAATCAACCATATTGTGGGCTGAAAGCTTCTTGTTTTTAAAAAAAGTAAAAAAATAAAATAAAATCTGGCTGACTCCGCTGGACCATCAGTCAAATACACTTTGGACTGAATGAACTCTGTTTTCTTTCCTCAAAATGCTTAATGTGATCTGTCAATTTAAGAAATTTAAGAAATGAGGAATTTACTGGACACGCAGAGGGACAGTGCAAGGATTTTGGCCCTGGTCCTCTGCCAGGGTATGTGAGGGTGACAGGGTTGGGGCCTTGAGGAGTCAGAGAGTCACAGAAAGAAAGTCCGGGGTATGAAGCGAAAGCAGATTGAGAACGAGAGCTGCTGACCTTGTGATTGTGTTCTCCTTACAGTCATCTCTAAGTGAGTCAGCGAGGCAATTGGGTGCAGTTGTTAAAATAAGCCAAATAAAACCAGCCCCACCACATTTGAATAGTTTGGAAGGTTGGGAGAGAAAGAGAGAAGATAAATAATATGTGGCCTGCGCCCCGGCCCACTGGTCCAGCCTGCTCCACAGGTGCGACTGGAGATCCCTGGGAGCAGGATGGGGTCGTTTTGCTGGCTCTGCTGGAGATAATCGACCCAAATCGTCTGTTTATTTTGTGGACTATTATGCCTTGATCAACGAGGAAATCCTTAAAACATCTCTTTCCAATCAGAGACACCCATGTGCTTTGTTTGGGGTTAGAATACAAGCGCAGGGAAAACAGGCCCTCCCTCTGTAGTCGTCGTCTCTAGGACGGCGGCCAGACTTCACCAGGGCTCACAATATGCCAGGCCTTGTGCATATTTCGTGTCATCTTTGCCACAATCCCCTATTCCAAAGATGAAGAGAGATGCTCCGAGAATTTGGAAACCTCCCTAATCTACCCAAGTCCTCATTCCTAGTGAGGGGTTGGGCCAGAAGTTGAGTGAGTCTGAGTCCATAGCCCATGACCCACCCACTAGGCACTATTGCTGCTGCCAATCAGCAGTGCCCATCACTACCACTATTTGCCACGGGTACATGGTAAAATAATGGAGAGAATAAGAGTGCTTTAGTGGGGGAAATGGTAATCAAGTGGATTGCCGTTCACACCCAGTCACACAGTCAATCCCAATTTTAATATCTGATTGTATCAAGATGTGGGCAGTGACACAAGCCTGGAGTCAGCACCCCCAGTGCTGGCCCTGGCTCCTGCTGGGAGTCCTCAGACAAATTGCTTAGGATCCCAGGGCCTACGTCTCCACCTCATCTGTGATATAAGGGAATTAGATGATTTTCACAAATAAGAGAGCTTTTCTCGTCCTAACATTCCAAGAGTCTACACGTCTTAGGAGACCAGGAAGCTCTCCACCCTCTTAGCACATGGAATTAATTTGCAGCATGTAGTGTGGCAAGTTCTGATGTCGTCTCATCCACGATGTCGCCCACGGTTGATGTAGGTCTCATAAATGGACTTGGGCCAAAGAAAAAGAAAAAAGTACCAGCTGGCCCCTTGGCAGCAGGAAAGAACTTGCTAAGACGTGGGCAAGAAAACCTTTTGACTATCTTTACTCCCACCCATTTTCTTCCGAAGTCCTTTCTCTCACAGATTGTCTTGAGGTACAAGCCCCCAGGGTCTCAAGATGGAACCCGCCTCCCAGCTGGACCCAATTCTCCCAGCGACCCCCCCAGTCTTCTGTTAGCAATTCCCACAGCTACGCAAGTTTGCCAAGAAGCGTGAGGTGCATTTTGTCTGTGTATGTGTTTATTTTTGATGAATACCTTTATAAATTCCAAGAGACGAGGCCTGATTCTCTCCTGGCTGGGTTGCCAGACAGTATACAGGATGTCAATTCAAGTTTGAATTTCAGATAAACCAGTCATAATTTGAATGTTCCCCACATTACATGGAACATGCTTACACTAAGAGATTGTTCCGTGTTTATCTGAAATTCAAATTTAATTGGTGTCCTTGACTTTTGTTTTCTAAATACGGCAACCACACTCATAGAAGGAAGAATGTTTTATTTAGCTTTTTTTGGGTGGGATTTAGGTCAAAGGTAGTACAAGTTGGAACACCAACTATTTGGACTTGTATTTATTACTTTACCCGTTTCGGGAACTCTGGTGTGAAACATCTGCCGTGCTAGCAATGTGTTTCCAGTGGGTGGACTTGTGTTTAAGTTTCTCAGGTTATAAGTCTCTCCTCTCTAACCCAACACCCACCCCCCACCCCACCCCCCCCACACACACAACATTAAACTCATTCATGAAATCAAAGAGATCCTAACCATCGATAGGAGAACTTCTAAAGGATGTAGCATATTTTGGCCGACATCTGTGACTGTGCTCTTTGAACTAATTGGGAAATGTTGTGTGCTGGCAGGCTTTAATTGAGAAATATGTTTCCCCTTAAGGGTGATTTGTCTAATGGGCTGTAGAAATGCTTTTTCTCTGCTCCAGAAAGCCCTTTCCCATTTGCTAATGGTCCAGCTTCTTCACCTTTTCCCCACCCCAAAGCTGATGTTATGCCGAGTTCACTGAACTCAGGAATCTCGTGATTAAGCCAGAGAAGGTCTCAGGCCTGACTTCAACTTGAGCCAGGAATTTCAGCTTTCTGGGCAGCAGTCACCTTCGCTAGAGATGGTGTTAGAAGAAATCACCTGTGAAGGGTGCAGAGGCAGCAATTACTGACCCAGAGCAGGGCTGGGTCTGGAGAGGAGGGAGACAGTAAATCAAGAAAGTAAAAAATGGGGTTTTAGTTATGATTTCATCGCAAGGCCCCCCTCCGCCCCCGTCCCAGGTCCTCGCGCTCCGGCGGGACTACGTCGCCCAAACAATTTTTATGTATGTTTCCTCATTCAAAGATAAATATGCTCCAGATTCCAAAGAATTTCACATTTTGCCATGAAAACATAAAATTTAGCAATGACAGTAGAGTCCAAGGAGATAATTTGTCTTTGTGGTCCCAAATATACAGGATTTGAATGCATCTTGAGGTTTCAGGAAAGTGTTTAGGCTGACGCTTGGCAAAAGGAAGGTGAAGTCCATGACGTCATGCAAATGAACAGAGAACTGCTGTTCAGGTAACTGCTGTCAAATATGGAGAGCCAGACAATCGGTTCGGTCAGGAAGCCAAGTGAGTCATACTGACTCATATTTTCATGTCATTGCAAAGACAATGAGTATGGAAGGGCTGTGTGGGATCTGTTTTCAGCCTTGGTTCATTTCTAGTCTCATAACCCTCATTATCCTTCACACGGTAGATAAGACAGTGATGTCATAACAGGATGCAGGAGGAAAACAGTTGAAAATAAACACCGATGTCCTTCCTCCACAGAATAGTCGAAGCTCAAAGCAGAGAGGTGTGAGCCTCATTACTTCCTTTCAAAGGGTGAAATCAAGGTTGTTTCATTGTATTTTCTGTACATCTTTGCTGGTGAGAAAAGGGTTTTTGATTCCAAACTCAAAGGCATATGCTTAATGTCATTGCGAAATAGTGAGAAGGCATGTAATGCGTCCTAGAAATAAAGACTAGATTGCTACATCCAGAGCAATGATTTGTAGCTCATTTTCATTTAAAAGCTGAGATTTATGTATTTATTTGTTTAAAAGTGCATCACTAGATATATCACGGTTTTGTGGAAATTCCATGATATTTAAAATGTAAACTGTCAAGCACAATAACAGTTGTTCCATCTGGTGAAGTCTCAAATAGTCCTTTTTATTTTTTTAAAGTGCATGGAATGGATTTGAGTCGACCCTCTGCCGAGGAAGAGGAGAAAGGAAATCCATGGGGAGGGCGCTTCTTGGAGGGGGCCCCTCAGTGGACAGGGCTGCGGTCTGGGAGGTGGGAAGCTCTGAGAGGCCCAAGTCATTCCTGCTCGGCCCTGCTGGATCTTTGAAGTCCCTTCAATTGAGATTCACCTACCCTTTCACTTCCTCTTAATTTCCCTTTACTGAAAATAATGGGGGGAGGGGGGCGACAAGTGATTTAAATCAGGGAAGAGCCCTTCTGGACTATTCCAGTTATAATTTATCAACGACTAAGTGAGTGGTTTGTCGTTGTAATGGTTTCATTTTTTAGTTATTAGTATCTCTTATTTCAGGAAGACAAGTTTATTTTTTTAAAAGACTTTATTTATTTTGAGAGAGAGAAAGAGAGAGGGAAAGACAGCATGAGGGTGGAGTGAGGGGCAGAGAGAGAAGCAGGCTCCCCGCTGATTAGGGACCTGGATGTGGGCTCCATCCTGGGACCCCAGGATCCTGCCCTGAGCTGAAGGCAGTGCTTAACCGACTGAGCCACCCAGGCGGCCCTAGAAAGACAAGTTTAAAAGAGGGTTGGGGGTTACATGATTTCCAAAGAAGTGTGTTCCAATGGGCTTTTCTGTGTCATTAGTGCTCTAAAGGTCTAATGCGGTCTTTAAAATTTTAGCTAAAAAAAAATAACTCTCAAAAAAAAAAAGTAACTCTCTGCCATCTGATTTTTGAGTTTATACTGAATTTTTGTCTTTCTTTTAAAGATGATCCTTCTTCATATCCCCTACATTTAGCTTAATCAACTTAGAGAAAAATAAAAGAAAAACAATAATATTGCACTTTACATTTTGGATCATTTTTTGAGTTTTGATTGCAAAATTCAGTACTTCATGAAGAAGCAATATGTCTGTACTGTCACCAGTTAGTTGTGTTTACCAGAGGAAACTGGAAATACTCAGCATGAAAGCAGTTCTTCTAAAGGTGAGATAGTACATAAATTCTTAGAGAAACAGTGACCATTTCAAAAGATTTTTATTTGAATATTTATGATTTGGATGAAATTGAACTTTTAAAGTATAGATCTGTATATCCTCTATTGGCTAAGCCAGCCATGAATAAATACTTATAAAACCCCCAAACAGTCAACATGAACCTAACAGAAGAAAAATTATAGCATTAAACTTTGTCTTTATTTTATCTTTATTCAGTATTACTGAGTATCAATATTTGGGGATGGAATTTTGAGGTTATACTTAAAGAGAACACTGTAATGTTTGACAAATGAGAGCTATTAAAATAAGTAGAAACTATGTACTTTAAGTAGTAATACTAATATTTCAAAACAAAAAAGATACCAACAAGAGATTTATAGGTACAGATTTATTTCTGTCTCACTCACAGCTTTATTCTTCTGATAGGGATAATCACTAGAAAAAGCTAATAAGGAAATAATTATATTTATTCTAGCAGCAAGATGAAATAGAAAACTAGTTACCAATTTGAATCAATCTATCCTGTCTTCTACCTCTAAAAATAAAAACAAAGGCAAAAATAAACTCGCAAACACGAAAATTGAGTCCTCAATCATGAGACATTCCAGATGACAGACATTTTAGAGGGCTTAGTTCTTTTTTTTTTTTTTTTTTCTTTGCTTTCATAGGAAAATAGCCTTGGAAATAAAAGTAAATGCTTTATTTCTTATACAAAGAATTCTTGTGAAGAGAAAAAAAGCTGGTGGACGCAACCAACATACAAATATTTCATGTCACTTCTAGATCCTGTTAATATGCATGTTCATTTGCTTTCCTGCAATAAATTCAGGTGAAAAAGTGTGAACTGACAGGAAAGGCTGATGAAATACTAGGCTTCCATCTTTAGATTACTTTATATGCTTTTTCTCTTGGTAACTGAAAATTAACTTCTGCAATTTACATCGACAACGTATTGACAGCGTATGGATTGCCATCGGCCTCCTGTATTGCGGCATTTGTTCTTTGCACCTCCAACCCTGGCTTCCCTAACTGTCCCATACTTCTCTAAACAAAAAGACTAAACATGAGGGCATCGTTTTGTCTCTTATAACATTGGCCTAGAATGAATCTTCTGAAAAATAATCAGTGAAATTTCCAGTTCCATCCAGGTTGGATGGCCATGATTTCGACCTTACAGACGTCTTCTAAAACACTCACTGCTTGTATTTCAAGGCCCAATGTTCTCTGTCCTTCATCCCAATAATCCCAGTAACTCACAAAATGAAGACACAGGCCCTTCTCTTATCTTGTTGATTTCCAGGCCTTACACATCAGCTCTGCGGACATTACTAAGTGCCGGCTTTGAACGTGGTTTGATCTTGCCCTGGCTTCGAGCTGTGAGCAGCACGTGAAACATCCTGGAGACACCAGCTCTCACCTCTCTGGAAGCCTGGGGTGCAACACGATTCAGGCCTCGAGTCTCTTCTCATGTACCTTGATTTTTCACTTTTCCCATCCTTCACCAAAAAAATCTGAGAAGTTTGAAACAAGCGTATTTCTCTTCTGGAATGAAAATTGGCTCGTTCCTACAAATTCCCCATTTTCGTATCTCTAGACATTAGCATCCTCTGTGTTTATTATGCTCCAGTGCTGTGTCCCTCCCAATTTATTTACAATGCATGAAAAAAAGGCAAACATTTTGAAGGAAATCTAATGTTAAAGTGAAAGAATTATTGGTTCTAACAGATAGATTGAATTAGTCTTCGCAAACTCAGGTCATGCATTTTGGCTTTTTATTTTTCTTTTCCCTGAGGACTCTATCTAAACTGTACACACTCACTCAATCAAGAAAATAGGGGCAGCCTGGGTGGCTCAGCAGTTTAGCACCACCTTCGGCCCAGGGCTTGATCCTGGAGTCCCGGAATCAAGTCTCGCATCGGGTCCCTGCATGGAGCCTACTTCTCCCTCTGCCTGTGTCTCTGCCTCTCTCTCTCTCTCTCTTTCTGTGTGTGTCATGAATAAATGAATAAAAATCTTTAAAAAAGAAAATGGGTCTCTGTTCAAGCAGTAATGGTCAGAGTTAAAGCAAAATGGGGTCTTGAGGAGAGGGTGTAAGAGCATATTATGCTCTAACTTCACTGATTTTAAAATGGCTTTAAGATTTTAGTACTGAACAAAAATTTCCCTTTTTCAAGTCACAAAGTAATAAATGCTCATAAAGAGAATTTGGAAAACACAGGGGGAAAGTTAAGAAAAAAAATTATGTACAATCTCACCATTAGAGACACTCACTGTTGAAATATAGCTGTATTTCCCACAAATAATACAGTAACTTAAAAAGTATAATTACTCTAGATATACAATTTTTTTTTTTTTAATCATTTGCTTTTTCCTTCTAGTGGTCAATCATGAGCACTAGCATTGCATACACTGCAAACCCATGGAAGCCATGGCACAGGTATTACTGGCATTCACTGACCTATACTGGGAAATTAGAAATCAAATCTTCTTTCTAGGATAATAATTTCTTACATAAATGTAGTTCTCTAAAGGCTTTTCAGATGCTTTACCCAATTTAGGCCCTCAACAGAGCAGGGGAAATATTATTATCATTTCCATTGAACAGATGAGAAGGCAAGCCCTGGAAGATACGGATGCCAAACCCAAGACCAGAAAATCTGGACCAGTGCCCATGAGTATCTACTTCTCTGCTGCGCACGGTGTTAGTTAGAGGCAATCAAAGAGGAGCAGATGTTAACCAAACCTAAAGGCAAACACTGAAATCCCAACAACCTCAAGTCCCCTACTTCTATTAATGGTGTCTCCTAGGATCCAGACTTGGGTGCCATCTTTAAGGCAACACTCTCCCTTATTCCACATCAAATATTAAACTGTCAGACAAGTAGCTCTTTAATGACCACAAAATAACTCTAAATTCCGCGGCCTGAATGAAGCCAAGGCCTCCTGTACCCCAGACCCTGTCATCTTTCCTTTATCTGTCCCCTATGCATACAATACAATATAATTTTCTCGAAGTATGGACTGTGGTTCCTCTACCACAGAATCACCTGTAATGATGGTTAAAAGACAGATTTATGGGGCACCTGAGTGGCTCAGTCGGTTAAGCATCCAACTCTTGATCTCGGCTCAAGTCTTGATCTCAGGATTGTGAGTTCAAGCGCCATATTGGGCTCCATACTGGGTGTGGAGCCTACTTAAAAAAAAAAAAAAAAAGATAGGTTTATGGAGGTAGACCCAGGAATCTTTAACTTTAAATAGTTAAGGATTTTTAAATATGAGAATCCTAGTTATACTCCAGGCAAACTGAGCTGTTTTCTTAGTGGACTGCTCACATTTCTCTGCTTCCATGCCTTTTTTTTTTCTTTTCCAATTGTTATTTTTTTTAAGATTTTATTTATTTGAGAGAGAAAAAGGAGGGGGGAGGGGCAAAGGGAGAGGGGGATGTTTGGGAATCAGCACCCTCCATCTAGAGGGTCTGAAAGGGAGTAGGAACTATTTCAATAGAGTTCTCATTCCAGTGAGAAGGAAAAGAAAAAAAATCTGGAAGACCCTAGAGTTGGATATTCTGGAAACACTGAATTGAGGTTAGTGGGATCTGAGTCCTCACTCAGCATCTCTGAGGAGGGGAGACGGCTGTGGGGGATGCGGTGGGGTTCGTTTGTGTCCGCAAACCGGGAAGGGTACGTTGGCTTTGTCGTAGCGCGGCCCTCCACAGGTGGGACTAGTTGAGGGACTGCGTGCTGCTTCCCGTATCTGGAGAGGCGCCTGGGAACCAGCTTACACCAGGCCAGGGTGTGAACGTCTAAGGTGGCCCTGACACCTTCCAGCTTTAAGCTGTGGCCTTAGGATTGTGACTGTATGTTTTGTAGCTTTGATGATAAAAATGCCAGCTAATGACTAGAGCGTTGTTAGTATTTTATTCTATAATTTGATTGACACATTCATAAACATTATTTGTTAGTCCACGTGACGTGCATGACTGGTGTGTTGGTTAAATTTGTGGGAAAAAATGCATTGTGGGCCTTTTAAGCCCTGGGAATCCCAATAAATGAGAGAGCGGGAATTCGTTTTGGCTTGTTTGATGTCTGTAATTAGAGGTCGTTATAGGAGTTCCTGTTCTCCTAAGGGTTGTCACCGCCATGTTTCTGTGGCCCCATATGGAGGCGGCTGTGATCTGCACACAACCAGTCACATCGGTGCCTACGCGACAGCGGCACCAGCGATCTGTATGCTGAGGTAGTGGCATCTGCGTGTGGTGTTCGTTCCTAAGCGGGTCCCTCCACAACCTCTGACCCGCGCAGGCACCACTCACCGAAGTTCAGAGGGTCCCTCTGAAGGCAATTTTTTGAGGGTTCATGAGCATTTTACACTCTGTGTTGTTTCGACGCACACTGAGTTTTTCAACACCTGATTTATTTATTACCAACATGAATTCAAAGCAAGTAGGTGGTTTCTCTTATACGAGAGCAAAGCAGAAAATCAAGACCGCGCCGCCATCATCGAATCGTAACCTCCATAACAGCATGGCCATGAGGTTGGCCTGAAAGACACTCAGCTTTCTGCCAGTTTTTACAACGGTCCGTGTTTAAGTAGCGTAGGCACTGTGGTTGCTTTCAAGTTCCTTCTGAAGTCATTATTTGAATTTTTTTTTTAATAAGGGTTTTCTCCTGCTTGCCAGAAGGCGAGCACACATCCTCCACTGACGTGCTTCAGCCTCTGTCCAGGCCTGGTTCTCCGGGTGCACGTAGTCAAAGCTTTTCCCTCTGGCGTCCCTAGAGCCAACCCAGAGGCCGGGTGACCATGATCTTGCCATCGTGCTGCTCTGCAGCCTGGTTCAACTCCTGTAAGCCAGACCTGCACCCTTCCTCATCTTTCGGGTCCAGAGTGTAGGGCAGCGCTCTCCTGGCAGGTTGGAGGGCATGTCGGGAGGCAGCACAAGGCTTTGGTGCAGAGCTAAGCAAGCCTTGGCTCCCTTATTCCAGTTTTAAACCGTGTGTGCCCTCCACAGCGCCCCAGGGACACAGACCCTTAGCGAAGTGAAGCTGAGTAGCTACCAAATCCCATAGGGAGGAGGGAGGCCCTTTCTTGGGGTACCTCATAAACCAGGGAGTAGTTGCATGAACCAAGAAGCAGGAAAAAAGGGGACACTCGACAAGGCCTAGTAGTTACCACAACCTGGCTTGCAAGCGGAGAACTCGAAGCATCCCGGTGTTAGCGGAACAAGTGCTAAGCACCTCTTTTCCTTGCTATTGCCTAGATGATTAACGGAAGGTATTATCTTTTTTGAAGATATTATTTTTGAGAAAATAAGCTCAAAACTTTCTTTGATGAATACCGTTCACAAAGATTTAGGATTGTAATAAAATAATAAAACAAGATAAAATATTTTTAATAAACTAAATTTTTTTTTTGAGATTTCATTTTTAACCTAATCGGAAAATTTTCAGGAAAAAAAAAATCGCATTTCTCAATTGTGGTCTCTGCAGAACGTCCAGTTAAGTGACAACAGGGACTAGTTTATTAGGAAAGGAGTGAGGAAGTTCAGTCCAGCTGAAATAATCTCAGTCTGCTCCTCTCACCTTTGGGAAGAGAGCCATGCCCTTCGCTTCGTAGCGTCGAAGTCTCTGGCAGCAAATTGGCCAATTTTGTTTGTTCCCTTTGTCTCATCTCTGGACCCTCCACGTTTTTCACATGGGCAGGGAAAGAGGAAGCTCAGTTCCTCTGGATGCCGGGGACACCAGGGCTCAGCACCCCCCCGCCCCCCGCCCCGAGCAGGGAGGCCCAGCTCAAAGTCTCTACCTTTGCAGGTGATAACAAATGTCTGGGTCCCAGGAGGGGGACTGCAGCTCGAGCGAGGAGTGTGGGGAGTCGCTGTGGGCAGGCCGGGGACCTCAGGCCCGGGCACGTCAGAATCATGGCCGTAGAAGTTTCGATGTCAGACTGCTCTTCCAAGACATTGTCCAAATGCCTGGCTGCTGAAGTGAATGGTGGCCCAGAAGATTCCAGAAAGCTCATGGGAACGGCATCTGGGCCACAGAGGAAATCTGTTTCCTCTTTCAAAGCCCTAATACGGGAGAGGAGGCGAGCAGATGACCTTTGACCCCCAGAAAGGTGTCTGTCTTGGGCCCCACACGGTTTTGTTCTGGTTTTCCGCCCACCGTCCAGGCCTGGAACGCGCTCGGGCCTTCCCCAGCATTGTCTCATGTTCTTGCAGCAAATATTTTCAAGCATCTGACATCCCAGGGCTGCGGGCCTGAGGCCGAGTGAGGCTGGCGCTAACGTGGCTCCTGCACCGGAGCGACTGGGGGGCCCGGGCCCCAGACTGCGGGGCTCCCGAGTTCCCACTGCTCAGAGCAGCAAGGGCAACACTGCAGCCCGGTATCCAGTGGGGCCTAGTCGTCCACGAAACCAGAGGAGTGACAGGAACATCCGTGGGGGGCTGGGGAGGGCGACCATTCTGGAATCCCCAGGATAGTCCTGATTACTCGGGGTACTTCCTCTCCTCCTCCCCCTCACGTTCTGTGAGGTGCTCGTCTCCCGTGGACTCTGACCCCCGGCCCCCCAGGTGGTGCTTTGACACCTTGGACCTACCTGCATTAGGATACTTCTCTCCAGAACAGTCCTCAGCACAGGGAGACGTGCAGAGGCCAGGATGGCATTCAACCCCCTGCAAGAGTGACATCCACCAACCTTAGGGGCCCCGAATGAGACAGCAGGTGGGTCAGGTCCCTGCTGGGGCTTGTGAGGCCGGGAGGCCCCACCTCCCCCCTGGTCCTCAGTGATAACCCTCCAATGGCCAAGGGGGAGTTTGATGAGAAATCGGTGTTTCAGGGTATCCCCCGCAGGACAGGCGCCAGAGAGCCCACTGTTCAGTCACCGGGCCTCTGCTTGTCCACTGTAACCCTCTGGCGCCATCCTCCACTGCGCCATCCTTGGAACTGTGCTCGGGCCACATTTCCTCAGTGAAAACATCCCCTCTAAGGTTGCCACTGTCTGACCTTTCCCACCCCGCAGCTGCCTCGCCAAAGAGGCTCCCTGTTCACACTGCATCCGACTCTCCTACGTTCAGATTTAACCCCCAGGGCTCAGTGTAGACATTGTAGGAACGTCCTTACTGGCTCTCAAGATATGAGATCAGCCAACAGGGCTTGTCCCTCATCCTTTCTTTTTTTCTACTGTGGTAGATACACGGTAGATGGCCAAGACACGGGCTGCTTGACTCATTTGCACCCTCCTCATTAATTTAGGAGGAATGATGCAGAGGGAATCTGGTCCTTGCCAGTTTTAACTAAACTCCCGCATCCATTCAACAATACAGGCAAGCTCTTCTGCAAGCGAGGAACTAGTCATCAGAGAGCATCTACTTAAAGACTCCGTGTGATCATGCGTGGTTGATTATAGTTGGCTTAGAAATATCCACTAGTCTTCACGGATATGTGTGTGTGTGTGTGTGTGTGTGTGTGTGTGTACGTGTGTGTCTCTTATCATTACTACTGTCAAAGAATTTATCGGGGCAAAGTATTACAATTCTTATTTTCCTTTGAAGGGTAGATCAATACATCCATCCTTTTCCTTTCATTCATATTTAAATCTTGTTTGTAGCATTTGAATATGAAAATCCTGTCACCCTTGAACTAATAGAAAGAGCTTTCCGTGGCTTTGACTTCCTGCCACAGATGGCTAGGACATCACAACACAGGAACACTGTCGTGACCTTTAATGTTTCTCTTTAATAAGGTGGGAGGAATTTCAGAGAATGATATACCAAATAACTCCCACCGAGAACTCTGAACTCATGAATTTCACGGTCTTTCAAGTTAGGAGACTCTATTTTGTTGAACACAAATAATCTTATATTTATTTGTTACGAAAAAAAAAAAAAAAAGGAAGAAGGCCCGGGTAAGAAATGTGACTGGGGGATTTAATCTGCAGTTTACAGCTGAGAGAAGCAAACTTTAATGCGGGTTTCCTGTTCCAATTGTCTCCCCCACTACTTCAAAATGTTTGCAGTCACACAGGGTTAAGATAATGGCCATCAGGCCATTCCATTCTTCACAACTCTGGTCACAGATAAATGAGAATACGCTTCCCTGCTGTGCAAACATCCTTTTTATTAATACTGGGTGAACAAGAATGTAAGCACACTTGGCTGCAGAGAAAACGAACAGAATTGGAAATGCAGACTATTAAAGCTCAGAGTCGAAGATCAGGCTTTCAAAGTACAAGTGAGTAAAAAGAAAAAATATTACAGAACAAACAGCAGAGCTGCAATGAACAAGTATGGCCTGAAGTGCGACACCAGTGTGTCCCCCTGGCGTGCCCAAGGGGCCAGGGCGCGTTTTGTCATGTGGGCAAGAGTTAGGTGGCTTCAACAGCGAGACCCGCTCTTGCTCTCACCATCTCCAAGTCTTGAATTTGAGCTCACGCTGTTCACCTGAACTCAGAGCCCTCGCTGTTTATGCAAACACTTGGAAATGACCCCCCCCCACAGTGCCTCGTGACGCATATTACACTTTCATTTATTGTCCCTTTGCTCTTAAATTATTGTTTTACCTCATGTGTACATATGGCGCGTCTTCTCATTTAGAGTCTAAATGATTTGAGGCCAGGGACCGTGCCATGTTCATGTCCGCACCTGCTATCCCGACGCACCGCATGCAGCAGGCCGCAGCACCGCCCCACGCGAGCCCCCAGGGCACCCTCCACTCATGCCGGTGGCCCGGCCTGGAGCTACGCAGGCGGCCGTGGGTGGGTGCACAGGGAGCCCCTGGCGATTTGATGCAATCCAGGGAAGCCCTGGTGCACTGCAATCATTCTTGCCTTTGCTTCAGTGGCCTGAGGAAGGGAAAATCCCTCAACCTTAGATGCAGTGCTATTGCTTTGAACAAATGCTCTTTGGATTTGATCTGATTTGATTAAAGGATTTTATTTATTCATGAGAGATACAGAGACACGGGCAAAGGGAGAAGCAGGCTCCATGCAGGACTCGATCCTAGGACCCCGGGGTCATGACCCTGGTGACGCTCAACCACTGAGCCACCCCGGTGCCCCTGCTCTTTGGATTTTCAACTATGAAGAAGAGTCATACATGTTTCCACATCTGGGGGTGAAATGCATGCATTTTTGAACCTACTAAAGACATGAATGTGCAGTGGTCAAAGACATAGAAGTCTAAGAGGATGGTTCGAATTTAGAAAAGTCCCTTTTCCACGAAGGGAGGTGTAGGTGATGAGCTTCCACATCACTGGGCCGGCTTCCCCGACCTCAAGATTGGCCTGGAGAAATTAGATTTAATAGAGACCCCGTGGACCAAGTATGGTCTCTGGGCAGAGAGGGGAACACAGAGGTTTCCAAGTAGGAGGGTTCTGTCCATTTTTCATCCATACCAGATGTTCTTTGGGGCTTCAGGAGTTTCAATTCATGAGCAGGAAATGAGATGCATCCTTTTATGGATCCATCACAATGTACAGCTTCTATTAAATACTATTAAGCACATTCTCTTTGAACAGACCGCTGGTGTTCACGCTGGAAATACCCACCTGTAGCCACAGAGTCCAGCGATACCATTAACGGCCATTGGTGTTCTAGAAATAAAGCCGTGTGTTCAAAGGAGGCCTTATGATTAGGAGAGTGTGCTAATCAAGGCTGCACATCCAGGAAGCTGAGAGAGGCGGGGCCCATCCGGGGAGATGGGTCTTGACTCCTTTGATTTTTGAAAGCTAATAACGTTGGCTCAGTTTGACGTCCCGGGGCTGGAAAGAGACTGGCCCATTAGCGATGCTGATTGGCTCTGGGAGAGGTTTCTGAAAAGAAAGAACTATGTAAAAATAAATCAAATCCTTCAACAAAACCTGATTCTCATAGGTCAGCTCTGGGGCTTGGAACACGGAACCCACCCGATCGTTCTCCAGGCCCGTTTATTCTGGTTTTCTTTGTCCCTTTCCCACTTTCTCTCTCATCTTTTTTTTTTTTTTTTTTTTTTTTCTTTTTGTAATACGCTTCTGTTAGAATAAGATTTTCATCTTCAAATGCTGCATTTGCAAGAAAACGTGGAATTTTCACCACACAAGGAGCTGATTTGCAGCCCGTGAACACACACCAGTGCAGGACATGCGGTGAGCTGTGCTCACGTTCCACTCACGGGAATGGAGACTTGCCCGAGCCCAGGTCTTTGCAGACCTTCGGGCGGTACAGGGCCAGGTGACAAAGCAGAGAACGTGTCTCCAGGAGCCCTAGTATCTGCGAGGAGGGGACAGAGATGCTGGGACCTGAGCGACTCTGAAACATCCCTAATGAACCTTCTCGCTCTGCTGGCTCTGAGCCCCCTCCCGGGGCACCAGCACCACGACTACAAAGCCATCGCTTGAAAGTGCGGTCACTCAGAGGAAGAAAGACAAAAGTCTGAGGCTGAAGGGAGATTCTGAATTAGTGATAAGCTGCTGCACGCCACATGCAGAGGCTTCTTTCAATTCTGGTGGAAAGTGTTTTATTAAACACACCATATTCCTTTGCAGTGTCCTTCATTAACTTTGTTTTTTGTTGTTGTTGTTTTTTTTGTTTGGTTTGGTTTGGTTTGGTTTTCTGTTTTTTTGTTTTGTTTTATTTTTTTGCTAATAGGGTTCCTGGAAATAGGCAGATGAGTTTTCTATTTACCCATCTGTTATGTAAACAGCTACTACAGCCTGGGAGGCAAACAGCAGGGTCATATTTGAAGAGTCTGGTGATTTTTATATTGAATCCAGCAAGCACTCATTGGGCCCATGCAGAGGCTGCAGAAGCTGCTTACAAAGGGCGTGAGCTGGAGGTAAGCTGGGACCCGAGCCTATTAGGCCTGAGTGCAGTTGTATCTATTTTATCCTTGTTCTCTCTCTCTGTCTCTCTCTCTCTCTTTCTCGTGCTTCCAATTTTATTTTGTTTCCTCTCTAGAGGTTCTTAGACAAAGAACACATAATTAATTAATTGGATCAGTTCAGGATGAAAATGCATAAATTGACAATTTAGATTTATGTAACAAACAACCACTACCACTACCACCACCACCACCACCACCACCACCACCACCACCCTCGACTCAATCACCATCACAACAATCTGACATTTCACTGGTTTTCCCTCTTTTGATAGTTGTGTCCAGGGTACTTGGGAACAGCCTTTTTCAAATGTAAATTTTCAACATCAGGAATGATTGATTTGCACCAACCTTGGTGGAGCGACCCATTCATGTAGTCGGGCAGGCGCTAGCACACAATGAGCCCCTCTGTGCCGGGGACAGCCCTAGGACTGGGGGCCGGGGGAGAGTTACCCACTGGAGATAATACACAGTAGCCAGTGTTCCTGCCCTTAGAGATCAAGTGCCTGATGGTGGAGAATCACAGGCATGATACTTTATTATTCTTACAGCAAGTACACACATGTGTACACACACACACACACACACACAGTTTCTATCTAGAAAAATAGATTGTTCTTGACAATTGAGTACCCTGTCTAATAAAAGTTGGCCAATTCTAAGTGAATTAAATATTCTGGAGCCTCAGTATCTAATATTACAGTACTAATATACCATTTCATCTCTCTCTCTCTCTCTCTCTCTCTCTCTCTCTCTCTCTGGTGATTCTGAGGTCTCTGGAAAGCTTTGTGGCATTTATTGGCTGTGGGACCTGGGGTATGGTCTCATCCGTAAAATAGGGATAATCATAGTATCTGCTTCATATGTATATTGTAGGCATTAAGCAGGATTATATAAAGACCGAGCGCAGTATTTGGTGCCATGTACGCAGTCAAGACATGTTGATGAATATAATCTTGTAAAATCGGTCATTAATAAAGAATTGGATTGTCAGAAGTAAAATAACATTAGCTTTTTGTTTGCTTTTAAAGACCTTTTGGCTTTGGAATCATTCGAGAATTACCAAAACGTTGCAAGGCGTTTACGGTGCTTCCGTACATCCTTTCCCCAGGCTCCCCTACGGTTGGCATCTGGCATCACTGCAGCAGGGCAGTCAAGACTAAGAAAGTGAAGTGGATCATTGTTATTGACTAAGCTCCAGGCTTTATTTAGCTTTTACCACAGACGCCCTTCTTCTATACCCAGACTCTGTGCAGGGTCCCACCTCACATTCGATTGTCCCTTCTCTTAAGTCTCTTCTGGTCTGTGACTTTCTCAATGTTTCCTTCTTTTTCATGACTGACAGGTTGAATAATACTGGTCTTTTGAAGACTGTTCATTTTGTAGATGGTCCCTAACTTTGGCTCAAGCTTTTATCTCAAGCTTTTTCTCATGATTAGACCAGGGTCACAGGTTTTGGGAAGAAGAGCACAGTGATGCAGCACCCTTGTCATCATGTCCTATCAGGAGGTGCGTGGTATCGGTATGATTCGGAGCTGGTGACATTAACACCGATCACCTCCTTAATGTAGTGTCCTTCGGCTTCTCCACCATCAAGTTACTATTTTGTCCTTTCAGTACTAGGAAGCTAGTCCTGAAATCCAGCCCAAATTTAAGAGGAGGATTAAATTCCACCTTCCGGGGCTTGTGTTTTATTTTGTCTTTTTTTTTTTTTTTTTATTTGAGAGAGAGAGAGCACGAGCAGAGGGGAGAGGCAGAGGGAGAAGCAGGCTCCCTGCTTAGCCCCATATGAGCTCCATATGAGCCCCATATCCCTGGTGGCTCAGCAGTTTAGTGCCACCTTCGGCCCAGGGCATACTTCTGGAGTCCCGGGATTGAGTCCCACATCGGGCTCCCGGCATGGAGCCTGCTTCTCCCTCTGCCCGTGTCTCTGCCTCTCTCTCTCTCTCTGTGTCTCTCATGAATAAATAAATAAAATCTTTAAAAAAAATAAAAATAATAAAAAAATACTACCGGGGGAGATGAAAGCTAGTTATCAGAATCGGCCTAATTTCCATATTGTAAACCATGACGTGATGGTGAATTTCCTAGTACTAGATCACAAAATTTGAGAATTAATCCATATAGAATACATACTTCCCGCCTTCATCTCACATGTCCCTTGCTGTTTTTGAAAGTCTTAATGTAGCCATGATTTTACTTATTTATTATTGAAGTATAATTGACCTGCAATGTTATATCAGTTCCAGGTGTACCACATAGTGGTTGGATAATCCCATACACTCATCAGTGCTCACCACAGTCAGTGCCGGTACCGAACTACAGTGTCACAAGATCATTGACTATGTTCCCTGTTCTGCAGCCATGTTTTCAATACCACTGGGAAGGTTCTTAAAATGTTAATGCTTATAAAAGCAACTCAACAAGGGAGGCATTTAAGAACATGTGTACACTATTTCTGTGCTGTGTTAAGGTACTCAGGACATTCTTGACTCAATTTTACCCGTGCTATGGCTCTACTTGGGTAGTGCTCTCTCATTTTCTCTCTCTCTCTTTTCCTCTCTCTCATTACCTGGTCCTTCTCATCATTCAGGACACAATTCAATCTTCACTTTTCTCTCCTTTCTCATAAAATGTTGCCTGGGCTCACTTTTAAATAGATTACCCTTCTGATTCCTTCTTAAAACACTTTTATTCTTGACCTTGGTGGCATTTCTCACAATTTTGTTAGATTATTAGACCGTAATCAATTTGGGTCAAGAATCTTGTCTAGTATTCATCACTGTATACAAAACACCTAACATGGAAACTGGCACCATATATTTATTGATAAATACATGTGTGAATGAGATAGCACTAAAGCAAAGAATGCTTTTTGGTGCAGTAAGATTATATTTTCCTGATTTGAGGCTTTAAAACAGAACTGACATTCTTTGTTGTAGGAAATGCCAATAAACTTTAAATTATTTTTATACTGATAAAGCTACTTAAATAATTTCTATAAAGTGCTTTATGAGTAATTGTCTTTTTTTTTTAAGATTTTATTTATTTACTTGAGAGGGAGAGAGACCAAGTGAGAGGGAAAGAGAATTTAAGGCAGACTCTCCACACTGAGCACAGAGCCTGACATGGGGCTCAATTCCATGACACTGCAATCATGACCTGAGCTGAAACCAAGATCCAGACGCTTAAGTGACTGAGCCACTCAGGCAAACCAGAATTCTCTATATATAGATTCAATCTGCCCCCAAATTTCTATGAAAAGATCTCATTTCTCAAGAGAGGAAACCAAATGAGATCTCAAGAGGTTAAATAAATTAGCAGAACAACAAAATACTTGGGAGAGTCGTGAGGAAGTGGGCTCTGCCTTCTGGTTAAAAGTTTAGCTGGCCTACAAAGGTCAACTGGTATCTGGCTGACATGACTTGATAATTATGAGTCATTATGATATCACCTCATGATATGTAGGCCTGTAGTTTATTTTTTCTCATCTGTGGTTTTAGTTTTGTCCCTAAATTCAGAGACATACTGCACAAGTTCGTGCTAATGTCCATTAGAAACAAACATTTGCCTTGGGGCGCCTGGGTGGCTCAGTCAGTTGAGGGTCTGACTCTTGGTTTCAGCTCAGGTTCTGATCTCAGGGTCATGGGATTGAGCCCTGCATCAGGCTCTGTGGTCAGTGGGGAGTCTGCTTGAGGATTCTCTCTCCCTCTCCCCTTGTCCCCCTCTCCTGTGTACAAGCTCAGGGTCCCAGAGCACATCATAATTACCACCATTAGAGATTAGTTTACTGTATTATAGCTCATGTTTGCATACATAATGGGTTTCACAAACTTATTTTTATAAGAAACAGGATTTTTTTTTCCTTTGCTTTAAATTTACCTGAGCTCCTCTCACCAAGACCATGTAAAGTTCTATCTCACTCTTTGGTGGGAAATCCTCCTTGTTCATTACTGTGCAGAAGTCCCACTGTCTGACATCTCTCAGAGGATGTAAAATAGGTACTCTGGGCACCAGTTAGTCTCATCCTGTCTATGTCTAAGGCCACCTGACTGCTGCAGGGAATAAAGCTCTGTAATTCCCATGCTGTGGGGAAGCTGGGAGCTTCACATGACTGCAGCATCCAACCACTCACTCTGGGAGCACCATCTCCCTGGCATGCTGCCAAAGAGGAGACAGATCCCTAACCCCTCCTTGGAGCCTCTGCCCTCATGCACACACACTTCCCAGCTGCAGGAGACTTGCTTCCTCTTTTCTCTTGTTTTCTCAGAAGAACACCCCCTCTCAATTCCCCCTCTGGGATGCATACAATATCCCTTCGACAAGTTTAGGCATTTACAAAAGGCAACAAGAAACATTGACTTCTGCTTCCTCTGTGTTCTGGCCTGGAAAAATCCCCAAAGCAATGAAGTAATAAGGAATTAGTAAGCTGTATCAAAGAGGGGACATAAGAATCTCAGGAGAGGGATCCCTGGGTGGCGCAGTGGTTTAGCGCCTGCCTTTGGCCCAGGGCGTGATCCTGGAGACCCAGGATGGAGTCCCACGTTGGGCTCCCGGTGCATGGAGCCTGCTTCTCCCTCTGCCTGTGTCTCTGCCTCTCTCTCTCTCTCTCTCTCTGTGTGACTATCATGAAAAAAAAAAAAAAAAGAATCTCAGGAGAACAAACACACGCTATGGTATTTTTAACATGCCATCTTACTCTGGATATCTTTTCCCCATTAGAATGTGAGCATCTTGATGGTACAAAATATGTCTTCTCTATTTTGATATTATGGCATCTAGCATAGTCTCTGACATAGTAGATCTTTATATGTTGTGCAAGGAAGGAAAGAAGGAAAGTATAGAGGGAGGGATGAAGGAAGAGAGGGAAGGGGAGAAAAAGGAAGGAGAGAAAAGGAGAGGGATATAATTTTACATTTCAATGTGGTAAGCATGCATTGGGCAAAGTATACCGAGTAAGTCGCTGCATATTCTTGGTCACATTAAAATGCATCAGCTCCTCAGGACATCAAAAATTAGAAGATGAGACAAGCGTGTAAATATATACAAGTAACTCTGAGACCCAGCAGATGTTGAGACGTACGCTGCAAGATACCAGATATCTGCCCTATGCACAGCCTCACCGAGCGACTGTGCTGAGGCACACGTTCTTTGACCAATGTGACTGCCAACCTCCAGTCCCAGATAACTGCATTGATGGGGGCACCTGACCCCAAGGGGTCCAGCCAGCAAACTAAGATGTAGCCTTTGTGAAAAGATGAGCTGAACCAATCAGATTCTCTCGTAGGAGCGAAGCTGCAGCAGCAGGAGCCAAGGATGATAGGTCATTACAGCAAGAGTCTGGGCAGTTCTCCAGGCTCGGGTAGAAATTGAGGTCAGGAGGAGCAGAAATTAAGAAGAGGTAGAGGCTCTGTTATAGACAAAAAAATGAGTACGTAAAGAATGAGGAAGCATTTCTATAGAGAATGGAAAGAAAAGCAGACATGCGGCTAGATGCCGGGAGTTTGTGAGAGCAACCTGGGGAGAAAGAGATGGAAAATGTGGCTCGGGATAATTGGCTGGTTCCTCTTGTCGTTTTTCAGTTCCAAAATATGTGTGCCCTCATTATCATCTCTCTTTTTTATGAAGATAATGTGTGTGAGATGTTCTCTTCCTCAGAATGCAGATTCGAACTAAAACGCAAGTGATAAAGAGCAAATGGAACCAGTCAAGAAGCTTCCAGTTCCTCATCAGAAACAATGGCT